>NC_092516.1:21436465-21741108 GCF_047511675.1 Marmota flaviventris | reverse complement strand
CTCTGGCTCTGACCTCTTCCTATTTCTGTTTTTTCTCCCCTTTTCCCTTTCACCCTCCTCCCCCGTCTTCTCCCCCATCTGTCTGTTGGTTTGTCTCCTTCTCTATCACTCTGTTTCTGTCTTTCACTCTTTCTCTCATCTTTCTACCTGCAGAAGAAAATCATGATCATCATTTGCTGTGTGGTGCTGGGGGTGGTCTTGGCGTCATCCATTGGGGGGACGCTGGGATTGTAGGCCCCTCACCCCTATCTCTCCCAGACCCTTCCCCCACCACATTGGGAGCAATACCCCCATCACCCCTTTCACTCCATCCCCTGCTCCGAGCTCACCCCCAGAACAGACCCAGGTAACCCCACTCCCTCCTCCACCCACGGCAGACCCTGGAGTTCCTGGGCCTCACCCTGCCCTGGACCACCCCCTGCCCCCGCACGTAGATAGCAGCAGGCGTGATCACACATGCACACCAACATGCATGCCGCCGGCACATGCTCGAGACGTGTGGACACCCCAGCGTGTGTGTACATGTGTAGATGTGTAGATGCACCGAATCACGAATCACCCCTCTTGCCCCCACCTTGAGTCTGTGTGTGGTCTGAGCTTCCCCTTCACCTGGGTTGTTGTGTAGACTGTTCCTGAGTACAACATAGCAGCCCACCACACCCTGGTTTGTCTTTAGTGAATAGGTGTGTGTGTGTGGGGGGGGTATGTGTGTGGCCACAGATTTGTAGACACACAGTTTGTGTACATGGAATTTTGTGTTTGAGTGTTTGAACCTAATGCAACAGCAATTCCTCCACTGACACCTCCTCCCTCGTCTGCTACAAATGAGGCGGGTAGTGTGTGTGTGTGCAGATGTTCTACATTCTCAAAGGATTCAGGGAGGCCCAGAGACACATGGGCCATGGCAGACACTCCACGTGATTAGAACAAACCCTCCTGGCTTAGACACCCCAGGGGCTGCTGTGTGCCCCAGGGAGGGTGTATGTGCGTGTGTATGTGTATGTGTGTTTGTGTGTGTATGTGTGTGTGTGTTTGTGTGTGTGTGTGTGTGTTGTGGGCTTTGGAGATCCCCAGAGGTGAATGGAAGTATATACTTGTAAATGACCTAGCTTGGCCTACATAGACACGCATTTTCCCCAATAGGTGATAGGAGGTACGTGTGTATGCGTGTGCGTACTCTGTCTTGTCTGAAGTATTGATAAGTTTTCTTAGAGCCCTCCACATCATGGACTGGACACCTTTTTGGGTGGGTACAGATATCTATATTTCTATGCTACCTGGAATACAGTGTGTGAGGGTGTGTGTGTGTGTGTGTGTGTGTGCATACATGTCTGTTTAGGGGCTTTCTACATAGTGTGTTTCTGTCCCCTGTGTACACACACATACACTTGTTTGTTTTTAAGGACATGTGCCCTATTCCTGTTTGTTTATCCAGATTTATTTGTCCCCCTCCCTCTCTGCAGAGCTGCTGACCAATGTGGCTGCACACACTGCTATATCCACATTGCCCTGCCCAACCTCAGGGCCCCTGTGCACACATACCCAGATCCTTATCTTTCTCTGTGTCTCTGCCCAGGGACAGGCCTGAATCTGTGACAGCTCAATGTACTCACACATACCAAGGCTGAAGAGGTCCCAGGAAGGTAGCCACACCCAGGCACAACATGTATACTGGGGCACCCATGCATGCTGATGTTGGCATGGTGTCCCTTCAGGTCTGTACCCATTTTTACACAAATGCCTCCCAGAAAGACATTTGTAGGGATGTTACTGATGAGGTGAGATGTCAAGAGCTGCCCTCAGTCAGATGGAAAATCAGGGCATTGACCCTTCCTGCCTCTTCCACACCCCCCTTGAACCTGGGAGAAGCATTTGTCTTCACTATCCTATCCTATGCTCTGGGCTCTTCCTCAGGAAACTTGGGTTTGGGCAACTGTTGATTTCAGATTTACTGGAGTGGCCAGTGTGGGTTAAGTCCTGGGCCCCATCCCCTAGACACCTCTCCTGCTAAAATATCATCAATGGCCATTCCCCACACCAGGGGTAAGATTGAGGGATGTAGACTTGGTTTTCTGATGGTGAGGAAAGGGTTAATTTCTTCTTTGTGGTGTAGATAGCATATGCATAGTTGGTGGGTTTTGTATTTGGTGATAGTAGAGGGTAGACAGGGAAAGGACAGTGTTGGAAACCCACCCCCTCCCAATGGCCCAGGAACAAATAGGCTGAACATACAAAGTACATGAATCTGCCCTGCCCTGGGGTGGGGCATACCTGTGTACTAGCTGAAGGACTCTGGTTTATGTGTGTAGACTGCAGGTTACCACATCATGCAAAGTGTGAATGTTTGCGTGTTTGTATGAGAGCCCATGCAAATGTGACCTCCCAGAACACATCCTTCCCAGCGCCCCCCCCCCCTCAAACTCAGACAGCCAACCTCTTCCCTACCTCACTGTTTAGGTTCTGCCCATCCTGGGTGTGTCTGTGTCAATATGGCCACATGTATGTAAACCCCAGATCAGCTGTCCTGAGGAAGGGAGCTTGCTTGTCCATTCCCAGAATGCCCTTCTACAGGACAGGAAGTCTGCCCGGAGTCTGACTGCAGCCCTTCTGCTCCCATCCCAGGCTTCTATGGAGATGTCAGAGCTGATCCCAGCATCCAGCCCCCTTCTTCCTTCCTGCTTCCCAGCCAGGACCCCCTTTCAGCCCAGGTGTTTCCAGAAGCCCCACAGCTTTGAAGTTCACCAGAAGGGTGGAGCTGAGGCTGGAGTGCTGCTCCTGCCTCTTTGAATAGCATTAGGCTCACAGCTGCCCATCTCTGGGCCTCAGGTGGACCAGGGGATCCCTGAGGTTCTGCTGTGCCCTAGCTTTCTAAAAGTCCCACACATTATATGATAGGTTTGCTTGTTGGCTGCTGTCTATGTGTGTCCGAGTGTTGTCTAGGGGTTGGAATTTTTTGCATGTTCTCAGACAAGTGTGTGCTGCCCACACTCCATGCATCTACAGCCATCAAGCCATGTGCCCCGTGGGTGGTCCCAGGCCTGGCCAGGGCTCAGTGCTTTCCCTCCCTTATTCCCCATCCTGGCCTCTCATGAAGCACACAACGTGTTCATCCCATGTGCCCGTGGGTCGTCGCACGCTCATGCCACGCCTTGAGCGTGTACACATGATGTGTTCTATGCATTTACCCTGCCCCCCCCAGCCCGCCCCGCAGAGGACAAGATGGGTGGCCCCCGGCTCCCTTCTCTCCCACCTGCCCCCTGCCCGCTGTGCAGCTGTGTGCGTTGGCGTGTGTTTCTGTGTCGCTGGCGTGTCACGTGATGTAGCTGTGTTTGCTGACATGAGCCCCTGCCCCCTTCTCTGTTTCTCCGTTGGTTTCTAGAGCTCTCTCCCTTCCCTCTCTAGAGGGGACAGGACTCTTGGGGCCTGGCTGGGGGCCCAGAGCCAGGCTACCCTCTCCTGTTAGCCCTCAGTCTCATTTCTCTCTATTGGTGACCAAGTTGCAAATGGATAAAATACAGAAATTCTACCCCCCAGCCCTGCATGTCCTGTCCCCAGAGCCCCCCAACCCCCCTCCCGGGCCGGGCCGGGCCCCGTGGGATGGGAGAAATAGCAACCAATCCAACAGCGGGCGTGCTGTGTGCTCACTTCCTTCTGTCCCCACATGGGACTGGCGCCGTGGGGAGGGGAAACTTGTTGGGGTAGTGGGTGGCAGAGTTGCTGGACAGACTGATGACACAGGCTTGGAAAAGGATTTTAATACAGGGCTTGGCAAGGTACAACATTACTGAGATATCCTCAGGCAGAGAGCTAATAATATTGCAAGATCTCAATTTGGGAGGAGGGATAAGAAGTGAAAAAACACTGATTTTTCTCGGCTTTCATTGAGGGGAATTAAGAAAATGTCTAAAGGTGATATATTATTTTAAATAATGGGAAGATAATGCCCTGAGGACAAAGGTGGAGGGAGAAACCAGAGAAGTCTCTTCAATCTGAACCTAGTCCAGAGGCACTTGGGTGTCAGTCTTTAGAACCTTGGCCACTTCGTGCTTGAGAATCAGAAGTGGGATGGCATAGTGAGAACATCTGGAAATCAGTTTTTTGCTAAACATCCAGCAGGCCTGGGTTGAGAGTGAAGAAAACCCTGCCCTGAAACTTGGAACCAAGCATTAGAACACAACCCAGACTCAAGAGTTTGTAGCCATAAAATGTGGAGGGCTCTGGGACAGCTAGATGGCACCAGAGCTTCCAGCTCTGGAATCCAGCCATTCCATCCCATCCAGTGTGTGAGGGCTCAAGACCTGGGTGGATATGCCATGATGGCCCCCAGGCCCCAGCCCCACCATCACTGGGCTGTACCCTCCATGGCCTGCACCCAGAGAATGGTGCGGGTTCTGCTGTCCTCCCATGAGAACAGGGGCTCATAGCCAAAATGGCGCTGTGCCTTGTTGGTGCTGACAGTGAAGGTAGTGTTGGCCACAGCCAGTGTGTAGGGGTTCAGCAGGGGTGCATAGAGTAGCAGTGGGCGCAGCAACCATTGCAGCAGGGCATTGAGGGCAGCTAGAAGCACTAGCAGCCAGTAGGGCAGCAGTGGGCGGGTGCCCACCAGACGCAATCCGCAGGGACCCAGGAACTCCATGTTGAAGTCTTCATAGCTCTTATAGGGTGACTTGTCATAGCAGAAGTACACTTGGCCGCCTATGAGTGCTGCCCGCTGCTCCAGCTCCCGGGCCACCAGCACATGCATCCAGGCCACATTGCCTGCCAGTGAGGGGAAGTGGCTATGCCTCCAAGGGCTCTTGCAATCACATAAGATGCTGCTTTTCTGGACCAGCTTATGCACAAGCCACTCCTTATTTGGACCCATTTAGATGCTGCCCATATCTCTACCACAGCCTGGGAATAGCTGCTTTTCCCCCAGATCCTGAGGCCACTGCTCTCTTGGATTGGTCTGTGTACATGCTACCCCTCTCTTTCCTGGGGAACTGCTGCTTCCATGCCTGCAATCTTCTCAGCCTATAGCTTTTTATGTCAGCATTCCCTAATAGCAGGGATACTGTTTCCGTTGTGGTCCATGCAGACAATGCCTACATAATCATCATCTACCTGCGCCTGTGAACAGACCATCCTTTTCCAGTCAGAGCACAGACTGCCCCTCCCAGAACCACATGGGTCCCACCCACTTTCAAAGCAGGTCCTCCTGCCCTGTTCTTGGCCTCCCCCTGCTTAGCCCCGTCCTTACCAACATAGACCCGACCATGCTCCACAGAGGCTGGGATGGCCCGGAAGAGCCGACCCCCAAGGCGCAGACCCTGTCGGTAGAAATCCCTCATGATCTGATGGCCTTCACCATAGATACCGGTGGGACGCAGGGCACAAGTCACCAGAGGCAGCCCCCCGTGGACCTGATGGCAAAAGCCAAATGACAAACACTGTTAGGACCTGGGACCTAGCAGCTTCCCCTTTGTACTAGCCTCCTCAGGCTAGAGATAGGAGGCCCACAGGGCAGAATGCAAAGCAGCCTGCAAGTCAGGCTGTGCTGGCCTGGCTGCACCCCCAACGCCCATCTCTGTCTCTTGGCTTACCTTCCTTCCATTGGCCTCTAGGACCAGGCGCTCAGCTAGGGCTTTGCTGCAAGGATAGGGATGCTTGTGTACTGCCTCATATGGGGTGTCCTCATTGCCCCTAGTGAGGGTAAAAGGAAGACTCAATGCTTAAAGAAGTGGGCTCTTTAAGTAATGGGGGAATCTTAGCTCACCTGTAAAAGGGGTGTCCTTTGACGTTAGGTCCCACAACTTCCATGCTGCTTGTGTACACCAGGAACTGAGTTCCAGTCTGTACACAAGCCTCGATCACATTCTGCGTGCCTGGGGAGGAAGAAGATGGATCCAAGCTGAGGCTTCCTTCCTCTCTGCATCTTTCCCCTGCCCACCCCAGGTCCAGGGAGAACCAGAACAGGTGGAGTGAGGATGGACAGGATGAACAATGATCACACAGGGGCAGGGCTTTCAATAGTACAGGTTGTCACATGAGAATCAAAGGAGGTCAAGGTCAAATGGGGTGGGGGAACAGAGAGGTAAGATCAAGCCATGTGCCAGGGAGTGTCCTATGCAAGATTAGAGTAGGTGGGGAGCACCTCACCCCGCACGTTGACCTTGTGGATGGTCTCTGGACTGGCCCTCCCAAATACATCCACCAGCCCAGCTGTATGGATGACCACATGGGCTCCAGCCACAGCTGCTGCCACCTCCTGGGCCTGAGTCACATCCCCCTGGATGGCAGTCACCTGCACGGGCCCTGGTGGAAAAGCCGGGGAGGCCAGAGGCAATGTCAGATTCGAGGTCATCAGCCAGCTGCTTGGTTAAGCCTACACCCTTGGGAGCCACATGTTCCAAGTGACTCATTCATCCCATCCGTGTGGACCAAACAGCATAGCAGGCATCATCTTTTCCACCAAGTAGGGGAGTATCCTGGTTTGGGAGGGAATGGGGGAGACCATACCCTCTTCAAGACAACTTCCCCTTGTAGTCACCTGTCTTCAGCTCTTCTATCCAGGGACTCAGGTGCAGGTCAAAGATCCGCAGCTCCCGGAGCCTCGGCTCCCGCTCCAGCAGCATTCGCACCACATGCTCCCCCAGGAAGCCACAGCCACCTGTGACCAGGTACACCAGCTTCGGGGCCTGTGCAGATTCTGCCATGCCCAGCTGTGGGGAGAAACCTTGGCTCACCTGAGTTGCCTGCTACTACCTGCCCCGGTTACTCATTACTCTTAGAAGGGGCCTGGCACCCTAGTGAACCAGAGCTCCATGACAGAGGGTGGGGAGGCAGAGCTGCTCCTGGAGGCTGCAGTGGTGGGGGCAGCAGCCAGGCTACCTGCCCTCTGATCCTGTTAACTGCTGAGTTACTAAAAGAGTAAGGGCCTGGGGCACAGAAAGGGTAGGGATTGAGGTGGATGGGGAGAGGTTTGGGGACAAAAAAGAAGGGTGGGGAGACAGGGCATTGTGGGAAGGGGAGGAAAGGAGAAAGTATAGGAAGGTGGGAAAGGCCAGGACCAAGGGAAGGGCTCAAACCAGGGAAAGGCTGCCTGAATCCTGGTATCACCTCTGCCTACCTGCAGCCACTGTCCCAGGGCGCCCAAACTGGCCACCGGGGAGGCGGTCTCCTGGGCTGGCTGGCCAGCCACACACCGTCTTCCTTCCGCTCGCTTCTCCTCCCTCCTGGCCTATTCCAGGAACGGAGGCTAGCCCAGCCTCCAACTCCTCTGCCCCTCACTCTCTTGCCACAGGGTGCCACCTGGTGGTCACTCAGCACTCCACCGGCATCTGGTTACAACGAAGTACTTGGGGAGAGAGGATGGACAAGCCAGAACCTGCTGGGTGGGTGCTGAGGGATTTGGGGGCCCATAGGATCAAAGCAGCAGGGTGACCTCATTCCCACTGCATGACCTCAGTCCTTCCCTCCTGCTGTATCTCCCAGGGGCCCAGAGGCCCAGCAGCAGCTGTGGTTCTGGGAAGGACAGGGAGGCCTGACCTTGGCCCAACTCTGGCTGGCCTCAGTGGGGGATTCCTGGCATGGCTGTGTCAGCCTGTCAGGTGATCCAAAGCAATGGCAGCTGGGTCTGCAGGTCTGGGCTCTTGCCTGAAAGCCCTCTACCCACCCCAAACTTCAGACCACCCTTTCCCTCTCTTCATCTTGCCCCATCCATGTCTCCTCAACCCCCATCCCAGCCTGCTCTCCCCCAAAGATACTGACCAAGCACTTTTGTACAATAAAGTTTAATCACAATTATAAAAATGTGGCCTTGGGTTTGCGCTATTAACATATATACAATCCAGCCCAACAAGAAGGGCCCACCCCCACCATCCTGGCCTGGCTGAGCCAAAGCCTCCAGACACCAGGGTGGGAGGGTGACCCAAAGGGTCTGGCAGGAACAGAAGATGAGGCAGGGTTCCAGGCACGGAGTCCCCAGGACTGGGGGCGCAGGGCCCCCCCCCCCAGGGGGAGAACATGGCCACTGCCCCTAGAGACCCCTGAACTGGGGAGGGGTGCACGCAGGGCACAAGGGGAAATCCCCATTAACACAAAGCAAGAGGGCTGTGCAACCCCCCAAGAACAGGATCTGTACAAGCCGGCACCCCAGGTTTCCACAGGAAACAGCTGCTGGCAGCTACAAAACATTTACAGCTTCTTCTCCGCAAAGAAAAAAATTAAGAGGTGGGTGGGCAGGGGTAACAGGGGAGGCAGAAGCTGCCTCGTCAAGGGACTGAGGCTCCCTCGCTGGGCTTGGAGCTCCCAACCCCACACTTGGAGATGGGGGTATGTGGGCCCTGCTGAACCCACTAAGGCTGGGGGGGTGCTGGGAGCTCAGGGCACCAAGGGGGAATAAATAGGGGTGTGGGCACCAGTCCTGCCCCACCTCAGTTGAGGGAGCCACGGCAGCTCTCAGTGCCGCATAGACACGGAATCTTGTTGTCTTCCAGCGGGAACTTATAGTCATAGGTGATCTCCTCATCCACGCCAATGGGCTGCTTGGAGTAAATCACGATCTTCTTCTGTGACTCAATGGTGATCACCTTGGCATAGCAGTTGGGCTACAGAGGGGGAGGGCAGTGTGAGTTGTGCCCCCCTCCACATCCCTCCCATCCCTCCGCCTAGCTCCCAGCGCACCGTGCAGCAGTGGTTGATGAACCTCGCCAGGTTGCCACACTTGGTAGCATCAATGATGGTGTCATGGTCCACCCGGAACAGGTAGCTGCTGCCGATACCCTCCTGTACATAGCGCTTCTCCCGCATGTCAGCCACCATCTGGCAATATAGGACAGAAAAGGTCATAGCATGGCCTCTCAGCTTCCAGATGGACCAGGTCTGGTCCCACCAGCCCCTCTGGATAATCTGCCAGCTATCACTCCAGTGTCCATACCAACTAGGCCTGGACCTCAACCCCCAACTTGACTGCTTCTAGAAACCCAGCCTGCCTCTTTGGCCACCCATCCTAATCCTCTGTCTTTTTGACTAAGTCACCAACAAGAGGACTCCAGAGAAATCTGCACTGGCAGTGGCCACTTCATCTCTTCTCCTAGGACCCTCTCTCTCCAAAACAGGCACTTGTTGGCCTAGATGACCAATGCAAATGGCAGGTCACCTGAAAGGACCCATGTCTTGTATGAGAAGCAGCAACTCTTATATCCCAGTAAACGGGACAATGAGCTGTCTGCACTTTCTCCTTGGGTGATCTCCCTCCCTCCCAGAGCTTCTGCTGTCAGCTAAGTAGTGGGGACTCCTCCCAAACTCCTATCTCCAGCCAAAATCCACCTCAGTAGAATTCCTGGGCATCATCTTTATATTTCCCTGGGGCCCTGCAACATCATATGTCCTGATTGGAACTCAACCTGATCACACATCTGCTCCTCCGGCTCACTCCCATTACACTGGGGCCCCATCAGAGTCATAACAGCTAATGGTAGCACCCCAAGAAAGAGCCTCACCTCCTCCTTTGTCCTCACTCTCCACAGTCAGCTCACTGCCTGGTCTCCAGTCCAGGCCACCTTCACCTTGGCTTGATCTATGACAGCACCACTGGTGTCAGCCTAGACTAGTTCTCTCTTCCCAGCACAACTAGAGGGAGCTTACTACCCTCCAAGGACCTCTTCTGCTTAGCTTTCCAGAGATTCCCTCTCATTAGAGGCCCATACTTACTGATATTGCTCCCCAGCTATGGAAAATCTGGGCTCCACATGCCCCTCTCCTCCAAACTCTGATCTGCCACTGGCCCTAGTTTTTCTGACTAGCCATTCTGATCTCCCACTCCTAAGACTACCCTACCTCCGGCTTTCGCACACTTCTCACCTGGACCTGGGAGTTCCTCCTTGTCTTTAGGCTCCCAACTTAAACATACTATCTCTTGATGGTCTTAGACCCCATTGTATGTGCTCACACTGCTCCTGTCTCCCTAAACTTTCCCTTTAATATCAAACACTATCCTTTAGTGTCATTAATTGTCCAATATTCCCCACTTCCTTGTTTTGGTAATGGGAATTAAACCCAGAGGTACTTTACCACTGAGCTACATCCTCAACCTTTTTTTAAAAGTTTTTGAGATAGGGTCTCATTAAGTTGCTTAAGCTGACGAGGTTGGCCTCAAACTTGTGATCCTCCTGCCTTAGCCTCCGGAGTTGCTGGGATTACAGGCACATGCCACTGTGCCCGGCACCCCACTTCCTTAAAGGGAAAGACACTACTAGTCCTGTTTCCTGCTGGACCACTAATATTGTTTACTATTGCATATTACTAATGAAGGATGAAGGTTTTCACTGGCTAACTCTTGGAGCTGGGAGGGTAAGTAAGGCTTTGCCCAGAGGGTCAAATGGAACTCCTGGGAAATTCTGTGCTGTCTGTCTGGTATGTCAGATCAGAAGCTGAGCCTGGTGCTGGATGTGGAGCCTCACCTGGCGGATGTTCTGACCCACGTATTCAATGACCATCTCATCAGCTGCAATGGGTTCCATGGCAAACAGGCCCCACTCGTGGATCCGGCTCCGGCCAAATCGAAGCTTCTTCTTTCGGAACTAGGGGGCAGAAGGTAGATTCTACTGCTGCATGCCTCTCAAGATCAAGCTCCTCATCTTTCCTACAGACCTCCCAGAATGAAGAATATCTCATTCCCCTCACAACCCAAACACAGGATCCTACCAGGGTAGCTCACCTTGCTTTTCACTGAGCCTCTTCCCTTCCCAGGTCCCCATTCCTCACCTTGAGCTGGTTTAACTTTAGCAGATCACTATCCATGATGGCTGAGGTGCCAATGGCACTTAGCAACCGCCGCTGCTCAGACCGGCGCTCCGAAAGCACACGGTTAGTCCCCTGCAAGGAGGACAGAAGGAAGTAAGCAATGGGAAGGTGGTGAGAGGATAGAGTAGGCCAGGAGGCAGGGCCCCACCTGAGTGTCCACTCCTTCCAGCTGCCGGGCTGAGACGGGGCACACATCCAGGTATTTGTCCTTCTCCTTCTTGCTGATGGGGTAATAACCTTCACTGCGTGCCGAGCCTGTCTGGTGCTCTCGGGGCCCATCCTGGGGCCGCCGCTTGCGCTTTGGAGTGCTCAGGTTGGTGAGTGCAGGGTGTTAAGGAAGAGAATGGGTCCCTCATTGGCCAGATCCCTGGAGCCTGCTCCTCTCCATCCACCCCAGTCCCAGCCCAAGGAAAGGGCGGCCGGTCTGAGCTGGTGGGCATATTAGGTGTGAAGGGACAGCAGATGACAGAAGTCAGTCTTGTACTCCACCTTTTCTGCCAGAAAAACTTTGGGAGGCAGAAAAGAGGTATGTGGCAGAGAGAAAAGATGGCTGGGCAGCCAGAGGAGAAACCCCCAGGCTGAACATGGCAGAGTGAATTGAACAGACAGGGAGGGAAATCAATGTAGCACAAGGAGTGATCTGAAGAAGACACTGCCTGGGGCTGTGACCCCAGGGAAGCCCCCACCCCCACCCCAGGCCTGTGTCTTCCTATCTTGCGTAGACAGGTCGAACCCTATGGCTCAGGATATTTGTGTGATGGACCCAGTGGGTGTCGTTAAGCCAGTCAGCTCCGCTGGTCTGTTGCAGTAGCCGCTCATATGTGAGCCGCAGGTAGCTCATGTCTTCTAAGTCTAGGCCCGAGTTCCAAATGTCATACAGGATGGTCATCTGCTCAAACTCGCTGCGGGGCTCAAAGGAGGGGGGTGGTGGAGGTGGGGGTGGGAGCGGTGGTCTCCGGCGCCGGGTGTGAGAGCGGAGGCTGCGCCGTCGGACAGCCCCCTCACCATCACTGCTACTGCTGCTGCTGCTGCTCTCTGAGGACTCGGACTCCTCCTCTTCTTCCTCCTCCTCCTCCTCCCCATCCTCTGGCTGCTGTTGCAGTTGCTGCTGCTTTGGCTCCTCTGCCTCAGCCACTACCACCTCAGGGGCCTCTAGGACCTCATCCACTGGGGAACTGAAGAGAGCTGCTGGAGCAGGAACTGGCTCCGGAGGCCGGGGGGCCGGTGTGGAAGGTGTGGGCTTGATGGCCAGGGCATAGTTGTGCTCCAGGAGGATGTGGCTGAGCAGGGGACTGGGGCGGTCTGCCTCATCTGAGGTCTCTGTGGCCTCTGAATCGTCGCCAGTAGGCAGGGTGGCCAGCCCACGCCGGGCTGGGGTCAAGGCCAGGTCGGCCAGTACTGCCAGGTCCACTTCTGTCCCTGGCTCACCCTCTTCTTCCTCAGTGGAGCGACCTCGGCCTCCAGCCCGGCTCCGACCCCCTCGGGACACCTCCTCGGGCCAACTCTTGACCAGAGATGCATGGTCCAGGGGCAGGTTGCGAATGGTCCGCTCTACGCCCCGGGGGACTTTGCGAGAGATCGGGCCAGGAGACTTGGCTTGTGGTGGGGCAGCTGGTGGAGGCTCTGGGGCAGGCACCTCCTCCACAGCAGAGAAGGAGACAGTTTTCCGGCGTTTCTTAGGTGGGGGAAGAAGGGGAATAGGAGAAGAGGGTCGCTGGTCAGGACGGGAGGTTGGAGCTGGGGGCCCAGCTGGTGGCTCTGGGGGAGGCTGGGGCACACTGGGAGGTGGTTCCTCTGTGGGACCTGGGGAAGGAAGCACACCAAGAAAGAGGAGAGTTAGCTTCTCCCCAACTTCATTAGCGCTGTTAGAGGTAGGAGCCTTGGGGCTGAGTTGGGCTGTGTTCACTCTCCTCTCAGCTTCCACCCAGCAAACTCAGGCAGTTGCACAGATCCTTCTCCTGGCCCAGGGGACACACTGCCTGCCTCTCAACCGCACACTATCCTCAGCACTATTGGCTCCCTTGATAGGATGGAATTCTGCACTTGATCATTCACATAGCCAGCAAATGTACACTGAGTCCTGACTTTATACCAACAAAGGAGACAGACACTTTCAACATCCTCACAGAGCTCTCAGTCCAATGAGTATACAAATCAAATGCACAGCCAAACAGGGAAGATGGGGGAGGGCTCTCCACATTTGGATTTTAGCCATTTCACTAAGATGGGCAGTGATGGAACCACATCCAACGACTAGGCACATGGACCAAGACAGTTTTTGTCAGCTGCATTCTATAATGAGGATCCAATTAGCCAGATCTGAACTAAAATACCCACTCCAATTATATATAAAATTCTGTAGTCTAGTGAGGTGGAAAAGATACAATGTAAAAAGCTGAATCTTAGTATTAAAAATATTTTATAAAATTTGCCTTCCTTCCCAGTTCCTAGATAGAACTGGTGATTTTTCCTAATGGGGAAGGGGTCAGAAGAAAGACTTCGCTGAAAAAGCTGAGACCGAAGCAGACACCCAAACAATGAGGAGCAGGTGGAGAAAGGAACATCTGTCTCTGAGAGGTGCTACTTGCTCTGTCTCCCAAACTCAGCCCCTAGTACCGGGAACATGGCCTCCTTCCCCTCCCTTGTCAGTGGAAGAAGCTTTTAGCCCAAGTTCAAGGTCACTGTCCTTATGAAGCCTTGTCCACTTCTTTAGACACTGGTAACATCTTCCCTGCAGAACCAGAATCCTGGAACTTTTGGTTGGCTATAGTAGATTAATAGCTAATACAGCAGCACCTCACATGGATCCAAGTTTTTTTATATATACTATCTCATGTCACCCTCCCCAAAATAAAGTGCCCTAAGAGAGTACTATATTAATCCCATCTTACAGATAGGGAAACTGAGGCATAGAGAGGTTAATAACCTGCCCAAGATCACACAGTTTGCAAGTGACAGAACATCTGCATACAAGCAGCCTAGATTGAGTTCATGCTCTTAATAACTGCCCTATGCTGCTCTGGACACTTGTAGATATGGTGGTTTCACATCTGGCTCTACCACTCACAAAACTCAAGGGCAGGATGTGGGATTGTGGCTCATTGGTAGAGCACATGCCTAGCATGTGTGAGGCCCTGGGTTTGATCCTCAGCACCACATATAAATAAATAAGTGGACAAACAAATAAATAAATAAAAAGATCTTTTGTCAACTAAAAAACAAACAAACAAAAAACCTGAAGAGCAGACAGCACCAGGCCTGGCCTGAACAGGCAGTGGTCAACCTGTGTCCATGGCTTCAACCCATGCTCCTAAGACTGGTATCCTCAGCAAGGCCCTCAGCTTGCAATGTCCTAGGTTCTGAATACTAGTGGCAATCCACACCTGAAAGCTGGTGAGGCCCAGGTGCTTGTTCCAGGCACTCCAGTTTCTATGCATCTTCTCACCTCTTTTCTCCATGTTGGGGCAATCTCCCAACTAAGCCCTTTTCCTAACCCAGCCCACTGTCTTCCAGAAGCCTGGCTAAGGAGAACAAATTCCACCTCCAAGCTCAGCTTCACACAAATGTCCCTTTGCTTCCTCACCTAAAGCATTCCTTTCATTCAGGAGACAATTTGGGGGATCCCTCCTTTCTCTGAGAATTGCTTTCCTGATGCCTTCAGATCTGCAGAGGAAGGCCCCATACGCCTTCCCACCCCCGTCTCCCCAGGGCCAGCACTAATGGATACCACTAAGATGATTCAAGCCAGTACAATCAGAAACTTCTTTGAGAATAAGGATCTAAGAAAGGAGCAGAGCTGTCAGAGGCCTGTCTAGAGGTTAGATGGAGTAGTCACCCTCTACTGGAATGAAGAAGCTAATTTTCAAAGGAGAAAAGAATGACACAGAATGTTAAGACCTACAGGCAGGACCTACAGGCATTTTGGTCCTTGCTTCATGAGACAATAGGTAAACAAATAGGTTTTACCAGGCAGGTCACATCCTGTAAACAAATCCATTCTTCTACTTAAACTAACAGAAACTGGTTCTCATCACTAGAATCCTCAATTAGGCTCCCACTTACCAGGAGCCACATGTTCTCTGGAGATAGGGGTGAACTGCCCTTTGCTGCCCTCCCAGGGCCCTGCCATCAGGTCATACAGTTCTGGCCTGTTCTTGGTAACTCAGATTTCCCTGTCCTGCCCTCTCTTCTAAAACCCAAGAGACTTGCCTTAATCTTCCTCTAATCTCCCACCTTGGCCATCTACCTAGGAGACTTCACTATCCCAACTATTCACCTGGATTCTCACATCTCTAGAGATCTCTTTCACTCATCCTCAGCTATTCTCCACCAGTCACACTTTGGATTCACACTTGGATTTCCTACCATGTGACAAGTCCAAACTCACCTCTCAGTTCACCCTCCCACGTCCCTTTTTGATTTCTCATCCTGTGACTTCCCTCTAGTCCATCTCTCTTCTTCCATATTAACTACTATCTTTATTCAGCCTAGGCCCCAGGGACCTCACTTGGTCCTCTCTTTTCACAGTACCTTCCACACCTCTACATCCTCATCCTTCCACCATCTCTACTTATTTACCCTCTATCTTTGTCACTTCCCTTTACTTCTTACTTATTTCTTCCTTTCCCCCAGGCCCTGGCTTCCGCAGGGCTTCGGTGCTGCTGGCAAGCCTGGTCAGCTTCCACCCTCGCTTCCCACTCTCCTCACTTTTCCAGGCAGGCTCCCACTCAAGCCATCCCTCATGCTCTTTTGCTCTTCAGGAATCGAACACCACAGCTCCTTGTCTCCCCACTCATAGATACATTTGCATCAGATCTACAGGCCCTCCCCAGGAATGTCACTACAGCAAGAATTTCTTCCTCTTCTGGTTCTTAACTGTCCCTGGTAGCCTTCAGTGTAGGAACATGCCCAAGTGTCGCCTACATTGAAAAGCTAACTCCTCTATCAATCCCGCATTCTCTTCTCCTTATCTCTCCAATTCCAGCTAAGTTACCTTGAGCATGTTCCTGCATCTCACTAAGCCTTGAATTCCTCATCTCTAAAACAGGAATGACGGGAATGCTATGAGGACTGAATGAGAAAATGAGTTTTCAATGAGCCCCTAGAGCTTGGCCCACAATAAACACTAAAAGTTAGCTAATATTATTATGGCCCCTCAACTCTCTTCTTTCTCAGCAAGAGTAGTCTACTCTTCCAGAAGACCTTCCTGCCCCACAGAGAATGGAAGGCTACTAATACGGATGCCCTCTGGACTGCCTATAGCCTCACAGCCCCTTCTGCTACCCAATGGACTCAGGAGAGGCTGGTGAGTATTTGAGGTATCAGTTGAAACTATCACTCCCCTTACTCCTTGTCTAAATCACTGGATTATCCAACACTTTTCCCACCTCAAAGACCTCTCTTTTGGCCTGATAATATGGATCACTCCCTCCTTTTTAACCCAGTGCTTCCCTTGGTATTCAAAATTCACCACTCCCTGGTGGCATCCCCACCTTCCTAATTACTTCTCTTTAGTATCCTTGGGTTTCCTTTGCCTACTTACCTCTTATAGGACTTTCAGGCTCTGACCCTTTCTCCCTCATGCCATACATCCTTCTAGAATACAGAGGTGGGTTCACACCTAAACTCACACTACTCCCAACTATCCACCTTGTTTCCAGTCTGTTCTTCCCACAGCATCAGATTAATTGATCCAGATGCCAATCCCACAGGTATCTCAAACTTAACCCCAACTAAACTCATCAATTTTCTTCTTAAACCGCACTCATTTCCTGGTTTCCCTTCCTGACAAGTAGTATCACTAAGTTGTCTATCTCTTAAGTTTCTCTCAATCAAATTTCCCCCAGTTCCACTCCCTTACACCACTCAGTACCACCTTGTTTGGTTCATGCCTGTATCTTTAAACCTTTTAATGTCACCCTACCTTCTTCCTCACCTTTTCTCTCACCTCCTCCTCCTAGAATGGTCTTTCTGAAATGCAGTTGTGATCACATCCCTTGCCTTCCTGCCCCACAGAGAATGGAAGGCTACTAATACGGATGCCCTCTGGACTGCCTATAGCCTCACAGCCCCTTCTGCTACCCAATGGACTCAGGAGAGGCTGATGAGTATTTGAGGTATCAGTAGAAACTCAGCTCTTTATCTTGTAGGGTGTAGAAGGGAGCAGCATGTGCCAGTGTTAGGAAGTTTTCCTGTGGTCACTGCCCACCTTGGATCATGGGATCTCAATAACAAGTGGGAGATCATATGTATCTTTGAAGTGTATCTTGAAAACTGACTAATTTGATTGCATGAAGTCCCAGCTATCAACATAGCTCATCTTACTTACTGAACAGCCTCTTAGTAGTATCCCTGCATCATTCTGCTCCCTCTCCACTTCTCTCTGCACTGCATCTTTTGAAATCACATTTGAGGGCTTTCTACTACTCTGAAGATAAAACCAAATTTCTAATGTGGCCTATGCACTCTGCACAACGTGGCTCTTGCCAACCTTTCCAGTTTTAGTCATCTCACCAGCCCTAGTTTTCAACCACCAAAAGTTTATCTTTCTTCCAGATCTCCCAAACTGCTATTCCCTCTCCCTTAGGGTCCATGTACATCTAATCCCTTCAGCCTGCCTACTTTACCTGGATTTCAAGCTGACAATGCTTTAGCAGGAAAATGTTTCCAGGCCTGCAGATTGCATGCAGGTTCTGAGTACCCTACACTGTGCCTTTATGATGCTTTCAGTTTGCAATCACAGATTTTCTTATGTATGAATTATTCAACTGATATCTCTTCCTATAGGCTGTAAAGCTCTATGCAGGTAGGACTAGCCTAACGGACATACCACCATACCCTTTGCACCTGCTACTGGCTGTGGTAAACATTCAATCAGTATTTAATTCTTGAATAAGCAATTTCCACAGAATAAAGTATATGCATGTGCTATGAAATAACAGAATGTGCAAGTTCACAAAGGAAAGCAAAAATAAAACCAAGTTCTGGATTAATGTTAATATGTCAGATTAATCCTGCAAATATACTCTACACATTAAGGAATAGGATTAAGAAAAATGAATAGAAGCTGGGCCTGGTGATACACACATATAATCCCAGCAACTCAGGAGGCTGAGGAAAGAAGATTGCAAATTATCAGCCTCAGCTACTTGGAAAGACTGTCTCAAAGCTTAAAAAAAAAAAAAAGGGATGTGGATGTAACTTAGTGGTATAGCACTTGCCTAACATGCATGAGGCCCTGGGTTCAATCCCCAGTACAGCCAAGGCGGGGGGAGAGGGGGAAGAAAAATTAGTAGTAAAATTTATTAAATTGGGAATTTCCTCCTTAGCTTACTTTTACTTGGGAGGAGATCATCCTGTTTTACTTTAGTAACTAAATACCTTGGTCTGGCTCTGTGAACCATCACAGCAGTGCAATTTGAATGTTAAGCCACTAACGTCTCCAAAGGGGACGGGACAAAAGATAGTGACTTTTTTTGTATGTTTTTCCAATAAAGTCACACATACTTACAATTACTTAATAAATATTGCACTGTTCTCTCTCAAAGACACGGACGCGTACAAATACACATGTACAGATCACACTTCAGATCCTATACACCCACCTGCAGGCCTTGCTGGAGACTTCTCTTGTTCAGAGAGAGGTGTAACTGGGGAGCCTGCAACTCTCTCTGGCTCGGGCTCCTCAACAAGTGCTGGGAGAGGTGCTGGGACTTCTCCGGGGGGCGAAGACGCTGAGGAAATGACTGCTGGCTGCTCTTCTTCCTCTTCCTCTTCTGAGGATGATTCCGATGATGAAGAGGATGATGAGGATGATGAGGAAGAAGATGAGGAAGATGAAGAGCTGGAGGAACTGCTGCTCTCCGAGTCTGACGTGCTACCATTTTCACCATCTGAGTCAGCATACAGAGAACATTTGGAGGACGAATCGCTTTCCTCATCCTCGCCTGGAAATCCAGAAGGGGTAATCAGGCGAGATGGGAAGACCCTCATTCAGTCAAGCCAGGTTCATTCACTGACTCACTACTCTGAAAACAAGGCTCTACACACCAGATGCTGGAAGTCCAATTTGTCAAGGAATTGGATAAGCACATGTATTCACAGGGCTGGGGAGCGCGGCAAAGGGAGCCCTAGATTCTGCCTGCATAAGCAAGTCAGGGAAGGTATTCCTGAGGAGATACTGAAATCAAGGACATGAAGGGGTCCCACCGAGCAGACATGGGGGCTAAGCAGGGACAACAAAGGCAAGAGAAAAAGACCTGGAGACAGGCAAAGCATCTGCTTGTACTACTGAAGCTTTTCCCATTGTGGGTCTTAAGGACAACCTGGATGAAAGACTCTGTAAGAAAAGATTCTGGGGGGCTGGGGATGTGGCTCAAGCGGTAGCGCGCTCGCTTGGCATGCGTGCTACCCGGGTTTGATCCTCAGCACCACATACAAACAAAGTTGTTGTGTCCGCCAAAAACTAAAAAATAAATATTTAAAAATTATCTCTCTCTCTTAAAAAAAAAAAAAAAAGAAAAGATTCTGGGGTGAAATAAGCTTGAGAACACTGCATGCTCCATGCCTCTGGGAGACTGGTAATATGGGAAGTGCTTTAAAAAAATATCTAAGATCTTCATTTCCCTTAAGGAACATAATTGGGTAAATTAGAATAGGTGTTAGTGACTGGGAAGGGGGGTGGAGAATAGTGAGACGAAGCTGAACAGTTAAGCAGGTGCTAGATTATAAGTGGCCTATGCTGTCAGTCCGAGGAGTCACATTGTTGAAAACAGGGAACAGGAAAAGACTCTATGGAGAGAAGAGGATTAGGTGCACATTTTAGAAAAGATAATTTCATAAGTAATTTTGGAAATTAACTGGAATGAAAGGAGGATGGAAATAGAGACAGAAATCAGTCAAGACTACTTAAAAAATGTAAGAAAGAAAGGACAGCAGTGGGAACAAACAGGTGACAAATTCAAGAAGCATCAGAAGGTAAAACTGATGAAAAGTAGTGATCTGTACCCCTCATCCTTAGTAGCTAATCCTGTCCTCTGTTTCAGTAAAGGAGAGCCTCAGATTATGTTCCCCATCCTGGTCCCTGCTGAAATGGTACTTCTCAGAGCTATTCTTTGACCATCATACAGAGAACAATAAATCTTCCCCCAGGTCTGCCACCCTATTACTCTCTGCCCCATTACCCTATTTTGTCTTCTAAGCATAATCTCTATTTGAAGTGAGAGGATTTGTTCACTTGTTTGTCAAGTCTCTGCCACCCATCCAACAAGCTCTCAAACCAAGGAACCATATCTGTCTTGGTCACTGCCTTAAGTGACCTAAAACTGTCTTAAGTACCTAAAACATCTGGCACAGAGGAAGGGCCCAATATATATCTGAAAGGATGAATGAAAAGGAAGACTAAACTATGTATCTAAGTGGACACTGGGAGCCAACAGGTGTTTAATTAGACAAGAGGACTGACTGGTTGATGGCAGTCATGAGGAGGGGAAGAGGGAGGCACAGCTTGGTGGCTGGTCCTTCCAAGAAGAGCAGGGTCCAGTTTGACAGCGTCAAAGGGCGAGAGAATAAAGACCCCCTTATCTCTGGGGCTTGGGAAAATAACACTTTGCTGAGTTGTCCTCAGAAAAGAGCTGTGTTTCAGAAGAAGCAAGCAGGAGAGATCCCTTTGAATACTTGAGTTAATGTTTCCAGGGCGCCAAGGATTCCAAAAGATGTGGCTGAAAGAGTTGCTATTGTAGGGCTGGGGATATAGCTCAGTTGGTAGAGTGCTTGTCTAGCATGCATAAGGCTCTGGGTTCAATCCCCAGCACCACATTTATTAAAAAAAAAAAGGGTTGCTACTGTAAAGAGCAAAGGTGGCCAGTATGATCAACAGGAAGGTTATGTGGGCTCGAGAAAGGGCAAACCATGTGGCTGAATCCCTTTCTTCCTAAGACAAAACTCACTATCTTGCTCACCATCTGATGCTTCTGTCTCTTTCTTAGCAGTATCCACAGCTTCTTCTCGATCTTCATCTTCTTCATCTTCCTCATCATCTTCCTCATCCTTAACAAAAAGAATAAGGACTAATAGGAAAGGAACAACTAGTCCTCCATGAGGACCTAGGCTCCAGCCCAGAGAGAAGCTGACATAGGAATAAAGATTCAGGAAATAGGCTTCTGGCAGGAACCTGGCACCTCTCACCTTATCTGAGGAAGATTCCTGGGATGCCTCTTCTCCTTCACTATCCAGAGCAAAGGACTTTCGGTGCTTGCCTTGGGTCTTGCCTCGATCTTCGTCTCGCTTTGGGGGCTTGGACCCTGGACGTCCTGGTTCTCCAGCTTCCTTCTCTCGCTCGGGATCTAGGTCAGGTGAGTGAAATTTAGGGAAATGCCCATCAATAATGTTTCTACTTCCCTACCCCATACACAAAGAGTTTTCTGTACACTGCTGCTGAACTTCCCAACAAGCCTCAGTTTATAGAAAGCGGAAGCTCAGAGAAGAAACACAAACACCTTACAATTACCTAATATTTTATAGTTTAGACACACGCCACATATTTTATCTTTCATTCTTTTCTCCATTAGGAGAACAAGAGCAAGTCAACTTGTTCTGCCTGGCCCATGAAAAGAGTACTAAGGCCAGTGGGTTTCCTGGGAAGTAGATCTGACTCAATAAGGAAGTTTCCCAGCTATACAAGCTGTTAACCAATAGCTCAGACTTCAACAAAGTGGGAGGAAGGTTGTAGGGGAACATTAAGATAGTAAACTTGGGTAGATGACTTGTTTAACCTCCAAGTTTGATTCCAAGTACTGAAGTTATCATTTTCATGTGGTAGGCGAAAAACTCAAGCCAACCTACCAGAGTTAAGACCCAAACCAAGATCCAGGGAGAATCCTATCAGTGCTTCTAACACCTCCCAGAATGGCTTTATTTTCATTTTAACTCAATATCAACATTTCCACTTGGCTCTTTTCCTCTCTTAAATATCCCATTCCCTTTTTCTTTCTGCCTGATCTCCCTCTCACCATCTTCATCTTCTTCAGCAGGAGTGGAGGGCCGTGGCCTCTTTTCTTCACTGGCCTCTGAAATTTCTGATGGCTCTTTCCGCTTTACCTGGGTGAGAAGGAAGACATAGGGTCCACTTAGAACTCACACATAATTCCCAATCACCCCTACCCTAAGGATGGAAGGCCCCCCTTCCCCACTCAACTCAGAGAGATCACAGTTCAAGGTACCTTGAATGAAGGCAGCCGTAGGGCCCCTCGCAGCCCTGACCCAAAGGCGAAGGCCTCGATGCCTGTGGTACCCCCACTCTTGGCCCAGTCTACAAGGGACAGCATGCCTGGCTCTTTGAGCTTTGTCTTCTCTTTATCCTCTTCCTTGGCTTGCTGTTTGGCTGCATTCTGGAATGGCTGCAGACAGAAGGGGGATTGAAACTCAGACGATCCCTTCTGCCTGACGACCACTCTTCCCAGGTTCCAAGAATAGAGATGCATTAACTTGTTCCTCCACTTGACACCATCTCTGTCATGCCTCTACCAGTCCTTTACAGACATTTTCCTCAAAAGTCTGCACACTTAGCTCATGGGCCTTAGGAAACAGCTACTATTTTTCCTAGTTTACAAATGGCAAAACTAAAATCGGAGGACAATAAAAATTTAAGGGCCTTTTCCACTGTAAGTAAGCAACAGAGCCAGGATGAAGCTCTTCTAGCTCAGGTCTGTTCTTGTCTGCTGCTCTGTGCCCCCACTAAAACTCCCCTGACCAACTAGTATGTCCCCCAAAGCCAGCTATCTCATTTTTCACTTGCTTTGACCTGCAAAAACCAGAGTTCTACCTCTTCCACTAAAGTCCAAGATTGCCCAGTCCTAGGCACTGGCCCTTACCTTGGCCTTCTCTTCCTTGCTTTCCCACCACTGATCAAAGGCTCCAAAGGCCACATTTTCCACCATCTTGCGGTTGAGGTCTCGCTGCATGATGCTTTTCATTTCTTGGACTAGGGTGGCCAGCACACGGCCCACAGTGCCCGCTGATGGTAGGGCCTTGCCTTCTGCCAGCTCTGCTTCCTCCCTAGGAGGCAGCCGGGCCTCTTCACCCGAGATTGAGGAGGAGGGCAGGGGCTCGGCTGCCATGGGCAAAGGCAGGTGGTAGGCCTCCCGAGAGTATGCCCCACGGCCTTCTTGCCCTTGGGTATATAGAGCATAGGGCAAGCCATAGGCTGCCTCTTGCGGGGGCGGAAAGGGGAGAAAGGCCTCCCCAAAGGCCCCACCAGGAAGGCCAGCAGAGGCAGCAGTCAATCCTTTGCCCTGCCGCAGCTGATGAAGCCGAGTTAACATCTGGGTCTGCATCTGGAAGGACATAGGCATCCCTCCCCACTGAGCCCCAAGTCGATCCATGAGTTCCAGGGAGTTCACAAAGTCATAGATGTGGGGTGGCGGTGGTGGAGGTGGGGGGTACTCTGGGGGTGGTGGCCCATCAGGTCGGGGTGGGAGGAGGTAGGCAGGTTGGTGGGGAGGATAGCCAAGGGGAAGGGAAGGCAGGTAAGGAGGTGGAGGAGGAGGTGGAGGAGGTGGGGGAGGAGGCTGCTGAGGGGGTGTTGGGGCCGGAGGGGGTGAACCACCCCTGTCATCATCGGAGATCTCCATGTCCTCTCCAGAAGAGCATGGAGAAGCCTGTGGGGGTGCAGAGGAGGGTCACAGAGAATCTGTTTGTTCCCTGGGCTTTTCCTCAGATCCTTTTCTTTTCTAATTCCCTTCCCTCTCCCTCAGGGTCCAACCCTGCCTCCCAGATACCAAGTACCTCCCCTGGTTGACCCCAGCCTCACCTGGTTCTGTCCGTTGGCCTTGGGAGACTCTCGGGCAGCCCCTGGTTCCCCACTTCCTGTAGGTGCCACATCTTCAAAATTAGCTGGGGCCGGAGGGGGTGTGCAGGGCCCATGACCTGACCCAGAAGGAACCTCGCTCCCTGTCTCTCTAGCCCCAGGGCCTGTACTGCTGTTCTCTTCCTCCTCCTCTGTGTCAGAGGCCAGGAAAGAAAATTTGGAGCGCTGCTCCTTCAGCAGCATTTCAATTCGGGAATCCAGGCTGCTGTGCTGGGCGAAGGGCACACTCTCATTAGTGGTCTCTGGGGCTGGGGAGCAGGAACGGGCAGGTGAGGCTGGGCGAGGGGAGGTCCGAGCTTCTTCTCTCTCAGGGCTAGGCCCCCCACCACCCCCACCTCCACCAGGTTCTGGAGGCTCAGGGGGTGGGGCCTCTGAGGCAGGAGGCCGGTAGTCTTGGTCAGTGGCCCGGCTGGGCTCAGGGGGCAAGTAGGAGGTGTAGGAAGGTGGGAAGCGCTCAGCGGTATTTTCTGTAAAAGGGGCCCCCGGGGGCTCCTCCCTTGTTGCCCGGCGTGGTGGGTAGGAAGCATGGCGCTGATAGCGATTCCAGCTTTCATAATATGCTGGGTAGTTTGAGTCAGAACCACGAAATTGAGAGGACGAGGAAGAAGACGATGATGAGGAAGATGAGGACAATGAAGAAGAAGAAGAGGAGGATGAAGCGGTGGCTGCAGTGGTAGCTGAGATGGCTGTAGAAGCGGTTGTTGGGGCAGAAGATGCAGAAAAATGGCGGCGGGAAAAGGAATCTTGGTAGCTGTTCTCTGACCGCCGGGGTTTGAAGGAGGTTGAAGTGGTGCTGGAGAAGAAGTAGGAGAGTTATAGGCTCATCTCTATATGACCAAATCCAACCATCCTGGTTCTCATGCCCAAATCCTTATTAAACTGCCACCCAAAAAACTAAATGTCCAGGTTGCCAATTAGCATCCCTGAAGACAGCAATTTTTTAAAATATTTTTTTAGTTGTCAGTTTATATGCTATGCTGAGAATCGAACCCAGTGCCTCACACATACTAGGCAAGCACTTTACCACTGAGCTACGGCCCCTGAAGATAGCAATTAGTTGGCTAAATTTTCAGAGACCAGCACAAATGATTTCCAACTTCTCTCAGACTTTGAACATCTCCTCATAGGCAGGTCCCAGAATTTGAAAGCTTGGAGCCCCAGAGAGTATGTGCTTTGTACCTGCTGGAGTAGGCAGAGTCCTGAGAGTAAGGGGTGCTTCCCCGAGATGTGTAGGGGGTTCCTTGGGAGGACTGAGGGGTGAATTGGCCAAAGGAAGATGGGGTGTCTTGTCGGCTGCTGGAGAAGCTTGTGTCCTGGGAGCAAGGGGTGCCATTGCCAGGGGTGCCCACCACAGCAGTGCCTGCTGGGTAGGCAGTTGTGTCAGAGGAAGAGCGGCGGCGGGACTCAGTCTGGAGGGAGAGAGGAGGCAAGGAGAAATGAAAACACCATTTGAAAACTTGGTTGCCCCAAACCAAGAATCATAGTTCCCTGACTTGAAAGCATTTAAGCATCTTTTCTTGGTTCTTTCTACACTTGATAGTGAGGTCTAGAACCTCCAAAGATGGCTCCTGCTCCTAGCAATCAAGCAGTTAGGATTATAGCAACCACAAACTTCTTACCGTTTCAGTGGCTGCACCAGATCCCTGGAACTTCTCGCTCAGGGCCTTGCCCCCAGTGGGCACCGTCTGAGGGGTATAGGAGCCATTAACAATCAATTCATAGTACTTCATTCGTTGTTGTCCTGGAGGGAGACAAATGGGAAACAATAGTCAGAAAGAGTAACAACTTCTTTCTGATTTGGTAGTCCTTTTTTCTTTCTTAGGCTTCAAGCTTCCTACAATTTCTTGGAGTCTTGGGTTCTGGGATTTCAGTTTTCCTACCTTGTCTCTATCTCTGCAAATTGCTACCTCATCTCCACCTCTTCACTGCTATAAGTAACATATTTTATGACACTTTGCAGTTTACAAATACACTTCTACGTATTCCAGCCTTTACACTAGAAGATTCACAGGAGAAGAATCAGTATCCCTGTTTTTTTTTAAGTTGGACACAATATCTTTATTTATTTATTTTTATGTGGTGCTGAGGATCGAACCCAGGGCCTCGCACATGCTAGGCGAGCTCTCTACTGCTGAGCCACAACCCCAGCCCCAGTATCCCTATTTTATAAACCTAAAGCAAACTGATCTGCACAAAGTCACAAAATCAGTCAATATAAGAAATGGAATTCAAATAAACATCAGGTTGTCTGACGATAAATCATCCTATATACTAAAGTTTCCAGGATGGCAGCCTGAAGATTAAATCCAGCCCAAAACCTATTTTATTTGCCTTGTAAAATGACTTAAAATATCTTGGAAGGGATGCAACATTTAAACCATCAGATTACATATAAAAATCTAGGTTACTGACTTTTCTTTGAAAAATCAAAGTTAGTCCTCATTCCCACTTGCAAACTGGTTAATATCAGCTAACAGCTGCCTTTTTAGATAGAGTTATATATACAGTGTACCAGATTCCACTCCTCCCTATTGCTCAGACTGCTTTGTCTTTAGAGATGATTCTTTCTTTTTATTTTTTTGTGGTACTGGGGATCGAACCCAGGGGTGTTCTACCCCTGTGCGACATCCCCAGCCCTTATTTATTTGTACCAAGGATTGAAGCCAGGGTGCTTAACCACTGAGCCATATCCCTAGCCCTTTTATTGATTTTTTTATTCAGAGATAAGGTCTTGTGATGTTGCTTAGGGTCTCACAAAATTGCTAAGACTGGCCTGAAATTTATGAGCCCCCTGCCTCAGCCTCCAAGTCCCTAGGATTACAGGCATGTGCTACCACGTCTGGCTAAAATTTCAAAATCCAAACCAAACTAAACCAAAAAATGAAAACTTAATTTTTTTCCCCTTGTACCAGCGACTGAATCCAGACATGCTTAAACACTGAGCCATATCCACAGATCTTTTTAATTTTTATTTTGAGATGGGATCTCACTAAGTTGCTTAAGGCCTTGCTAAGATTCTGAGGTTGGCTTTGAACTTGTGATTCTCCTGCCTCAGCCTCCCAAGCTGCTGGGATTACAGGTGTGCACCACCATGCCCGGCTGAAAACCTAATATCTAGAAAAATATTTTTGGGGTACCAGGGATTGAACTCAGGGGCACTCAACCACTGAGCCACATTTTGTATTTTTATTTAGAGACAGGTTGCTTAGCGCCTTGCTGTTGCTGAGGCTGGCTTTGAACTCACAATCCTCCTGCCTCAGCCTCCTGAGCCACTGGGATTTCAGGAGTGCGTCAGTGTGCCCGGCTTGAAAACCTAATATTTTTGAGAATTTGTTATTAAAATCAAACCTGATTTATTATAGTCTTTATTCATCCTACCACGTATTATGCTTCATTACAGTTTCCTGTTTTCTTTTTTGCAGTACTGGAAAAAAGGGGTACTTTAATCATTGGGCTATATCCCCAGCCCTCTTTTTAATTTCTTTTTTTTTTTTTTTCCCTGTATTGAGGATTGAACTCAGGGGCACTTAACCACCGAGGCATTTCCCCAACACTTTTTTGTATTTTAAATAAATACAAGGTCTCACTGAGTTTCTTAGGACCTCACCAAGTTGCTGAGTTGGCTTTGAACTCATGATCCTCCTGCCTCAGCCCCTGGGATTATAGGTGTGCACCACCAGCCCTTTTTTCTTAATTTTTTATTTTTTTTTTTAATATTTTATTTACATTTTAGTTTTCGGCAGACATAACATCTTTGTTTGTATGTGGTGCTGAGGATTGAACCCAGGCTGCACCCATGCCAGGCGAGCGCGCTACCGCTTGAGCCACATCCCCAGCCCCTTAATTTTTTATTTTGAGACAGGGTCTCACTAAATTGCTGAGGATGGCCTGGAATTTGCAATCCTCCTGCCTCAGCCTCCAGAATCACTGGAATTACAGGCATACAACACCACACCTAGCTAAAATTTTTTATGGATATTCATGCAACTATGAAGTGCCATCCCAACCATGCTGGCAACATACAAAGAAAGCATAATACACAGACTATAATTCCTCTTTAAAAGTTGAAAAATTCTCAGTTTAAATACACATTTGGCCCCCAAGACTTTCAGAAAAGGAATCCCAACAAGCATGTGAGTTTACAATCTATGATAAAGACCAACCTTGAGCAGCAGGCATGGAAGCCCCTCACCTTTGATGTCAAGCTGAGCATGGATGATGTTGCCCATGACGGAGGTAAGGTGGAGATTTTTGACTGTTTCCTTGGCACCCCGAGTGCTGGTGAAAAGCACACGGGCCAGGCCCAGGTGCTTTCGAGTACGGGGGTGAAGAAGGATCTCTACCTCTTCTACCTCACCATACTTTCGGCACATATCCTTTAAGAAGGTTTCCCGCACATTGTCATTCAGCCTTGCAAAAGTCACTTCCTTAAGTGGAATCTGTCCAATATAGAACTCATCCAGCTGTGGAGAAGACAAGAGTTGGTCTTAGATCTCTATACTAATCACTGTTTCTTTGCTTTTTGAGAATCTTTAGCTAAGCTTCATGAACTCAAGAGAGATATATCTTGGAAGTAGGGGCAAGGGAAGGAGGTCATAACAAGGACTACATCAGTCTTGACCTTTCTCTCCCTGAATTCCTGTACTATAGAATGGCAAGAACTAGGAATAGAAATATACACATGTAAAGAACTGGTTGTAGGGAAATAATCCACTAGTTCAGCTTTTAACGACTATAATAGGCTAGACACTTAGAAATACAAAGGTGGAAAAAAAGAGATTCCCATTTACAAAAGTAGCCAGGACAGACATACACAATCACAAAGTGACACAGAAAGAGTGTAAATGGTTTCTGAGAGCCAAAAGAAGGGAACCTATATACAGAGTTGAATCAGGGAAGAACTCATGGGTTTCTGAATTCACAGAGTCTACCAAAATAACAAGGACTTCTAGGACGTGGAACTATAAAACAACTTGGCAGCTGGGCACAGTGGCATACACCTGTAGTCCCAGCTCCTCAGGAGGTTGAGGCAGGAGAATTGCTTAAGGCTAGGAGTTTGAGGCCAGCCTGGCAACAGAGCAAGACCCCATCTCAAAAAAATAAGCAAATAGGCACAGAGGTGCCACTTCTATACTCTCAGCTCCTCAGGCGATAAAGGCAGAAGGATCACAAGTTCAAGGCCAGTCTGTGCAACTGAGACACTATCTTGAAATAAAATGAAAAGGGCTGGGGATATAGTTTAGTGTTTGCCTAATATGTGTGAGGCCCTAGGTTGAATAACACAATATGTAAATAAACAAATAAGATTGTTAGGAAAGACTTGGTATTTATAAAAATTACAAATTATAGGGTATGAAAAGATAGATGTCAAAGCAGAGGATAAGGCTTGGCCAGATCAATCACTATACATGCCAATGCTCAAAAACAGACTTGGCAACAAAAGTAAAATAAGAGAATAGTAAAATCTCTTTACTATTCTCTTAACCACTGAGCCACATCCCTAGCATAGAGTCAACTGTCAGCAGTGCGGACAGAGCAGTTGAGTGAAGCACAGAGACAAGGAAACCCAGTGAAATTAATACAAGGGTCCACATTAAGGAAATGGCAACAGGAATTTAAAAATTAAGAGAAAAACTGCTGGTTAATTCCTAGATTTCCAGTCTGTGCGGGTAAGGAAATGGTGTTACATTTATCAGTAGAGAAAGTGAAGGAAGAATAGGACTGAGAGGTAAAGTGATTTGTTTTAAATCTCTTCTTGAGTTTGACATGTCTGTGGGGCCTCCAGACGGAGCTGTCCCCTACAGGGCACACAAGTGTAGAGTTCGAGATTGATGTTGACTAGAAACATATTTGGAAATCATTAATGCTGAAGTAATAGTCAAAGCTATAGGGATTATCCAGAAAAAGTACACCAAGGAAAAAAAGGGTGAAGGGACTCTATAAACTACCTAGAAAGAAGAAAACGAGTGAAGGAAAAATAATTAAGACAAAAACTTAGAACCACCAGTTTTCTAAGCTCAGTTCAAGGCCTGGTGAGTACTCTGCTTGGATTGGAAAATGGAAATGCTCTTAGGAAACAAGATGGAGGATCACATGGCCAAATGAGAGGTGAAGAACATGGGCAGTGGTCTTGTCACTCCCCTTAATTGCTGAAGAACTGGGATTTCCTGCTGTCATGTCTAGAAATACACAGTGACAGACATGACAGCTAAACCTGTCCTTACCTCATCTTTCAAGAATTCAACAGCCTTGCCACCAGAGATACACCTGAGACACCACAACTATACAAGTGTACCTCCTGTCCAGAACATCCCAGCCTCACAGACCCAGAAGCTGTCATATCTGGCTGTCAGTCTTTTACTGGAATACCCATTTTATCAGGCTCTGTAAAGACTACAGTGCCAGGATCCTCCACACCCTCCAAAGGCCACCATACCAGGAGACACCTACCTTAAACTTAGGGACTGGGAGGGAAAAGTCTCTGTTTTTGGACCTGACATGGCAACGGGGGTCTTGGAGGTCTTCGACTGGTATATACTTTGAGTCCTAGTAAGGAAAGTAGGAACAGAAACACAGCTCAGGATGAAGCCAAATTGTTGAGCTCTAAAAGGCCCATCTGAGGACCCATATGATGCTAAAGAGCTGGGGTCACCTGCTCATTTTTGAGAAGGCAAGCTCTGAGTATGGGAGCTCTAGGTGCTGAAAGGAGTAAGAGAGAAAAGGGGGCCCTAGAGTCCCCTAGAAAGCAAGGGAAGCCCTGGGGCACTCACGTTGACACTGAAGTGGATTCCGTCATAGCGGTACACCTTCTGAGAAGGCCTGCGCAAGGCAGGGTCCAAGGCAGGATCCACGATGAGCTTGTAGTTCCGCCACTGGAAGCTCGGGGCTTTCTGCCCATCTCCCCCACCTTCTTGATCCATCTTTGCTCATTTACACTGTTAGGAAAAGAGGGATACGCAAAGAGGGTCCAGGACTTAGGCCTGACTCCCTTGCTGTCCCCTCATTGGCTAGCTCAGATTCCAGGTTCTCTCATCACTCCAGTTTCCACACCTCACCGAGACCCCGTGGCTCCCTCAGATTTTGCCCCAAGTACCCTGTCTCACCACAACACCCCATTCTCTCTCCACCTCCCAACTCTACCCTCAGGCCCCCAGGCCCATCTCGCGCCCCCTTACCTTCCCGCTCTCCCCAGCGCGCGCCCCACTTGGCCTCGGCGCAAGACCCCTCCCCCGCCCCCTGGCAGGCCCCGCCCCCTCACGCCTCCTCACCGGCCAGCGGCCCGGGCCAAGCCCGGCTCCCGCTCCCACACAGCCGCTCCCGTCCCCGCGCCCCGATCCTCTGGCCGAGAGGTGGCACCTCTTCGGGGCGTTGGAAACACCGCGAGACCGAGCCCGAGACCCGGCTTCAGCCCCGAATCCGGGCGGGGGGGGTGGGGGGAACGCGCGCCGCTGCCCTCTCCTCCCGCCCCGGCGCGTTCTGCACCCCCCCCGGTCTCCGCGCACGCGCGCCGCGGCCCTACTCACCCGCTCGTGGCGAGCGGCTCCCCCTCCCCCCACCCCGCGCGGCACCTCAGCGGCGCGAGGCGGCGGTGGCGGCGGCGGCAGCGCGAGACCCGGCCCCGCAGCGGTGGCGGCGGCGGCGCCCCCCCACCACCACCTCCCCGGCGCGCGCACCAAACACCACCGCCACCTGCGCGAGGCTCAGAGGGCACAGCGTCTGCATTCGCACTTTCGTCACAGGCGCTGCCTGGAGATCCACGGGTCCGAGGGTAGCGACCCTGCCTCGGCCGGCGCCCTGTATGGCTCAGGAGTTGTGGCCCAAGGAACCTGGAGATTGGCCGCATCCCCCGGAGAGTGGGTTTCACCACCACTATCCAGCTGCTCCAGACTGGGGTTCTTAACGAATCAGCGGCGACGAAAGCTGCGACTAATCCCTGAGGAAAAGGGGGCGGGGCGAAGGGGAGGAGGCCAGCCAGAGCTCGGGAGTTTTGAGTGGCGCGTTGAACAGACGCAGATTCGTCAGGCGGGCGGGGCGAATTGGTGGACAGGATGCGTGCTCCTTTGCTCCTCTTCCCTGCCCCTTCCTTGCGCGGCCAAAGATCTAAGAGGCTGCAGATTCGCCACTGTTCCTGACTTCAGCCGTCGCCTCCCTTCACCCGCCTTCGTGGAGTCAAGGAAATAACGCCTGGTTAGCCCGGCCCTGTTGACAGGGTCAGCCACTTTTTCTGGATCTTTCGTACTAGCACAACTCAGGGGACAGCCCACTTCCGACCCAGAGGGAAATGGACAACGCAAAGGGTCTTCTCAGAGTCCGATGAGAATTTTCAGCAGAGGAGCGGGTCTAGCGAATCTGCGGATCCTTCTGTGGGCGGGGTCAGGCCTCCGCGCGCAGAGGGGCGTGGCCAGGGCGTGCGAAGCCCGGCGTCGCGGGGGAGCTTCCTGTAGGACCTGCTGAACCCCGCCAACCGGGAGGTGGAAAAATACAACGAGGAGCGGTGACTCAGATAGTTTGCCTGGCCCCACACACATGCAGCGCTGGTTTTCTTCCCGTTATTCCACCTGGACCTCTGTTTTAAGTTGCCCACTTGAGAGATGGGGAGACTGAGGCCTGCGGAAAGTGCTGCATTTTGCTGTGCATAACCCAGCTCTATGGTTAAATCTGAGCTAGTCTCGGGGTTCTCGGATAAGCCTAAATAGGGCCTAAAGGACTTTACGTGGCTCCTGTAAAAAATAAAGAATGTGCAGGAATACAAACATCAATGGTTCCAGTTCCCGCTTTCTCCAGCTGTGCTTCCCTATGCTCACAGGTTTTCACCGCTTGAGGGCAGCATCAGTCCAGGAGTAACCTGGGACCTTGGAGCTGAGGCCTCCCTAAGTCTGATCACCCTCTCTATTCTGTGTGAATACCGGAGCCTTGCTCTGGAGGAACCGCAACTCCCACCAGGCCCTTTTGCATGACGGAGGATGCCTTAAGCTTATGACATCTCATCTCTTGTGACATACAGCAGTCCCTCACTGTATGACCTTGGGCACGCCACTGACCTCCATAAGTTTAAGATTCTTCCTCTAAAAATTGATGGTAATTCCTGTCACAGAGGACTTAATTGTAGTCTTCAAAATAGTGCAAGAAGGGCTGCACATTCACCATTTTGAGCAATAAGGAAAGGGAAAAAGGGGGATTTGTCCAAGGTCTCCCACCACAAGAAAAGACAGAGAATTAGGACTTAAAATTTGAAGGAAATGAGGCTGGAAACATTAGTTTATATGGAGGCATAGATGAGATCAGATTTTTTTTTTTTTTTGTCCTAGTTGAAAGGTATTGGTTCCTTCTTTCCATCAGAAAGAGATTCTCATGTGATGTTACTATAAGGTAATTCAAGTTCAATTTTCCTGATAAGCTATGTGGCTTTAGGCAAGATCATCAGCCTTCCTGGGCCTCAGCTTTCTTATCTCTGAAATGGAAGTGATAGATTTTTGTCTCTTGAGGTGGTTGTGAGGGTTAAATGAGATGATTTATAAAGTTCCTAGAATATAGTATGGAGTCATGCAAAAACTTACATGAAATTCTCCATAGAAGAGATAGAGACCCTAAGCTCAGGAACAGTGGATCAAAGGCCTTCAACCTTGGAATATCTCCAAATTAAGGAGCAACTGGCCTTTGTTAGCTCCTGATAGGGGTTTACCTGGAACCCTTTTCCCACCAGGCACACTTGCCTCCACTTGGTCTTAGGAACAAGTAATCTTACCCCAAGAAGGCTTGCCCTTCACCCAATTCACAGCCACCAGGACATCTGTAAAACAATTTATTGTACAAAACAAGGTGCATCAAAAATTAAGTGTTAAAGAGCTCTCATTCCAAGGGCTGGGGACTGGATTTTCTCCATTAAAACTTCTTCACCCAGTCCCTGCTAAGGAGTCAGACTGGGTGCACAGGCCCTCAGTCTTCCAAGAACCCCCAGCCAGGGGCCAGGAGGGTGAGAACCGCCCCCCCCCCCCCCTTACAGGCATGTAAGTATGGGCCTAGGGCAGTGAGGCAAGGTCTCCCCCTTCTGCCAGTGGCCACAGGTCAACAGTGGAGGGTGGGCTTGAATCCAAAAATAGGCTCTTCCTAGGAAGGCCTGGGCTTATATCTGTCACAGAAACACCAAAATCCCTCTACAGTCACCAAAGCAAGAATGTAGAACCCATCAAAATCTGGGTACAGGGGAAATTTTCCCTAAAAATGCCAACTGCAAATTACATTCTACACAATTGAAGCAGGGGTTGATGGCCTTTGGGGGCAGCTGTGTAGGTCTGTGACCTTCTGATCTCCATGTCCTCTAAAGGAGCAGCTGAAGGTCAGCACCAAACATCCCTCTAGGGTCTCCTTGCCTCCCTGTATCTACCCCAGGATCCTTGTACTGAGAACGTTTCACTTTCACGCTTGTTCTTCCCAGATTTGGACATTAATAGAGTGGAGCTTACAAAAACCATGGGACAGACTGACAGGGAAAATCCCTGGGAATGTGAGAACCTGTGGGCAAAAGTCTGGTCTCTACCTGAGAGTGGCCACAGGAAGTGGCTCCCTCCAGGAGTGGGGAATGGTCTATAGGCCCCTGTGGCCTCTTGCAGAGCCCTGAGGGAGGCAGTGCACACGGCAGAGACTAACATTAGATTCACACAGCCTGCAGCTCCCCCTGCAGGCGACTCAGCTCCTCTAGCTCCTGCTTGTGGCGGTCTGTCTTGTGGGCCACTAAGGAGCGGTAGAAATGTAGGGCAAAGGCCACAAACACAAGGCCCACAGGTACCATGATTGCTGTGGAGGCCATGGCTGCTTGCCAGCCTGGTCCGTGAACCCCACCATTACTACCACATACCTGCCGGGGAGGGCAGGCCTCAGAAGGCTCAACCTGTGATGGGGTTACAGAAGCTGAGGATGGTGGGAGTTTGGAAGCTGGACCAAGGGAGGAAGCCATTGGTGGCAGAGTCCCAGACACATGGGATGTAGGTACCATGGGGGCCGATGTGTCCAGAGGGGCCCCAATGGGCACAAACTTGACCCAGCCCACCAGGACAACTTCAGCCAGGAAGAGAAAGGTGCCCAAGGCAGTGGAGAAGCCCCAAGCCAGCTCTACATAGCGGTGGAGTCGCTGGTGTGGTGACTGGTGAACAGAGTTGAGGTTGTGGATGTTGCTCACGGCTTCAATGTGGGGCAGTAGACATGTGGAGACCATAAGTGCAAAGAGGTGCACAGCCACTAGCACGGTGGTACAGGCACTAAAGGCTACCAGCAGGCCTGGTGGGTATTCATGATCACTCTCCAGCTGTACCTCCACCATGGCCACCTGTGGGCACAAGAGGGGATGGATTGAGTGCCCATAACTTCCTTGACAGTAAAGGAATTTTTGTGGCTGTTAGGACCCATGACTGCTATATCCCTAGGACCTAGAGCAGTGCCTTGGTTTCCCTACCTACCTATTAAGAGGGCTGGATGACATGTTTCTGACAGTTTTACCTGGTTATAACAGGGTTTAGAAAACATAGACTCTGGGCTGCCTAGGTTCATTCTTGACCTACAAACTGTGTAATCTTTCCTTCTTTTTTTCTTTGCAGTACTGGGAATTGAGCCCAGGGGCACAATAACACTGAGCCACATCCCCAGCTCTTTTTATTTTTTTATTTTGAGGCAGGATCCCACTATGTTGCCCAGGCCAGCCTTGAACTTGTGATCCTTCTGCCTCGACCGCCTACTTGATTGGTTGGGATTACAGGTGTGTATCATCATACCTAGCCAGCTGTGGAATCTTCAGCAAGTGATTTAGTTCTCTCTGTGGCTCAAACTCCTATCTGGAAAATGGAGATTGCTAATAGTATGTATAAGGTTTTTGGAGAAATTAAATGAGACAATACACATCTAGTGCTAAGAATAGTGTCTGGGCACACAGTAACCACTAGGCAAGTGTTTGCTGTTATTATTATAGTTGATGCTAAAGTCCAAAGTTAGAGTTTGCAAATTGGCATACCACACCAATTTGCAAACATGTTTTCTTGGCTCACACAGTGTGCTTTTTAAAAACATGAAAAAGTGGCCTACTTTTAAAACTCAGGAGGATTGCAAGTTCAAAGCCAGCCTCAGCAATGGCAAGGAGCTTAGCAACTTAGTAAGACCCTGTCCCTAAATAAAATATAAAATAGGGCCGGGAATGTGACTCGGTGGTTGAGTGCCCCTGAGTTCAATCCCTGGTACCAAAAAAACAAAACCCAAACATTCTTGGTCTATAGAGCCAGACTGTTTAGTCCAAATCCTGCCCTTTACTTGTTATGGGACCTTGGGAAAATGTCCTAACATCTCTGACCTTGTCTGCTACATGGCCATAGGGTTGGGGTTGTAGCTCAGTGGTATAGTGCTTGCCTAGCATGTGTGAGGGTTTGATCCCCAGCACCACATAAAAAATAAACGTATTGGGCTGGGATTGTGGCTCAGCGGCAAAGTGATCGCCTAGCACTTGTGAGGCCCTGGGTTCAATCCTCAGCACCACATAAAAATAAAAAAATAAAGGTATTGTCCTATAACTAAACAAAAATAAAATTATAACTAATTTTATAACTAAAATAAAATAAAATTAATGGCCGTAATGGTGATACATCTTTCACAGGGCAAAATAAAGAATGCACATGAAAAGTTCTGGGCACAGTACCTGGTACTTAGTTGACAGTTGAATACAATCCCAATAATGTTATTTTAACTCAGGCAACCTGGGTTTTGTAATCTGGTTCTTTCCTCTTTCCTAGTTCTTATAGGATCCATTAAGATTGCTCTGGTGGGGCTGGGGATGTGGCTCAAGCGGTAGCGAGCTCGCCTGGCATGCGTGCGGCCCATGTTCGATCCTCAGCACCACATACAAACAAAGATGTTGTGTCTGCCAAAAACTAAAAAATAAATATTAAAATTCTCTCTCTCTCTTAAAAAAAAAGAAAAGATTGCTCTGGGGCTAGGAGAAGGAAAAGGAAGGTGCAGAGCCTGGCAGGTGATGGTAGGAAGACAAGCCTGAGTATTTTAGGAAACTGGGCCATGGCAGATGTCAGCAGGTGTTTTCCACAAACAGGGATCTGGGCCAGGCTTAGTTCTGGTTTTTCCCAGGGTCTGGCCCAGGATTGATCTCCCCTGCCAGGACTGGGGCCAGTCCTGCCCCTAGAACCTACACATCCAGCCTCCTTATCCTGAAGAGAAAGCTCTGACCCTTAAGTGTCACCCTAGCAATCTGCAAGTCCTGCAGCACACCAGACTGTCCTGTTGGGAACAAGTTGGAACATAGGGCTCACTTTCCTCAGCTAGGTCCATGGGTGGCTGCGTCCCTCCTTCTGTAGTCCATACGGATGAAGGGGAGCTAACTCCCTGTTCCAAGATGTCATCCCCATCAGGAAGGTGAGCAAATCTTTGGATTCTGCAACAACACCCCCTCCCCACATCCCCCATGAAACAACTAGGTCTGGGATGACCCTTAAAGTTACAGATTTTCCCTATCACCATTCAAATCCAGTGGCTATGGCACAGAAAGGGGCAAGGATTAACCCAAATCACTTAGGGATATGACCCCATCTCAGCTCCTTCTGGTGTCCACATACACAGGAGGAGCACATTCCCCAAGGACCCCCTGCTTCCTGTAATGAAGGTGGGGGAGAACCCTGGATTAATAGGATTGCATTCTATATACCCTTCCCCTGCTGACTGCCCTTGGCAGAGCCTCAGTTTTCTACCTGTCCAATTAGCATGTTGGTCTGAGCCACCTCTGGTGAATAGGTCTTGCTCTGACACGCCTGGATCTAGAGTTCCCAATAACAAGAATCTCAGCTCATCCTGGGCAGGCACTTAGCAGGCTAGAGGACGCACCCTCCATGATCTCACAACTTCCCACTGGCTGTTCAGGGAGTGGAGGTTTGTCCATGGTTACACAGCTGGCCATACCCAGGTTGGAACAGGACTTATGTTGACTCTGCACCCTGGGACCACCCTCAGTCCCACTTCCTGAGGCCACTGTGGGACCGTTAGCTGACATCATCCTCCCACACCTGCAGTTTATCAGCTTTAGAATCACTTATCAGCTTCCTGATCAGTTTCCTTCCCCAGCGGCATCCTCAGGCATTATCTCTTCTCAGAGTTTTCCTGGACGAAATCTAGCACTCTTTGCCCCTATCGGGGAGTAGCCTCCTTCCTGGGATGGGCTTTCCTTCAGCTGGGTGACCTCTCCACACAGTTCATTCTTCCAGACCCCCTGGCAGTGTTGATACAGACCGCATCCAGCTCTAATTTGCCTTTGAACCTGGTCAGGAGGACTTAGTAACCATTTCTGCTGGAAATATGCTCCTTTGGGACCACTTTGTTCCATCGTTGCATATTTGTCATTGATTTGTTAACCCCTTCTCCCACGACACCTAGAGGACTAATCTTCCCCATGGTCCGGTTTATATTACTAGGGTCCTGTTTATATCTCTTCCCCCAATATAAAGACACTTCTTCAGTCATTTTGGACCTTGCTTGTTCTCCCCTTTGGCTCTTAAAGTCCATCCTTCCCTTTCCTCTTTCCCTGTATTCCTTGGGGAGCCATTTACTTCACCTCCGACCGGTGCCCCCCACGTGCTTCACCCCCCACCCCACTCCCCGCGTGCCCCTTCCCGCCCCTCACCATGGCGAAGCCTGACAGCAGGGCAGATGTGCGGCTGGAGGCTTTGAGCTTGGCTCGGCTGAGGTAGAGGCGGCGCCAGCTGAGCGCCCGCAGCGAGTGCTGACTGGCCCCCATAAGGTCCAGGTAACCGCGGTGCACGAACTCCCGGTACGTGGCCGAGCCCGCCGGGCTCTCGACCTCCGGGTTCAACGGGGCCTGTTCGCCCACGTCTCCCTCGCCGCCCTTCATCCTGGGGGCGGCGGCACCAGTAGCGCCGGGCGGTCAGGGAGGGGCCAAGGCACCTCGGGGACCCCAGAAGGGCCGGTCAGAGCAGCGGAGAGGCCCCATCCCCCGGCGGGGTGAGCGCGGATGCAGGCGGGCGGGCTCCCAGAGAGGCGGCCCCAGCGGAGCAGAAGAGTCGTCTGCGGGGAGCCCCAGGGGCCGAAATGGGACGTCGGCAGAGGCCGAAACAGGAACTGGGGCAGAGGCGGAGCCGGGGCGGCCACATGATGGGGTGGAGCCGGGGGACCGAGCCCCCGCAATCCCTGGCCTGAAGGGAAAGATCTGGGGGACCCCAGCCCACCAAAGATATCCATGCGCCCGAACCAGATCCAGGTGAACCCTCAGTTCCTCTCTATAACTGGGAATTCTTGGGCCCTGGATCACTCCTAGGTATACCTGGATATTCTGAGGTGTCCAGACCGCCAAGCCCCCACTCCCCCAACCTAAACACTTAAGTCGGGAAAGGTGACTCCGTTATGCAGGAACCCTCTCAGATCTAGCCAAAGGCCTTCCTCCAAGAACCCCAAGGAACGGATTTCTGGCTATCCTCACCCGACCCATATTCTCCCCCGACACCGCAAAAACACACACACACACACACGCGAACATGAACACGGTGGCCCCGGCTGGAAGATTTTGAGTTTTATAGCAAACCATATTGTACAGATTTGGGGCCCAGCCCGGCTGGGTCCCCAACACGTCCCATGCCGGGCTGCCTCCTCCCCCTCCCCCAAACGGCCCAATCCTCAAGCCTTTCCATCCCCAGGCCCCCCCTCCCCTTCGGCCTTTGGTCCGCCCAGTCCCTCCCCCCACCCGCGCACCTCCCTGTTACCTGAGGTATGTGGATAGATTTCCCCCTCCCCTACATAGTACAACCCGGCTGCCCCCAGAGGCCTGGACTGAGGGGCGGAACCTGGCCCAGCTCCTCCCTCTGGCTCCCAAGACCCCACCCCAACACAGGAGGAAGGGGCAGTGGAGAGGAGGACCAAAAAGAGTCTGTTACTAAGTTCCCATGGCAACTGAGAGGGGCCATTTCCAGCCTTAGCACTGGCATCGGGAGGTGTCCATTGGCTGCTATTTCCATGGCAACCAGGAGTGGCAGTTCCCTGGGCGAATGGGATACAAGTTTCCATGACGATGAAAGAGTGGGAAGAGCCAAGCTGGAGGAGTCCCATCTTCCCCATCATTGGGCTGGCACCCACCACCCCCAACTCGGGTCAGAAGGGGTAGAGCTGCTCAAGACAGTAAAGCCAGAGATATCTGGAGGCGGTGCAGTCCACTCTGGGTGCCCACCAGTTCAGTCTCAGTCCAAGCTGGTCCCATCCAATCACACTTCGGCTCCCCCAGGTCCGAGGTTCCCCCGGTTCAAGTAACACTTCAGTACAGATGAATGTTCAAGTATTGTGCGGAGAGGCAGGCAGGGGGCTGGGGCACCCCTCACCACTCCCCTGGGCCACGAGTTGAACAGAGGGTAGACCCATGGCCCCCACTCCTCGCAATAGCTGCCATTTTCAGTGACGTTCAAGGAGTCAGAGTAGAGGGAAGGAACTCAAATTTGGGCAGGAGGAAAGAAGAGGGGTAACCCTCCCACGAGGGAGGAGTACTACTGCCCCAACCTGCTCTTGTCCCCCAACCCCCATTCAGCCCTGGCTTTCCTCTTGCTCCCCAAGTCCCCCTACCTCTGATACATGGATCCCCAATTGCTCCTCCAGTTTCCCTTTTTGGCCCCCCACCCCCCACTCCAAATATCTGGTCTTTGTTCTCTGAACCCTTGGTGGTCTCTTTCTGCCCCCCCACCCACCCATCCTCCACCTCCCCCAGCCCCCTGGCTCCCAGTATCCTGTGTAGATACCCTTTCCCCATTCTCCCTCCCTCAAACTTGCACCTTAACCCCCCTCCCACCATCCCTTTGGCTCAGCACCCCCCAGTACCTCTGACCCACTTCCCCCAGGGGATGGACAATGAAGCAAGTGGAAGGGGGAGGAGATGGGAAGGAGAGACCCCCAGAGATATCAGTGCAGGGGGAAGAGAAGCGGGAGGCTGGCTCCGGTCCCTGGGTAGGAATCCCAAGTCATGAGGTGGGTAACCTGGCCTCCCAACAGAGGATGAAATGAAGGCCCGAGGTCCAGGCTCCTGATGAGTCCTGGGGGATGGTGGGGGGCGCCCGACTAGCTGTCCTTGAGAAGTAGCTTCTCCTCTGGGCAGCGGAAGGGACCAGGAGGGCCAGCAGCTGCCAGACGGGCACAAGCTTCAGGTGAGAGCTGGCGGCAAGAGCGCAGGTCTAGTCGGCGGAGACGTGGGCAGCGGCGGAACAGCGGGAGGCAGTGGTCCGTGAGGCGGTGGCAACCTGGAGACACAGCAGTGGCAGCTGAGACCTGGTAGGTAAGTAGGTAGTAGGCACTGACCAGGGGAACCAACAGCCTAGCAAGATGAACAGGCAACCATGCTTACCAGCAAGATTGAGGTGTACCAGGGTCTCTCGGAGTGGAGAAGTGGGAGCTGTGAGGAGGTGGACACTGGGGTCCCCAACGTGGGCGCAGTGGCTCAGGTCCAGGGCGCTCAGCTGGGGTGCATGGCGCAGGAGGAGCCTCAGGGAGGCATCTGTCAGCTCCAGACCTGCCAAGCGCAGTTCGGCTACACCCTGTAGTCGCCCACGGCTCTCTGTTTGCCCTGGACAGGCAAAGGAGATATCAGTACTCCTGGCCATTACCATCGTTGCACCCAGGACTGTCTCCTTTTCCATGTTCCTTAACATCCGTCCTAAACTTGCTCCCATCACATGGGGGCCCCAACTTGCTGTACTCTATGAATGGCTTGCTCTTCTCCCAAACCACCACACCCCTGATCTCATCTGTCCACTGCTCACATCACCTTGTCACTGAGGTTTTCCATGAGTACTCTATTTCCTACCTCTCAGTATCTGACACATTAATTTCTTCTTGTTAATTTTTTTCTCCCCCACACAAAAATGTCAGTTCCATGACAGTTTTATTTTGTTTTGTTTTTTAAGTTGTGAATGAACCTTTATTTCTATTTATGTTTGGTGCTGAGAATCAAACCCAGTGCCTCACACATGCTGGGCAAGCACTCTACCACTGAGCCATAATCCCAGCACTCCCAGAAAGAAATTCTTGCTCACTGCTCTATCCCCAGCAATGAAACACACAATAGGGTGCTAGGGTGCTCAATATAATTTCACCCATTCATCCAACACATAACATCCCTAAAGGGACTACCACTCCAGGCTCACCTCCCTCTTATTTCTCCATAATTAGTTAAGCTGCCCTGTGGAGCCCTCCAGGGCATACCACTAGGTCCATACCACTCTTGCTTGAACTGCTCCCACTACCTCACTCCCTCTAGTCTCTTCTTTTTAGAATCCAGAGAGCTGATCTCAAACTCAAATGTGACAATATCTTTCCTGTGAGGGCTGGGCTGGGGATACAGCTCAGTTGGTAGAGTGCTTGCCTTGCATGCACAAGGCCCTGGGTTCAATCCCCAGCACCACAAAAAAAAAAAGGAGAAAGAAAGAAACTGTGAGGGCACTTCAAAGAAGTCTAGTCTCCTTGGAAGAACATCCCAATTTTTATAAGGTCCTACTCCTAAGACCACCTCTGTTTAGCATACTGCCTGGCTTTCAGAGCTCAGAGGCTTCCTCTTCTCTATCTCCACTGAGAAGAGCTCACATCCCTCCCCACTGCACCCAAAGCACCCAATATGCCTTTCTTCCATGTTACTGGCTCTCAAACTCAAGAGGCTCAAGTCCCCTGGAGGACTGGATTGCTGACCCTACTCCAGAGTTGCAGTAGATTTAGTGTAAGGACTTGGGGTTTACTTTGCTGACAAATTTTCCTGTGACACTGAGACCACTGGGCCATAGACCACATTTTAAGAACCTGAGCCTTGGGAGAGAAGCTCTCTGATCATTATTGTTGTTTACAGATAAGAAAATTGAGGGCTGGAGCTATGGCTCTGTGGTAGAGTGCTCATCTGGCATGTGTGAGGCACTGGGTTCAATCCTCAGCACCACATAAAAATAAAATAAAGGTATTGTGTCCATCTACAACATATATATATATATATATATATACATATATATATACATATATATATATATATATATATATATATATAATTGAGATTCAGATCATAAAGCTGTCATCACATAATTATGAAGTATGAGCCAGGAGACCCAGATCTACTGACTGAGAGAGACTCCATCAGATGCCACAGACTCATGAAACCAACCTCCAAACTTTATGGAATCTGCATGGTGCTAAAACTTTTCTTGCATGAATGTCTAACACTACAAAAAGGATATTTTTATACAGAAATTTAGATGTGGAGCTTTTCCTTAAAAAACTGACCTGGCATCACTAGGCTACTACCCTTCCTGCCTGACAGTAATTGACTAGAATAGGGCTGCCAGTGCCACTCCCAAAAGTCCTGCACCAATGTGTCACTTCTGCTACTTGCCAGGCCACCTCTGTAGGCACTCCATATGGCATGTCCTGAATTCTACCCTCTCCTCCTGTCTTTGGAGAGCTGAGAGCCTAGAGAGGGAGGTATATTTATAAAAACTCCCAAACTTGTGCCACAGATAAAGGGCACTAGATCAAAGAGATCACTTCTGGCTTAGGGGCAAGTGTGGGCATCACTGAGGATTTCCCTGAGGTGGTGGCATTTAAGCTGGGTCTTCGAGGGTTTGAACATGCAGCAAGATAAGAAAAGAATATACCAGGCAATAACTCGAAGAATACACTAGGCAAGAGCCTAGAAGTAAAAGAACTTTATATTTTGCTGTGAGAATGGTACAGGGAGCCAGGAAGCCATGAGAGGAAAGGTGGGAGAAATCCTAACCTGCACAACTGGACTGACAGCCAAGAAAGCTCTTTTCTGCATACTCCTGATAAAGGGAATAAGACAGGAGAGGAAGGTTTGCTCTATCAGCCAGCACTTTCTCACCTCAAAGAACAAACTGCTCCCAATGCCCATCTCACCCTCCTGCCCAAATCGTCCCAGCTCAGTTCAATTCCAGTAAGAGCAGACCATGGGTGAGTGCTCTGGCCTGGCTCTGCCTGACTTACATCAGTCATTCAACTCCTTGTTGAATCAAATAGGCCTCTAGAGCCTTGTCCACAAAATGGGAAGAATCCTAGTTGCTTCCCTATTCTCCTTCCAGGGCTACTGTAGAGCTTGGTGGGGCAGGAAGAAGGGACACACACCAAAAAAAAGAACTGTGAAAGAACTTAGAAAAAGAAGATCCTTTTAATTTTCTTATTTAGGCCACAGCAAATTTCCCTTTGGAAACCTTTCCTCAAACCAGATCTCTCCCTTGCATCCTGATCATCTCTGTGCTCATTCAGTTCATTCACTCACCAAATATTTGCTGGGCAGACCACTGAGCAAGGTGCTGGTTTTGAGCACATGGTACCCTGTAGAGCCTAAGAGACTAGCTAGAAGAATCATCTTGTTTTTTTCTTCTTTTAATCTTTTTTTTTTTTAGGTTGTCAATGGACTTTATTTTGTTTACTAATATGCAGTGCTGAGAATTGAATACAGCGCCTCACACATGCGAGGCAAGTGCTCTACCACTGAGCCACAACCCCAGCCCTGCAAGAATCATCTTAATCAGAACACTTCCCACATGTACAGCACTATGCCAGGGCCTGTTTCCAAGGCTGAGAAGAACTCAAGAGCTCAAGGCAAGGAGTGAGGTGGGGTTGGTCAGGGAGAATTTCTAGAAGGTGGCATCTATGCCAAGGTCTAAAGTATTAATTAAATGAAGGAGGACAGAACATTGAGGCAAAGAAAAGTAGGAACTGAAAGGAACTTGGCAAAGTGGCTGAGGAGGCCAAATGCAGGGATGGCCTAGGTTAGTGGGACTCAGCCATGCTAGGTCTCAGTAACTACAGTAAAACCCTTATCTTTATCCAAAGGGATAAGAGAGGAGCAATATGAGTTTAGAGCACAGGGGTGATATGGTCAGATGTATTCTTCTGGATAGTTCCCCTGGGTCTATTGTAAAGAAGAAACTGGGGGCCAGAAAAGATAAGTATCCCATCTGCTAACTTTACAAGAAGCCCTGAGGCCTCAGTGTCCCTACTCCACATACCTCCAATATGCACAGGCCTCTGCTCCTAGTATGCCTCTCTGCCAATATGGGCCTCCTGCCCCACTGAACTGCTAATCATACCTCAAACACCCTGGGAAAACTCCAATCTTTCAAGACTCAGTTCAAAGCACACCGAAGGCAAATGAACAAATGAATGATAGCTAAGATGGCTTTCCTATTCAAATTCATGTGTTCCTCCAATAATTGTAACACCCAATGAGTCAGAAGAGACCTTAGAGGTATATATCCCCACCTTGCCCAACCCATTCTACAGAAGAGCACACAGAGGCCACACCTGGTTTAGTGTCTGGTGGAGGCAGCAGCAGCTCACGGAGCTGTGAGTCTTTTACATCCTCAATCCAGCGGAGGTCCAGGAGCCGCAGGGCTGGCAGTGGGGCTGAGCCCAGGGCAGAGACAGAGAGCCAGGAGCAGCCAGAGAGCACCAACTCCTGCAGGCCTAGAGGATTTGTGGGGGTGAGGGTCAGGAAGCCAGACTCCACCCCAGGCCTGTCCCCATTTCTACCCTGTTATGACTTGTCACTCCACCCTACCTTGCAGTCGGTTCAGAAGCCACATGAGCTGTTTCTTGGAGACACCTGTCCAGCTGAGGTCCAGGGCACGGGGCTGGCGCCGAACTACCCCACTGAGCATGGGCGGGGTCAGTGACTTCCTCCTGCTCAAGTCCATTCTAGGCCACAGACGTTTGTCGTAGCACCTGCCGGGCACAAGGGGGAGACAGAGGCCTCAGTTCTCATGGAGCCTACCAATCCCCACACTCCCAACAGTTCACTCCAGTTATCCCTCCAACATCCAGGCCCACCCAGGCAGCCTGGTAGCAAGAAGTTCCAGGCTGTGGGCCAAGAGCACTGGGTTTGGGACCCAACTCCATCACTAACTGAATGCAAGACCCTGGGCAAGTCCATTCCTCTCCCTGAGCCTGAGAGGCCTCATTTATAAAATGAAGATAATGATCCAGACTCTGCCTGCCCCACAGGGCTGCTGTAAGATCAAATGAGGTAATTATAGTTTGTAGGCCTTACAGCTTTTAAAACATTTTGCCAAATAACTAGACAAACACCATATACACTATTTGATGTAATGCCAAAGGGATCTTTAAGCAGCCCCCCAACCCCCTACCTTTGAGCTTCTAGATTTCTCCCTTGCTGTTAAGGTGGCTTCCTCATTGGCACTTCTCATCTCCTCTACTAACCTCTGCCATGTTGATAGCCAGCTGCCCAATGCTGGACTTATGGTCCTGGCATTTTCTCTTTGGTTATTGTGTTCCTCCAATTAGAATGTAAGCTCTACAAGGGCAAAATTGGCTTTTCTTTTTTTCTTTTACACTTCAGTAACCTCAGTATCCAACACTTCCAGGTATAAAGTATAGGTTATCAGTATCCAACACTTCCAGGAATAAAGTATAGGTTATCTGTTGCACATTTATTGAATGAATCAAGCCAGTGTGGAATACCTAAAGCTTCTACTGAGTACTTCCTTCCCACACACTTCATTTATATTTTTGCAGTTATTCACTCAGTTTTTGGAAGGTCTGGCAGGTCCTAGGTATTGAAACTACAAAGACGAATGAAGTCTAAACAAAGCTAAACAGGTTTCCTAACCCCAGCACTCTAATTGCTTTGACTAGGCTAACATGCAGTGAATGGGAAAAGGGCTTCCCAAACTTATTTCACCAAAGAACTCTTCCCCACCTCTTCTAAGGTAATTGCATGAACACTTTTTGATACCTTAAGTTCCTTTTTTTAATGTAACAGGGATTGAACCCAGGTTCACTTTACCACTGTGTCACATTCCCAGTTCTTTTTATTTTTTATTTTGAAACAGGCTTTTGCCAAGTTGCTGAGCCTGGCTTTGAACTTGCAATCCTCCTGCCTCAGCCTCCAGAGCTGCTGGTATTACTGATGTGAACCAACATGCCTGGCTAAGTTTCTCTTGATGATTTAGTTTGAGAACTGTCTTCTAATTCAGTAGTCCTTGATGGCATGTCAGGAAATTCCCTCTGGAATAGATGGGCCTCAAAGTCTTACCTAACCTCCCTCCCAACCCCCAAGATACTGAAGGGCTTTCCCTTCAAGAAGCCTTGAACTGGAGAAGGGTTTCCTAAACTCCAGTCACTTGCAGTCCACTTATCTATAGAACATGACTTTACCTTTAAATCATCCCCTCTCTGCACTTAAAACCAGTATTGTTTCACATAAATATAGTAAGCTTAAGTAATAAATACAAGAGGAAACTATTAAATTCTAGCCAGAAGTTGCTATGGCTTTAGGCTAAACCACTTTTGTTAAACAGAAAGACAAGCAAATATTAGAGAAGCACTAAAGATATGATAGCACCCAATAGTTTTAAAGAAGTTCTGTTATTTTTCAAAACTGACAGAAGGATTAAACCATGGTTTTGTATCAGGCAGTCTGGCAGGGTGGTGTGTGCTTATATTCCCAGCTACACAAGAGACTGAAGCAGAAGGATCACCTGAGCCCAGGAGTTTGGGCTAGCCCGGGCAACACAGCAGCATCCAGACTCAAAAAAAAAAAAAAAAAACCACTCAGAGTGTGATGGTGCATGCCTATTATCTACCTCAGGGAGGCAGGAGGATCACAAGTTTGAGGCTAGCCTGGGCAACAATAATACCCGGTCTCAAAATAAAACAAAAAGGGCTAGGAATATAGCTCAGTAGTAGAATGCCTTTGGATTCAGTACTACAAAACAACAACAACAAAAACAAGCAAACAAACAAAAAACCTGCCAGGCATACTCCAGAGCCTCAGTATGATATTTCTGGAATTGTAGAAGCATTCACCAAAGCCCCTCTCCAACAGTCCTCCTCCTACCATCCCTCCCTCCATTCTGGCATTCTAGTCTGCTCCTGATTCCCTCCACTCAAGCAATAAACATAACTCTCTCCAATTCTAAGAATGAAAAGGGAGAGGGGAAATTCTACCTTCAACCCAGCTTCTGCCCTGTCTCTCTCTTTCCATTCAGTGAAATCCTACTCTAAAGCCTCTCTCTGGGCCAGGGATACAGCTCAGTGGTAGAGAACTTGCCGTATGTAAGGCCCTGGGTTCAATCCCCATTACAATAAAAAACAAAAACAAACAACAAAGAAAGAATAAACCCTCTCTCTCTCCCCTTTGACCTAGTTGCAAATTCTAGCTCATCTGCTTCCTTGAAGCCCTTCAGGAAATTGTCCACACTTGGAAGGGAACCCCTCTCCTTGGGGCACTCATAGGTCCCCAATTGTGTTTCTGCACCACTCTACAAGATCCAGGCCAAACCACCTTCCCGCCTACAGACACACAATACTGTCTGGTGCCAACACATTCTGGAATATGCTATGCCTCTGCTGGAAAGGTCAACCACCACAGACCCTTTAAGGCTTGGCTCCAGTACCCTCACTTCCAGGAAGTCTCCTTGACCCTTTCTTGGCTAGAGCCAATCAATTTCATTGCAATTAGTTCCAGAGCAATAGGTTTAAACTTGAGTGGCAGGCAACAATCTTTGAGGGTCTTACTGATACCATGTGTCCAGTTTCTACTGGGCACAGAGCAGTTAAGGATGACAGGGTTCTTGCTATACAATCAGGGGAGACACAGTTTGCAGTAACTGAGGCAGTAAGGGACATGTAAGAGTCAACTTGCAGACTGGAACAAGGGAGCATCCCTAAGGAGACGGTGCCTGAAATGAGGCTGAAGCAAGCAGTTATTCTGTTATTTCCAGCAATGGGAGAAAAGGAACAGGGTAGAGACTGCATCTAGGCCCAGGAGAGAAAAAACTCAAAAGCTCTGGGAACCCCAGGCAGCAGGAACCAAGGGAAGCTCATCCTATATAATGGTGATGAAGACCACAGCAGTAATAACATATGTTTACTCAGGGTTTACTGCAAGTTGGGTACTATTCTTTGCATTAAGCATTCAACCTCACAACAGCCCTAGGAGATCATTAGCATCTCTTTTTTACAGTTAAGAAAAACAAGGGGGCTGGGGATGCGGCTCAAGTGGTAGCGCGCTCGCCTGGCATGCGTGCGGCCCGGGTTCAATCCTCAGCACCACATACAAACAAAGATGTTGTGTCCACCGAAAACTAAAAAATAGATCTTAAAAAAAAATTCTCTCTCTCTCTCTTAAAAAAAAAAGAAAAAGAAAAACAAGGTCCAGAGAGGTTAAGAAACTTGTTCAAGGTCCCACAGCTTCAAAATGGTAGCCAAGTCAAGCTTAAACCAAGCTGGTCTGAATGGAGAGAGCCTAAACTCTGAGCAGGAAGAAGCAGGGCTGAGGCTGCACAAGAGGCTCGGGATGAGGGTTCAATGTCATGGAGGGCTGAATGCCAAGCAACCAACTGTCATGGCCACAGAGCCCAAAGGTGAAGAGTATGAACTATGGGGATCTAAATCCCAGCTTCCCCACCTCTATGGTTGGGGTGTCCTCAGGCAAGGCATGTGCCCTTTCTGGGCCTTCATTCCCGAAACCAAAAATTAAGGCAAAAGACAGCACTTAATTTCAAAGGTTTGCTGCACCAATGATGAGAGACTGTATAGGGTAAGTGTTTAGTGCCATGACTGGAACGAGGTTCATGTCCTGCATCCCTATAGGAATTCACTGAAGGTGATGGAGAGGCGTGGATAGGGAATGATGGTAAGCCAAGAGGAAAGAAGGACTTAAGAGCTGAAGCCTGTCATCATCCTGGATAGGCAGGGCTTAACATCCAAGTGCCCCAACCTATCCATCTTCTGCTTGACTCCAGCAATTCTCTGACTAAGTCATCATCCTATTAAGCCCACCTACAAAACCCTACATTCTAGTCCTAAGCCTCATCTTGCAGAAGCTCCTGGGGAACAAAGAGTTGAACAGTCCTAATTGTTCCCTGCAAACTTACCACCTCCTGGTCCCTGACTACTGTTCTTGGCTCACATCAGCTCTCTTAGCTCCCTGATGCTACTACTGTCCTCCAATCTGTTTACCTCTAGGCCTTCACTCCCAACCCCAATTGATCTTGACCTTGTGTTCCAGTCCCTCCCTTGTCACCCTCTATATCCATGTCCTTGAAAGTTCCAATCCTGGCAACTCAACAACTCCTCCCTGCCTCCCTGCCTGCTGCCCTCTCCCTCAGCTCTTGGCAGATCACTTCGCCTCCCAGTTCCAGGAGAAGATGAAAGTCACCAGACAGGAAAGCCTGCAACTTCCTGCTCTCCCACCTACAAAGTTCTCTCCAGCTCCACCCTCTACTACCTCTTTCTACATACCATCCAAATTTTCCTATTATTTTAGTACCTACTGTATGCCAGGCACCACACTAGAAACCAGGGACACAGCAGAATAAACGGAGCAGGTCCCTGCCTTGGAGTCAACACTCTCAATTTCATGTGGTCTGGCTTTATTCCCCCAACTCCCACATACCACAGCCAAGGATACTAAGGCCTTCTTGTAGCAAAATCCAACTGCTACCTCTTGGTCCTTGACCTCCTGTGATTTGTTACCAAAATCTACCAGTGCTCCTCATTCCACCTTCCTTAGTCTCCCTTCTTTTTAGGCAAACCTCCATCCTTGATCTCTAATTTTTGGGCTGCTCTTTCTCTAACTCATAAATATTGACATTCTATCATCTGCTCTCACATTCCAAGGTGCTACCTTTAGGCTGAAAACCCCCAAACTCACCTTTTTCTTGAGCACCCAACAGGCAGATTCAGCTGCTGTACTAGTTCTCCTGAATTGGCCCACAACCCCTTTACACCAAACAGGTCACAGCTCTTTCATTTTCCCCTGGAACCTGCTTCTCCACTGTGATTCCCAATCTTGGGAAACAGTGCTGTTGCCCATTCATGTTCTTGGGCCACAAACTCAGCTGAGATTTGCCCTGCTGCCCTTATAGCCAATAAGTCACCAAGTCCAAGTAACTGCCCTTCTTAAAAAGGTCTCAACCTGATCCCTTCCCTAACTGCTTCTGTGCACAGACATGGGAGAGCCTCCTTACTTGTTCTACTGCCTTACTAAGTGTTTAGTACCCTTCGAAAACTGTGCTAAGTGCTTTGCAGGAACCACCTCATTTAATCCCCATTGAGTAAATACAACTGGCCCTCAGTATCAAAGGGTTCCACTTCTGTGGATTCAACCACTACAAATCAAAATCATTTAAAACAAACAAAAAAACCTATATTGAACACGCACAGACTTTTCATCATCACTCTATGATCAATACAGTGTAATAATTATTTAAATAACATTTACATTGTATTGGGTACCATAAGTAATCTACAAATTATTTAAAGTACATGGGAGCTGGCTGCAGTTCCTTGTTGCCTATAATCCAAGCAACTCTGCGGACAGTCTTGACTAGTGGTCCCATTTATATATGATCCAAGCAGGAGGATCATAGTTTGAGGCTAGCCTAGATAAGTTAGCAAGATTTTCTCAAAAATTTTAAAAAGGGCTAGGGATGTTAGCTCTATGGTAGAGGGTCCCTGGGTTCAATTCCTAGCATCAAGGAAGACAGAAAGGAAAGAAAGAAGAAAGGGTTATAGCAAACACTGCATCATTTTATATAAGGGACTTGAACATCCTTAGATTTTGGTATTCTGGAGGGAATGGAGTCTTAGAACAAATTCCCCAGACCCTGAGGCAGGGCTATATTAACATGAAAATTGCAGTATGGCCTCTCTATACAGCTACTTCCAGCTACAAGTCTCTCCCCTGAGGCAGAAATGTGTTTCTTTTCAGTTCTGGGTCCCAGGTGCCAAGCACAAAGCTGGCCTTGGAGGGGTCTCTGCAGTTAATTCTCAATTAATACTTGAGGTGGGGTGGTAATCCCCAGCAACTTTTGTAACTATCGGCTTCTATGTTGCAGACTGGGAGCTCTTCAAGGACACAGATTTATGTTCCCAGGACTAAAACGTTGAGCTTTCAGTAAATACTTTTAAAAATGAGTGAATAATAAAGATTACAGTTAAGGCCAAGTGTTTCTACCTCTTGGGTACTCTGCTCAGTTTGTGTACCAGATCACAAGAACACTATGAAGTGAGAGCTTTGATTATCCCAGTTTTATAAATGCATAAACTGAGGCATGGGAAAGTTAAGAAATTGGTCCAAGGGCAAACGCTCATCAGAGGAAGAACAAGTCTGCTGCAGGCGATCTGCCTCTATAGCCTGCACCCCAACCCCCTTTCTCCACACAGACCAGTCTAGAAGTCTAGAGCTGACTTCTAGACTTCATCTCAGAGGTCCGGGAATGGAATCTGAGTTTTAGTCTCTAACTTTGCACTATGGCCTCAGATGTCCCTCACTCCTTCACAGGGCTGCTATTATAAAGAACAAATCAGCTAAAATTTGTGAAACACTCAACAGGAAGCCCAGGCCACAGTGAATACTGGGAAAGAGCCTGAATTACTCACTTAGTAAAACATTTCTTCAGCATCTCTACTGCCCTTTGTCTCATGCTGGGGACATGAAGATAAAAAAGACACAATATGCGATGGGAACATGAAAACAAATAAATGAATGAAGGCTTGTCAACATGCCAAATGCCTCTGTGTGCTCCATTAGAGGAACACAGTGCTGTGGGAGTCTGATGGAGAGAAGAAAAGTTAGATTTGGGAGGATGACTGACATTTCTGAAAAACAAGGGTTAAGAGGCAGTGGGATATATCTGGGAGAATAGGGAGAAGAAGATAGACCAAGTCAGGAGGTCTAAGCACGGCTGTCTTAGAGAAAGCAGGGGCTACCCCAGCAAAGGGATTTCTCATATATAAATGGGACCACTAGTCAAGACTGTCCGTGGGACCACTAGTCAAGACCGTCCGCAGAAGAGGGAGCATGAAAATTAAGTGAGATAGCCAGGTTCAGTGGCATATGCCTGTAATCCCAGCAACTTGGGAGGTTGAAACAGAAGGATCAAAGTTCAAAGACAGCCTCAATGACTTAGCAAGACCCTGTCTCAGAATTAAAAATAAAAAGAGCTTTACTCAGTGGTAAAACACTCTTGGATTCAAACCTCTGTACTGCCAAAATAAAAAAAAAGAAAAAGAAAAAAAGTGAGATATTGTATTACAGCATTACACTTGGCACATACTAACCACTCAATATAAATAACAACAGTTATTAAGAGAAAAAATTCTGGAGCCAGAGGGCCTAGGTTCAAATTCCTGGTTTTAACACTTCCTCTCTGCATGACCTCAGGTCTCAGCTTCATCTGAACAAGGAGGAATAATTTCTTCCTAACAAAGTTGGAGAGGGTTAAATGAGCTCCTAAATGGAAAACAGGCTGCCCACAGTAAATGTGAAAGTATCACACTATGATGTGTACATACTATAGAAGTGCAAGGCCTAGAGAGGATCAGAGAGCTATGGCAGGTCGCAAAGCAAGCGAGACCTCAGGTCTGTCCACCACTCACCAGCGGCTCCAAGTCCGGCAGACTCGCATGCAGATGCACAGCTCTCGTGGCCCAAGGTGCTGGAAGACACGAAGCCAGGCAGCCCGGGGCAGGGGATGGTCGGATCCAGCAGCCAAAGGCAGTGTGTCAGGCTCAGGGCTTCGAGGTGGGGGCCGTACCACATGCCGCTCCAGCTGTGGAGGCCGGGGTGGGGGGGCGGGGCCCAGGGGCCAGCTGAGCAAGGGCCCCCCACTGCCAGGGCGCACAGCCCGCCGCCCCCCACGGTTCTCCTTCTCGCCAGAGCTGCCCCGGGCTGGCCGTCGCCCATTCCGGGCCTCGCCAGGGGCCTCATCCTCACTCAGCGAAGTGCCTGATGAGTCGGAATCGGAATCCGAGTCCGAGGAAGAAGAAGAGGTATCAGGCACCCGCTCCAACAGCTGGCACATCCGCTTGAAACGTTCCAGCTTCTCCCTCTGTGGGGATGGGGATGGCACGGCTGGGCCCTCAGCAGAGGCCAAAGGCGGCTTTGGTTTCTAAAAGAAGACAGGGAGAGGCTGTTCTAGGGCCTGGGACATACTTTCCCACCCCTCTACCCACAGGGAATCACCAGGGAGTGAAGAGCCCAAGGGATGGTCCTCAATTTCAAACTGCTCTCAAATAACATGATACTTCAGCCACCTCTGGACTTCAGTTTTCTCATCTTGAATATGAAGGCACTAATTCAAAGAATTTAGTCTTATGGAAAGCCAGGCATGATAGAACACCTATAATCCCAGTGACTTGGGAGACTGAGGTAAGATTGCAAGTTCAAGGTTGGCTTCAGCAACTTAGCAAGACCCTGTCTCGAAATTAAAAAAAAAAAGAACCAGGGATGTGACTCAGTGGTAAAGTGGCCCTGGGTTCAATTCTCAGAACCAAAAAAAAACACCACCTTATGGGTTTCAATGATTCATAAATTTCTCAAGTCAGAAAAGACAACAGTTAAGAGACCTAGCTTGGGGCTGGGGATGTGGCTCAAGTGGTAATGCACTCGCCTGGCATGCGCGGGGCACTGGGTTCGATCCTCAGCACCACATAAAAATTTAAAAAATAGAGATGTTGTGTCCACCGAAAACTGAAATAAATAAATAAATATTTTTTAAAAAGAGACCTAGCTTGTGGGGCTGGGGATGTGGCTCAAGCGGTAGCGCGCTCGCCTGGCATGCATGCGGCCCGGTTCGATCCTCAGCACCACATACAAACAAAGATGTTGTTGTGTCTGCCGAAAACTGAAAAATAAATATTGAAATTCCCTCTCTCTCTCTCTCTCTCTCTTTAAAAAAAAAAAAAGAGACCTAGCTTGAATGCTGGCTTGTCCATCAACACTGTGAAGACCATTTAATTGTTCATGACATAAAACAGCTGGACTAGGTAATTCTGAGTACCTACTCCACAAAATGAGAGTTCCTATTATAATTTAAGTGGCAACTTGAGCCACTCCTTTTAGACAAAGACACCCAACTAAATGGTAGAAGTAGGTTTGAACACAACCAGATAGAATTCTTGCAAGGTACTATCTGAATTCTGGCTTTGCTGTATGACCTTGGGTAAATCTTTTAACCTCCCTGGGCCTCCCTCATGTTCCTTGAATCTAGGTGAACTTTATAGTTAACAAAGTTCATTTACTTTCATTACAGCATTTGGTTTATATAGTGTCGTGCGGTAACCACAGGTAGGTTAAGAAGATAGCTTCATCCCATTTTACAGATGAGAAAACTGAAGCTTAGGGCAGCTGACCAGTTGCCAAGACCATACACAGTCCGTGGTTGGGCAGAAATTTGAATTCCTTTTAAGACTTAAAAAGATGAGGCAAAAGGGCCAGATAATACCCTAAGGGTTCTAGGGAAGTCAGGAGTTCTTGTAGCCTGGACCCAACCCATTCTTCCACCCCACTCTTCCTAGGGATCCAGGTGCCCTTTGGGGCCATGTGGGGATAGGGTAGGAAAAGGTGAACAGAAAGGGACAATCTCAGTCTCTGTGGTGAAGGGTGGGGCAAGGAGAGGTGGGTAGGGGAGGGAGGAGATCCCCGGCACACCTCCCAGTTCTCGGGAGGGAGCCCAGGGTGGCAGGACGAGAATGCCTGGCTTGGATTCAGAACCCTGGGGGGCAGAAGGCCAGGGCCGCCTGGGTCCGATCCTCGGAGGAGGCAGGCGTCTCCACCCACCTTCTTCAGGTGCCTCTCTCGACCTCCTTTCACCTACCAGGGCAAAAGGAAGATATGGGGGAAGGGGAGACCCCATTAGGCCCTCAGTGCCCACAAACCTATAGTCCATGCCACCTTCTTAGACTACAAATCCCAGAAGCCCCCATCCCAGGGAGAACTCTGAGCATGCTCACCTTGCAACCAGAGTCTCAGCTCACTGAGCATGCTCTCATCTCTTCTTTCTTCCCCCTCAGGCTCTTTCCAGCCCCTCCCTCTTCCTCTGTAGCAGTTAGTTTGAGCATGCGTTCTCCTTCCTCCCTAACCCACCTAGGGCTCCTAAAGCTTCCTGGCCTGTGCCAGTTCTCCCTTACCTGTATTTTCTCTTTACTGTGAACATGATCTACTACCCCAGCCACTCCTGAACTACATCTCCCAACAACCCCTGCTTCCCAGGCCCACCCCCACCAAAAAATGGCCAGTACTACAGCCCCAACATGCCTTGAGCTAGTGAGCATGCCCCATGGGGCTCACCTTTTTCCTTGGGGTGGGGGGCTCATTCCCTGCCTCCCTCTCCTTGCGTTTGGGGGGCCCAGGCATGTCCTCCGGGGGCGGCCCAGCAGGTAGAGGGCCCTTCCGCCTGGGCGGGGGCGGTGGAAGTGGCGGCTCCTCCGTCAGCTTCCATCCACTCCCTAGGCTGGCGCCCTCCTCACCGTTGTCAGCCCTGCGGCGGCCTGGCCCCTCACCTGAATCCTAGGGAGATGGAAACTGGGGTTGAGGCCCTGCACAGCTCCTGACCCTCTACTGACTCAGAGCCCAGAACCCTGCCTAGCCCATTCCCCTACCTTGCTGGTGCGGCCTTCCTGTGTACAGCGAGGGCACTCCCAGCAGTTGGGGATCTCCGCATTGATGACACCCTCAGCCTTCCCCATCTGCAGGCAAGAGGGCAAGGAGTAGATGGAAGGTGCCAATATAAACCCAGAGGCAGTGTGGTCCACCTCCCTGCCCCCTGACAATCTAATTCCAGGGTCCCCAGGGCTATCACCTTCAGGCAGCCAGGGTGGACGATCTCGTTGCAGATTGTACACTCCATGAGGCTCAAACCAAATTTCTCTTCCTCTCCCTCCACTGTGTCCTCCTTCCCAGCCTCCCCACACAAGAGGCACACAGCTGTGTGTGGGAGCACGGGCTGTTGGGGGAGAGGAGGCATCAGGGACCCCAAAAGCAAGCTACAAGGGAAAGACTTCCTTTTGGGGACCCTGGTCAGCAGCTGGGTGAGGCTCAGAACCCATGGGCCAAGCTGAGTCAAATCTTGAATTTGCCTTTTTTTGGCAGTACGACCTTCAGCAACTGATTTAACCTCAAGACACTGTTTCTGCATCTGGACAGCTGGGCAAAGAATCTTTCCCTTGCTGGACTGTTATAAGTATGAGATAATGCATGAGGGGCATTTGATACACAGTTGTAATTAATGTTGTGATTGTTACAGCCAGTGTGACCCTGAAATTATGGCTGGCTTTGGGGAGTGAGAGAAACCACAGGCAAACTGGGACAATAATACTCAGAGAAGGCTGGAGAAGACACGGCAGCAACTTGGGGCAATTCCGAGGTTGCTCAGTGAGCAGCCCACGGGTGCTCTGGATCCTACAGTAAACCAAACTTTGGCAAGACTTTTGGGGACACTAAAGATAGCTGCTGAGTCTTAGGGAAAATGGGAGTAGTCCTCAGACAATGTGATTTTCGGGAGGACAATGGCAATACTGAATCAAATCAGGGATGCTGAAGGTTATGACAGGATCAAGGAAGAAGCAGGTAGAGGAAAAAGAAACAGGAAAGTGAGGCAATGGTTTGGGGAACAAAGGAAGAGAGGGGCTGTGTGGGGAAGAGTCCAACCAGGAAAAAGTAGCTGTAGGAAGAGAGGGAGGTAGTTGAGTGTGGGGAGGGGGATGCAGGATGCAGCTGGCTCCTCGTGGCTGGTAGGGAGGGGCCATTCTCTGGAGCCCAGGGATGCTCAAAGGCTAAGGAAGGCAGAGAGGAAACCCATGTTTCCCTGATGCCTACTGAGTGTATCGGGCCTCATGGTAAGCACATTCATATCCATGCCATTGTTTAATCTTTACAACTCAGCAAAGGAAACATTCTACAAAGAAAGTACCTGAGATTCAAAGTAATATACTCAGGGTCACACAAAGGGGAAGCCTGGCCTCAAATCCAAGACCACCCTGATAGTGAGGAAGGGACCAGAAAAAAGAGACTTTTCTAGGAATCAGGTCTGGGGATGGATTGCATTATGCACAGATACCTCTGGGGAGCTGCCCAACAGAGGCTGTTTTCTATGGGTCTGTGTCTCTGAGAATTGAGGGGGTGAAGGAAAGGACTGTCACATTCTTCTGTTCACCCTAACATTGCCCCTCACATGGAGATAAGGACACAAATGGACATTTAAGCAAATCACTGAAAGAATGAAATAAACAGCAACTCTACAGTACATTCTAGAAAGCACTCATCGGTCACCCTGGAAAAGTACTTGGGGGCTAGGGTGAAAGACAGTTTTGGAGAGGAGTGCTGCGAAGGGGCCCAACAGCGGATGAGTGAGGGGATCGGAACTCACGGCAGTGCACTGCCGTAGCAGGCACGACTGCTTCATGCGCCCGGGCCCCCCGAACTTCTTCATGTCTCGACAGAAGTGGCAGTCCCCGCACTCAGTTCGCACACAGGCCCGGCAGCGACGGCAGCGGGTTCGGCGTCGGCGCGCTCCGGCCCCCGGCCCCCGGCTGCTCGACGACATTGGGGGCGTCAGCAACGCCGAGGGCTGTTGGTAGATGGTAGCAGGGTCAGATGGGCCCAGTGGAGCCCAGGCCCAGGAGACTCCTGGTAGCTCCCTCCAACCATAGGCAGCCAGAGTCTGCCCTCCTACTTAGGGGAAAAATGTCACCCCTTCTGTATGTCTGGGGGTGGGGGGCCACTCCCTCTACTCAAGGCCTCTCACTCTCTCCCTAGCTCATCCAACTCCTCTGGGATCCATGAAAACTGACTTCCTGACCTCACTCCTCCTCTAACACTTCCTCAGTGCCCATACCCTCACCCACAGAGGAGAGGCCTTTCCTCTGCCATCCCCAAGTTAAAACTCCTCAGAAAGGCCAGCAACTCCTAGTCTGTGGCATTACCTTCAGAGAGGTCCCAACATTTCCTCTCTTATCCAAATGTAAAATATCCCAGGCTCTCCCCAGTCTAAAATGCCCAGATTTACCTTCAAGACACCCACAGATTCCTCAGTGGAAACACCAGATTTTTCTTTCTTTCTCCTTTTTCTTTCTTATAGGTAACATCATCCAATTGCTCTTCCCCCAAAACCTCATCAGATCCAGTGGGACCCTTGCCCCCCCATCCCTAATGACCCATCTGTTCCAGAACTTCCCAGGACTCTGATACCCCCAAGATGCTTCTTCAGAGTTTCTTCTCAGTCCAAGATCTCAACTCCTCTGTTCCCCACAGAGCTCCCTCTGCTTCCAGACTTCCTGTAGGACCTATTAGGTCAACCTGGGCAATCTCCCAGATTCCCTGGGATTCTAGAATCCAACCTGACATCTCCAAAGAACTCAGGATGGGCTCAGACTTAGATTCCCCAGCTTCCCAAGCTGCTTTCCATCCCTAATTGTCTGGAATCCCATGGGGGGCTCCCCTCCCCATGGAAACCAGATTCTCCAAGATCCCACATGGACTCAGCAGGCCTGGAGGGTCGCTTCCCAGTCTTACCCTGGCTTCCCCCTTTCCAGGGACTTCCAGACCCATCCATGAGGGTAAGGGGCCCTCCAGCGTTCCAGGGGAGGGGCCTAGAGGGCGGCGACTGCAGGCGGGGATTTGGGGGTGGGGGATTTGCAAGGGGAAGCTGGGTCTGGGAAGGAAGGCCAGTTCCCCAGGGTTGAGAGGTTATAGGAAGGAGGGCTGAAGATGAAGAGTTTGAAGCAAAGGGAGAGGGAGGGTGAGGCTGGAGGCGGGGAAGGTAGAGAGGCCAGGCTGAGGATGAATGGGAGTGGGAGCTGCCCAGGTCTGGGGGTGAGGAGGAGCCGCATGAACCCACCTCACACGTGTCCCGGGAGCCATCTCTCCCTTCTCGGCAGCTCCCGGCGGGTCGGCGGCCATCGGCGGCGGGGGGGCCGGGCGGCGCGGGGCGCGGAACGCTCAGAACGCCGGGGTCCACGGCCCCCCGAGGGCGCTCGGCCCCTCCCTCCGGCGGAGGCCGGGACGGCGGCGAGTGGAGATGGGGGGCGCCGGGGGCGAGGCCCTCCCACGGGCTGCGGCGCGGCCCTTCCAGGGGGAGGTCCTGCTCTGGGGGGCTCAGTCCCTCAGCCCCCCCAGGCCAACGGGGGCTTTTCGGGCGCAGGGTGCTCAGCTTCTGCCCGGGCCCCACTCAGTCCCGGTCCGAGTCCCAGGTCCCCTCCCCCCACCCCGCCTCTCCCTGCGCCCCCGGCCCTTTAACTGGCCCCTTCCAGACTCCCCCTGCCCAGGGGTCCAGGGACCTGCCTCGGCCCCCCCACCGTTTCCGGGGTTCAAGCCCCGCCCACCGCCGGTTCCCGGGGAGGGGGGGGTCGCTGTAACCTGCCCCCCTCCCCTGGGCCCGCCCCTGGACTGCGGCCCCCTGCCCTACGGCTACGGGACTAACCGAGGGGGGTGAAGGAAGCTGCTCCGGCCCCGCCCCCCCAGCCCGCGCGCACCCCCGCCCTCTCCCCCTCCCCCCAGCGCGCGACCCTCGGGAGATAGGGATTTAAATAAAATTTGAATAAACCCCCCTCCTCAAGCGGGAGGGTGGAAGGAATGGATGGAGAGGAGCAAGGAAGGGGGAGGGGGCAGTTGGGGTGCCTTAGCCCCCCAGGTCCCCCGGCCCCGCGCTGCTTCGGCCCGGGGCCCTGGCCGCCTCTCTCATCCCTCCTCAGCTCCTTCCTCCTTCCTTCTCTCTTCCCCCTCCCCTCTCTCCTCCTTCCCTCCTCCTCCTCCTCCTTACTCCCTCCTTCTCCCGGAGGAACCCCGCCCCCTGCCCCCTCTTTCCTCCACCACCTCAACTTTCCAGGACGAACGCGTGCAGGGCACGGCGGGAGTTGTAGTCCTGCGGACTCTGGCGCTACCGTGGGAAAAATGGGACGCTGGGACCAGCGGGTACTACAAACAAGATGGCAGAGGGCGTGCCAAGCCGGGAACCGAGGATGCCGGGAGTTATAGTCCGGTTGCCCTGAGGCTTCCCGTTGTAGAACATAGAGAAGGAGCGGGAACGATGACTACAAACAAGATGGCCTTCTCCCCCGACCCGACCTCCTTCCCAGGCACTCACACGCCCTCTTGTCCACAACCCTCCGCGTGTGTAGTACCTGACGGGAGTCGCAGTCCATCTGCTGCCTTCCCGCTGCCATTTCTACTCGTCAGGAACAATGGAAAGGTGAAAAGAAACGAGGACTACAAGCAAGATGGCGGAAGAGGGGCGTACACCTGACTAGTTGCCGATCTTATGAGGTGCGATGGGAATAGTAGTTTTCTAGCCTTCTAGTATTCCTTAAGAATGGCGGAACCGGTGGGATGAAGAGACTACCATAAAGATGGCAGGCTACCTAGCCTTTCCTGGTCGCTTCATTCGGCCACCTTGAGCATCTTGCCCGCCTATAATATCAAAATCCCGCACCCGGTGGCGCAAAGCCTGACGGGAGTTGCAGTCTTCTCGGCTCCCCTCTATTATCTTCAGTCCAGACAATGGAAGGGATGGGGCGGGGACTACAACCAAGATGGCGGCCAAGGGAAAGAAGGGATGGCGGCATGGGATTTGTAGTCCAAACGCTAAGACTATTCCCTGCGGAAATGGGAGAGAGGACTACAGTAATAATGGCAACCTGGTAACTCGACCTCCGCTCCAGTGCCTGCTGGGGGACGTAGTCCCTTTCTGAGCTCTATACAGAGAAAGAACGTTGGCTGTTGAAAAGTGCATCACCGCCGACATGCCTAATTGAGAGCCAACGGAAACGGAAAGTCTCTTTCCGCCTCTCCTCGCCATCCCTTTCTGAATGGCTTGCAGGGAAATGTAGTCCCAAGCTTTCACTCGCCAGTGGAGGAGAATTGGTGTCACCAGTGGGTATCGGTGCGGGTGAGAGACAAACATCTGAGAGATCCAGGAACACAGAATGCCCGCCTCCCCGTGTGGTGAGGATTTCATATTTCAAAGGAAGGCTCTTAAAGGAAAGCAACAGTGATCAATATTGTCGCGACAAGGGAGGCGTGGTTCTCGCGGAAAGTACTCAGCGCTGTTTTCCCTGGGAAAGCTCGGACGCCTCACATCCAATGTTTGTTCCCCTAAACCTCTGGGAATCCAGAGGTTGTATTTTACAAGTCACGAGGCTCCAAGGAAAAGACTCAGGAATTACACAAAATCCCCGCCCCGCCCTGGGAAGTCACCAAATCTCGGTTTTCTCACCTGAAAATTGGGGATGATGATACCCACCTCGAAGCAGAGTTAGAAGTGTTAAGACAATGTTCACGAAAGTGCCCAGCTCTGGCACGGGGCACGTGACGGTAGTTCCTTTTTCGAGGTCCCTTCCAGCCCAGCCGTTCTGGGAGCCCAGGAATCCATCATGCCGGACACAGTTAGCCTCTGTGAGAAGAAAACTGTGACGGGCAGACTACCCCCATCTTGAGTCGCCCCCTCCCCGCCCTCCTCATCTGGGTCCTCCAGCATTCACTACCTAGTACTGCTCCCAGGGGGCGCCCATTCTCCATTTAACTGAGTTCCTACAAACTGGCCAAATACCTCAACCTGAAATTGTAGGCGCTGCACGCTGTCCACTCTAATGCCTTGCCTGACTTCCAGTCAACCTTGGAGGGCTCTTCTTAGACCCTCAGTCGCCAATGCAAATGGGACTGCTTTCCACCTCTGCCCCGTCTTACCTGCCTTCTAGATCTTCCTCCGTCTAGAAAACTGCTCACTGCTGACCCCAAACCAGCCCCCTCTGCTTCCCTCTCTCTTCTGCGTTTGGGGGCCCTGCGGAAGACTTGGTGGGTGTGGTTTTGTCAGGGAAGTTAACGCTGGCCAACGTAGTGTAAAGTCCCAAGTTTGCAGGGACTAGACTTAAGCTGAACTGAGGTTCCTTGCAGCGCGCACTGTCAGAAGTCAGGAAATTCTTGGCTTCCACAGAATTGCCTGTCTGCTGTCTATCCTCATTACTTTAATGTAGCTTCAGGGCTTTCTCAAGTGCATTTCTTGGACTTGATATGCCCTTTGCCACCTCCCCTCTCACGTCTCCACCCAGTTCACTGTTTAATCTTCGGATCCCTAAATGCCACTGTCCCAATGAACTTTCCTGTTATCTTCATATGAAATCCATTCAATCACTGTAACCTGTAAGCTTTATGAGGAGTTCACATGTTACTAAGGGCTTTCAGCATCTCATTTGATCCACATAAGAATCCTGGGAAAGCTCGGACGCCTATAAGGGTAGAACCCCATTCTATAAGGGTAGAAGCCCATTTTATAGATGAAGAGAACTGGGGCCCTCAACTGTACACAGCAGATGAATAGTAGGGCCAGAATTTAAAACCAGAGACCATGCTCAGAACTACTACAATAGCCATAGACTGGTCAAATCCAGCTATGTGTTTTTAGTTTAGTATAGATAGCAACAACAAATTTCTTTTGCAAAAATGGATTTCTAGTTTCTCTTGAAAAATCCTGAAATCTAGCAGTGCTGGGTCTGCATTCCTTGAATAAGAAACAGCTGTAGCTGGGCAGTGGCTACCCCTTTTGGAAAAGACACATGCTCTCTGGTTTCTCCCAGTCTTCACCCTGCTTGCTTGAGACCTAGCATAATCTTTGTGGGGCCCATTCCCATCAATGGAAACCACCAGAATAAGCTTATTGATGCCAAAGACCAATTTTTATACTGTTTATAGCCTTTCAGTACTGGGCACTGTGCCTGCACCTGCAGCTGGTGGGTAGAGGGTAACATATAAAGAGGTTGCATTTAAAGATACAGGAAAGGATAAGGGTGAAGCTCAGCAATAGAGCATTTATCTAGCATGTGTGAGACACTGCATGTCCCCAGCACTGCAAAAAAAAAAAAAAAAATTTTTTTACTTCATAAGTGAAATGTGTACCATGAGCAGATAGATATTGTGCTTAAAATATAAGTTGAACATGACTATAATCAAGCCACATTAACATTAAAATATAAAGACAAAACAGCCTAGAAAAATGGTGCATGCCTATGGGCAGAAAGATGGAAAGTTCAAGGACAGCCTCCCCAACTTTGGCCCTAAGCAATTAACAAGACCCTATCTCAAAAATACAAAATAGGGCACTGGGATGCCCAGGCAGGAGGATTGCAAGCTCAAGGCCAGTTTCAGCAAATAAGTGAGACCTTGTCTCAAAAAGTAAAAAAAAAAAACTGGGGATGTAGCTCAGTGATAAAGTGCTCCTGAATTCAATCCTCAGTACCACAAAATAACAAAAAGTGATGTTCTCTGTCTTACTTATGTGTTTGGTCTTAACGTTTTGAAGGATGGCTAAGGCCATTTGATAATGGTGGTTTCCTATGTGAAACCACATAGGAAATCACATAGGGTGAAGGCCCTGCAGATCAATTTCAGAAACAGTTCATGCCTTCCAGTCTTCAGGCGGAAGCTACTAAAAGGAGGACACCTGCCTTATTTCAAAACTGCTATCTTGGACCTGAGATTAGTTTTTTTCAGTACTGGGTATTGAACCCAGGACATTCTATCACAGCTAATCAACAAATATATGAAAAAATGCTCATCATCTCCAGCAATCAGAGAAATGCACATCATCTCACTCTGAAGCCAGATTTAAAGTTAGGAAGTCAGTGTAGTTAGGTAAATCGGGTCTAATATCATGTAAAATCCAAAATGGAGGCCATGTTGAGAATGAATTCCGGGAAAAGCAGAACAACTCTTGGAATGTTAATGTCCCCAAGGCCCAGAGCCCATCCCAAAGAAATGTTAATGAAGATTACTTCTTTGGCCCACCTGTGCCCCACCCTTCACCCTTCGGGCCTTCCCACCTACATTCCATCACTGAAAGAAATACAAAAAGGGGACACAACTGCACTTCCATGGATTCCATCTCTTGGGTTCCCGTCTTCCTCCCTCCGGGAGAAGTCTTTTCTGCTGTCCTTTAATAAACTTCTACTTTCCACTCTCACCTTGCCTTGGCGTGCTTCTCTGGTGTTATTCTTCAACATTGGGGAAGCGAGGACTTGTCACCGGTCAACAGCGGTAACAACTCCAGTCAGAATGGCAGCTATTATGAAGGCAAACAACATTCAATGTTGGCGAGGATGTGAGGGAAAAGGCACACTTTTACATTGCTGGTGGGACTGCAAATTGGTGCAGCCAATATGGAAAGCAGTATGGAGATTCCTTGGAAATCTGGGAATGGAACTACCATTTGACCCAGATATCTCTCTATATATGGAAATATATATGGACTATAAATACGGACTATACCTAAAGGACTTAAAAACAGCATACTACAGGGACACAGCCACATCAATGTTTATAGCCACACAATTCACAATAGCTAAACTGGGAGCCAATCTAGCTGCCCTTCAGTGGGTGAATGGATAAAAAAAAAAAGTGACATTTATATACAATAGAATTTTACTCAGCATTAAAAGAGAATAAAATCATGGCATTTTCAGATAAATGGATGGCATTGGAGAAGATAATGCTAAGTGAAGTCAGCCAATCCCAAAAAAACAAATGCCAAATGTTTTCTCTGATATAAGGAGGCTGACTCATAGTGGAGTAGGGAGGGAGAGCAATGGAGGAATAGATGAATTCTAGATAGGGAAGAGGTGGGAGGGAAAGGGAGGGGGCAGGGGATTAGCAAGGACAGTGGAATGTGATGGACATCATTATCCAAAGTACATACATGTATGAAGACTTGAATTGGGTGTTAACATACTTTATATACAAACAGAGATATGAAAAATTGTGGTATATATATATATATATATATATATATATATATATATATATATATATATATATATAAATAAGAATTGTAATGCAAAAACAAAACAAAGTACATGTATAAAGGCATGAATTGGCGTGAATGTACTTTATATACAAAGATATGAAAAATTGTGCTCTATATGTGAATAAGAATTGTAATGCATTCCACTGTCCACTGTCATGTATTTAAAAAAATAAAATCAAGGGGCTGGGGATGTGGCTCAAGGGGTAGCACTCTCGCCTGGCATGCGCATACAAACAAGGATGTTGTGTCCGTCGAAAACTAAAAAATAAATATTAAAAAATTCATTCTCTCTCTCTTAAAAAATTTTTTTTTAAAAATCAATAAAACTAAAAAAAAAAAAAATTAACACTTCTTGAACCTTGAATCAGATTTAACTCCTATCCTTTCCATCTGTCCTACTGGCAAGCTTATTAATTAAAATAAAATTTGGTCTAAACAACAACAACAAAAATAGAAGTATAATAATTGAGTACATTTTTTTCTTTGCAGTGCTAGGGATTGAACCCAGTGCCTTGCCCTGCTAAGCAAGTGCTCTACCACTAAACTACAAACCAAGCACATAATTCCTTTTTTTTTTTTTTTTTTTGGTGTAGGGAATTGGGGTTTCTTTTTTTGTTTGTTTGTTTTCTGTTTTGGAACTAGGGATCAAACCTAGGGCTTCACACCTACAAGGCAAGCATTTCACCACTAAGCTATATCCCAGCAAATTAAATACTTTTTTTTTTTTTTTTTTTGGTACCAGTGATTGAATCCAGGGGTGCTTAACCACTGAGCCACATCCCTAGCCCTTTTTATTTAGAGACGGTCTTGCTAAGTTGCTTAGGGCCTTGCTAAATTACCCAGGCTGGATTTGAACTTGAAATCCTCCTGCTTCAGACTCCTAAGCTGCTGGAATTATAGGTGTGTGCTACCATGCCTGGCTAAAATTGCCCATTTGAAAATGGTGAATTTTATTTAGGGTTTTTTGTTTGTTTCTTTTGTTGTTGAAATGCTGGTTGCTGGGATGGAACCCAGGGCCTCACACATGGCAAGTGATCTATCACTGAGCTGGTTTGCCAGCCATATATTACACTTTTTAAAAAATCACAGTTAAAAACAGAAAAAAAGAATTTAGGTGTCTGAAATTTTCACTTACCAGATATATATGGCTTTTTGGGAACCTTGCTTGTTGATTCCTGAGCTCTGGATTGACCACCAACTTCTCACTGAGGCATTTTCTTGTCACTTACCATATATAGTTCCATAGTTTTTTGTTGTTGTTGTTGTTGTTTAATGTTATTTTTTAGAAGTAGTTGAATACAATACCTTTATTTTATTTCTTTTTATGTAGTGCTGGGGATCGAAGACAGGGCCTTAGGCGTGCTAGACAAGTGCTCTTCCACTGAGCCACAACCCCAGCCCCAGTTCCATAGTTTTAAGGTTTATGTTCTTACAGGAACTAGGGATAACACAGAACAGAACCCTCTCTAAATAGTATGAAAAGGGCATAATCCTTTCTTGAAAAAAGCTATTTGAAGATGGAATCCAGCCAACCAAGAGATTAGTCAAAATGTTAAATCATTGATTACTATTGAAAATAGGTAAATATCAATAAACTGAGTATTTTAAAAGTCAGGATGCATAATAGAAAATACTATAAATTGTTTGGAGTTTTCTTTTTCTTTCTTTTTTTTTTTTTTTTTTTTTCATACTGGGAATTGAACCCAGGGCCACTTTACCACTGAGCAATATCCTGCCCTTTATATATATGTTTTTGAGACAGGTGTCTCTAAGTTACTAAGGTTGGCCTCGAACTTTTGATCCGCTTGCTTCAGGCTCCTGAATCATTAGGATTACAAGTGTGTACCACCGTGCCTGGCATAAATGTTATGAATATTAATAAACAAAAGTAATAATAAAACTAGCCAAAGTTTGGATACAGAGGAAGGTAGGGAAAAATATTAAGAATTAATTGGGAATGACCAATGGGAACAACCAAGTAGCAATGTCCATCTCCAAAAAGTGTGATTAATAAATAATAATGCAACCATCCATGATTTAAAAATTTTTGTTTTCAGTGCTGGGATTGAATCCAAGACTTCACACATGCTAGTCAAGCATTCTGCCACTCAGCTATACCCACACCCAAGATCTTTTTTCTTAATCTGGGAATTCTAGGAAATAATGTCATTTATCTGAAGTTCCACAGTTCTTTCGGTTTTACTTCCATTTCTTTCTGCTAAATTCAAATAATTAATGTTTTTGTTTTAAAATATGACATATAATATGACTGTCATATATTTTAAAATGTTATTTATCTAACAAAATGGAATAATGTTCACCAAACATTAATATGTTTGTTATTATTTCTAAGTGGTAAAATAGGGTGGTTTGTTGGATTTTTTTCTTTGCTCTTTTAAGATTTGCTTGAATTTTTATGGTGAACAGGTATTTTAACAGAAATGATAAATTTATTAGTCATTTCAGTGTATATTTTTAAGAATGCAATTGCAGGGCTGGGGCTGTAGCTCAGTGGTAGAGCACCCACCACACACATGTGAGGCACTGGGTTCGATCCTCAGCACCACATAAAAATAAAAATAAACAAAATAAAGATATTGTGTACAATTAAAAAAATAAAATTAAAATTAAAAAAGTAAATAAAGATATTGTGTCCAACTACAACTAAAAAAAATTTTTAAAAAGAATGCAATTGGGGCTGGGGATGTGGCTCAAGCGGTAGCGCGCTTGCCTGGCATGCGTGCGGCCCGGGTTCGATCCTCAGCACCACATACAAACAAAGATGTTGTGTCTGCCGAAAACTAAAAATAAATATTTAAAAAAATTCTCTCTCTCTCTCTCTCTCTCTCTCTCTCTCTTTTTAAAAAAAAACTAATTAAAAAAAAAAAAAAGAATGCAATTGCAGACAAACATTTCTCTAGAGAAGATCTACAAATGGCCAATAAGCACATAAAAATATGTTCAACATCATTAATCCTTAGGGAATTGCAAATCAAATTCACAAAGAGGGTCTGGGGTTGTGGCTCAGTAGTAGAATGCTTGCCTGGCATGTGTGAGGTCCTGGGTTGGATGCTGAGCATCACATATAAATAAATAAAAGATTCATTGACAATTTTAAAAAAAACACACACAAAAAGATAACACATTACCCCTTTTAGGATGGTTGTTACTAAAAAAACATGCATGCATGAGACCCTGGTTTTGATCACCAACACCACCAAAAAATAAGTGTTGGGCTGGGGACGTGGTTCAAGCGGTAGCGCGCTCGCCTGGCATGCGTGCAGCCTGGGTTCGATCCTCAGTACCACATACAAACAAAGATGTTGTGTCCACCGATAACTAAAAAATAAATATTAAAATTCTCTCTCTCTCTCTCTCTCTCTTAAAAAAAATTTAGAGTGAAAATTTTAATGAGTATGGCTGAAATTGACGGTTTCATTTAAAAAAAAAAAATAAGTGTTAGCCAAGAATATGGAGAAATTGGAACCCCTGTGCATTACCAATGGGAATATAAAATAGTCCAACCACTGTGGAAAACAGCAAAAAATTAAACAATTGCAGTATGATCCAGCAACCGCACTTCTGGGTATATATCCAAAAGAACTGAAAGCAGGGACTTGAACAGATTATTGTACATTCATGTTTATAGCATCATCATTCACAATGTCCAAAAGGTAGAAGCCACTCAAGTGTTCACTGACAAAAAATGTGCTATATTCACACACTGGAATATTATTCAGCCTTTAAAAGGAAGAAAATTCTGACACATGCTACAATGTGAATGAACCTTGATTCCAGTAAGCTAAGTGAAAAAATTATATGCAAGGAGACAAACACTATTTGATTCCTCTTATATGAGGTACCTAGAGTAGTCAGAGCCATAGAAAATAGAGTAGTAATTACCAGGTATGGGGCAGAGAAGGGAAATGTGTTATTTACTGCATAGAATTTCAGTAAATTTTGGAAGATGAGAAAATTCTGGATATAGTGGTTGATGACTGTACAATTAATGCCATTAATTAATGTAATTGAATTGTTCACTTATTAATGATAAAATGGTAAACTTTATGTTATATGTATAATAAACAACAAAAACTATATTGTAATATAAAACATGTTGTCTACTATGGATATAGACGATATAGACATAAAGGGCTAATTTTTTTTTAATACTCCTGTTTTATTTATTTATTTATTTTTATGTGGTGCTGGGGATTGAACCCAGGGCCTCAGCCGTGCTAGGTGAGTGCTCTACCGCTGAGCTACAACCCCAGCCCCAACAGCTAATTTATGATATATTCAGAATAATTACCTGAAAATTCCTACTTTGTTATTTTTATTTATTTATTTTTTTTCCTGGAGATTGAACCCAGGGCCTTGTACACACTACGCAAACACTATACCATTGAGCTATAGCCCCAGCCCTGTTAATTTTCTTCTTTTGCAAAGCAAAACCCCCAAACCCTCCTGAGAATTTTTAAACTTTTATATTCTAATCACTTTCCAGTTTCTTGTAAAAATAGGATATGTAGATAAAATTGTGGTTAGAAAACAAACAACTAGTAGTGTTTTGTTGTTGTTGTTGCTTTGAGTACTAGAGATTGAACCCAGGGGTATTGAGCTATGTCCCCAGAACTCTTCATTATTTATTTATTTATTTTAAAGAGAGAGAAATTTTTTTTAATATTTATTTTTTAGTTTTCGGGGGACACAACATCTTTGTTTGTATATGGTGCTGAGGATCCAACCCGGGCCGCACGCATGCCAGGCGAGCGCATTACTGCTTGAGGCACATCCCCAGCCCTTCATTTTTTATTTTGAGACAGGGTCTTGCTAAGTTACTGAGGCTGGCTTTAAACTTGTGATTCTCCTGCTTCAGCCTCCCAAGTTGCTGAGATTACATGTGTGTGCCACCATGAGACTGGTATAGAATGATTTTGAGCAACATTATTAAGTGAAAAAGGCAAGGTATAGAATATTGTATGTGGTTTGTTCTCGTTCGTATTAGGAAGGGAAAAATCAAACATACACATTTAGTAACATATATGTAAAAACTCCCTGAAATATTAGAAGAAAAAAGTAGCAGTTGTTGACTCCTGGGATGGGAACTAGGGGACTGGGAAACAGAGGTGAGAGGAAATCCTCAACATTTTGTCTTCTTTGTATACTGAACCATACATAGAAACAAATTGTCTCAAACAGGAAATACTGGAGAATGATATTGAACAAATTATATTATTATTTTGTGTTCATGTACAAATATGTAACAACAAATCCCACCATTATTTACAACTATAATGCACCAATACAATATGTAGAAAAAAAGAAATAAATGAATTACCTGTCCCCAAATGACTGCATTACATTTGTAGAAACACACACACACAAACACACACAATCACAAAGAATAAAATAATGTAAAGCTTCTTGGGAAATTCTGATATGTACTTTCTGGTTGGTTAAGGGCAATTCACTACCACTGGATGAAACAGATATTAAGCACCTCTGGCATGCCAAGCCCCACACTAGGCAATTATGATGCAGAATCCTGTCTTCCTTTAGAATGAAAAGGGAGGTTTAGGCCTCTTTCTAGGGATAAGGGTTTGAGATTAATTCTCTGCATAATCTAGGATCTGTAACTCTGTGTCCTCCTGAATAATACTGGGCCCTTCCAAAGCTCTATGGAGAGCCTCGAGTCCCTATGCAATGGTCACTACAAGCAGCATTTAGGATTTTGCCTTCTTCCCTTCTGATATGGGCCCAGCTTCCCCTGATTCCAAGGCAGCCCTTAAGCTCCAGCCAATCCCTTACAGATACTAGGACCCTCTGTGGTCTTGGATTTTCTGCTGATAGAAGCTCTCTCTACTAGAATGACCTGCACTTGCTTTGGTTTAGGGAGCAGGAGTCAGAGGTCATCTGCTTCCTATGGCAGGCTGCTTTTCTGTTCTATTCTATTCCTTCCTTTATTCCTTGTCTTTTTTGTTTTTCATAAATATAATCATTTTTCCCCAATTGAAATGTTTATATTTCTATATTTTCTAACAATTAAAACATAGTCAAGGGCTGGGATTGTCACTCAGCGGTAGAGTGCTCACCTAGCATGCGAGAGGCACTGGGTTCAATCCTCAGCACCACATAAAGTAAAATAAAGATATTGTGTCCACCTATAACTAAAATATAAATATATTTTTTTAAAAAAAACATAGTCGATATGCAACAGTTTTAGAATTTGTATATTCTTTCAACTTTCAGTTTCAGTTTTCACTTATATATTTCATTGTTGTGATTCTGAGACACTGATTGGTTCTCATATGCAAATAGAACATACACATAATTTATGTCATATAGTATGCTTGTGTACTACATAATCATCCTTTGGTATTCACAGGGAGTTGTCCAGAACCCCTGCAGACACCAAAGTCTGAGGATGCTTAAGTTGTAATTCTGAGGCCCTTGCATAAAACAGCCTGATATTTTCATATAACCTATGCACATCTCCCATATACTTTCAATTATCACTAGATGAATAATAATAGTACAATGTAAATGTGATGCAAATAGTTATTATAGTGTACCATTTAGGAAATAATGATTTTTTAACAAGTCTGTACATGTTCGGTACGTATGTAATTATTTTTGTTTTGAATACTTTCAATCTTCAGTCGTAGACAGAACCCATGAATCCGGAGGACTAACTGTACTTGACCACTTACAAATAAAGCTCAGCATGGGTATCTAGAAATGTTCCAGTGGCCTGCCTAATTGCTAACCACACTCCTACCACTGGTGATGACCATGGTCATGGACTAGTACCCTGCCAGTTACAGCAAGCCCTTTCTTTGCTTTAGGTCCCAAGGTTCAAAATGTTATGGGACTCCTTCCATGTCCCCTGGTAGCATTGTCCCTCCCTACTCTGGGAACCAGGAGCTTAACTCTCTAGACCTACAGAGCTCAAAGTTGGGAAGCACTGGAAGCACAAATTCCCTAAGAGGGGGTCACAGAGAGTGGTAGTATGTGGGGCCACTCCCACTTCCACCCCTTGGCTCCCAGACCCATGTACCTTCATCATAAAACAGTCCCTGAGTTTAAGCCTTCTAAAAGATGGCACTGTGTTCCCCCCATGCTGACCTCTCCAGCTGTGCCTTCCAAAGGCTGACCCATCACCCCAACAGGCCAAAGGCTTCTGGACATGCAGCAAATGGTAATGTGTCCTCCGCCATGCTGCCTTTGCTAGAAGGTGAGTTTCTCGGTCCAAGGCAGAGGGAGGTAGCTGTGAGCCATTAGCAACCAACACCCATACCAGCTGGGGAGAGTGCACTGTGGGTGCGTTGGATCTGGGTGGGGCATCAGCTGTATTCTCTATAGGATCTAACTAAATTTTTCCATATCGTTTTCTAGCTGTTCCAGTGCCTTTTAGTTGTTGTTTGTGGTACTGGGGATTGGACCCAGGAGTGTTCTACCACTGAGCTACAGCCCCAAACCTTTTATTACTCAGGGAGTATCACTACCTTGCCTAGGCTGGTTTTGAACTTGCAATCCTTCGGCCTCAGCCTCAGGAGTAGCTAGGATTACAGGTGTGCACCACCATGACCCACTTGGTGCTTGTGTGTGTGTGTATGTGTGTGTGTGTCCCCCTTTAAAAAATAGTGTGTTCTTATCCTCCCATATTTGAAGTGTTACTTTTTTTTAATCTTTATTTTATTTATTTATTTTTATGTGGTGCTGAGGATTGAACCCAGGGCCTCACACATGCTAGGCGAGCACTCTACCACTGAGCCACAACCCCGGCCCCTGAAATGTTACTTAATTTTTTTTTTTTTTAGTTGTAGATGGACATAACTTTAATTATTTATTTATTCTTATGTGGTGCTGAGGATCGAACCCGGTGCCTCACACATGCTAGGCAAGCGTAGTGTTACTGTAGTGTTACTTTTATCACATTCTGAGTGCCTATATGTATACATGGGTCTGTTCCTGGTCTTTCAATGCTGTTCCATTGATCTGCTTGTCTAATTGTACATCATTATCACACACTCGTGTTTGTTTTTGTTTTTGTTTGGAAACAGAGTCTCATTAGGTTGCTCAGGCTGACCTCATACTTCTGGGTTCAAGCAATCCTCCTGTCTCAGCCTCCCCAGTAACTAGGACTAAGATACATACCACCAAGCCCACAACACAGTGTTTTATTTAATATAGTTTGAGGGTAGTTTTATTCAGTAAAGTCTACTCATCTGATTAGATTCTGCTCAAGTGTCACTTCTGTGGGAAATTCAGGTCACCCAGTGGCCATTCATGTGTAATTGCTGAATGATGCCCCAATCTCCCATCAGTCTCTATGATCATAGGGTTGCTCATGAAGAAGGGGTAAAAACTTGTTTGGATCTCCCAAAATGGCAAAGGCTGGGTTAGGAAGTGTGCTAATCACTGCCATATCTGCGACCCCAAATTTGTCATTATGGTGTCCAACCATGTGTCCCCAACCTGGGGACAAATTGTGTTGCACACATTGGGACAGCAAAGGAGCTACATCTTGGGATGGTAGGGAGCTGTTCAATCCCTAGAGCCAGACTGTGGGAGACCAACCTTGCACGTGACTGGGTCACACTCCCTGGCTAGGTGCTGAGGCGCTCAGTCACAGAAATGTGGCAGAGCTTTCCCCACCCTTCTTGGGTTCGAGAGTTGGTGTCTCGTGCATGGGTGTGTCTTGCTACAGCCCCATGGGTGAAGCTATGTTCACCTGTTTCTTTGTAACATAACCCCTTGCCCTGTTTAGGATAGAATCTTCCATGGAAGCGCCTTGTGTGTGTCCCCTTCTCTTACTGTGCCCTTGGGTGTGGCCTACCCAGGTGTCAGTCAACCTGCTGACAGTGGACATCATGAAGATAGACTCAGCCCCCTGAAACCTGACCCCTTGCCTCATTTGAATAGCTTCTCCTCAATAAAAGGGGTCAGCGCATGCTCTCGCGCTCTCTCTCTTTCTGCGGACCCTTAAGGTCAGAGAAGCCCTCACAGCTACCCCAAAGAAAAAGGTGTTTGTGTCTCTGTGTGGTTCTTTTGCGCAGCCCAGTCAGCCCAGTTCAACTGGAGTGACCCCTGAGCCTTTTAGTAGCGAGAACAGAAACCTGGCACCAGACTTGAGTTCAAGTCCTTTACAGCTCCTTCTCTGAGTCATTTTGGAAAGTCCCCAACCTTTCTGGACCCCCATCTGTAAAAGAGGGATAACAGGGGTGGGGATGTGGCTTGGTGATAAATCAGTGTGGGAGGCCGTGGGTTTGATCCCCAGTACCACAGGGGAAAAAACTGTGAATATGACCACAAATCTCGGGATTGTTATAGGATTAAATGAGCTGGGGATATATATCAGTGGTAGAGCACTTATCTAGCATGTGTGAGGCCCTGGGTTCTATGCATAGCACTGTGAAAAAAAAATTTAAATGAATTAAAAAATATAAAAATGGTTAAGTGAGATCATATATGTGTGTATAGTGACAGGTAAAATAACAAAGGCTAAAAAAAGTTATTATTTTCCTTACCTTATATCTCATCTGAGAAGTGGAAATGACAGGTCCTTGTCACATAACCCTGAGGGGAATTCAGGGCGACAAAGACCATGGAAAGGTCTCAAAGTCTGGCAAGCATAAGGCCCAGAAGTTAGAAATAGTCATAATGGTAAAGAGCCCCAACTGCAGAGCTTGGGTTCAAATCCTAGCCCTAGCACTGCTTCCTATTAGCTGTGTGATGTTGACCTCATCACATAACCTTGCTGTGCTTCAATATCTTCATCTATAAAATGGGAAAATAGTACTATACTCCAAAGGGTTGAGTAAAGAAAACATGAGGGGCCTGGAGATATAGTTCAGTTGGTAAAGTGCTTTCCTAGCATGCACAAGGCCCTGGGTTCAATCCCCAGCATCACACACACACACACACACACACACACACACACATACACACACACAAAGAAAGAAATGAATAAATATAGAGAATAGCTTAGGGCAACTCTGGGACTCTAGTAAGCACTCAAGAAATGTTAGTGATGAGCTGGGGCTAGGGCTGGGGCTCAGTGGTAGAGGGCTTGCTTAGCATGTGTGAGGCCCTGGGTTCAATCCTCAGCACCACATAAAAATAAATAAAAATAAAGGCATTGTGTCCATCTACAAGATATATATATATATAAAGAAATGTTAGTGATGATGGTCTGGTACTGTGGCAGCACAGCTGTAATCCTAGCAACTCAGAAGGTTAATGTTGGAGGATCAAAGTTGGAGGCCAGCCTTAGCAACTTAGCGAGACTCCATCTCAAAAATTAAAAAAAAAAAATTAAAAATAATTTTTAAAGGGCTGGGATGTAGCTCAGTGTTAGAGCAACCTGGGTTAAATCACAGCACAACAGCAACAACAACAAATAAACATTGGTGAGATCCCTTTCTTCCTCCGGGGGGGAAGTCTTCTCTGCAGTCCTTTAATAAAGACTTTTACTTTCCACTCTAAAATAAACAAACAAACAAACAGACAAATAAATAAATAAACATTGATGACAATAATGACAATGATTAAGGAGAAGGCTAATCTGAAAGGCTGCGTGCTGCAGGAGAGCAAGGCCCCTCTCAGTCTTATTTGCCGTCATCTCCCTGTCTCTGGAAGGGTGCTGAGCAGGTTCATGGAGTTGCCAAGTGGAGTGGGTTGGGCTCCTCACTCCAATGATCACAGCATTAGGATCTCTCTTCTATGCCTGACACTAGCTGTCTCTTTTGGCCTACCACCCCATCAGGAGGAGAGCTGACATGGACATTTCCTGAGGCCAGGCACTCTTTTCAACAGATCAGACCCCTGGACATGGCTTGGCAGCACCCTGAGTTGGAATCATTACTTCCTTGCCTTTCTTCTTTCTGCACCACTGAGATCTTGTCTTTGTGCATGGCCTAGTGCTAGGGACATGGAGATGACAAGACCCACCTTCTGTCTGGTAGAGGAGAGAGACTGTCAAGAGATAGAATGTCAAGGCAGGGTGACCAGTAAATGGACAGGGGTGAAACAGGGGTCTGGGAGCCCAGAAGAGTCCCCCAATGTAGCTGGAGGCAAGGGAGACAGGGGAGATAAAACCCAAGTGGGAGGTTCAGATGTGAGGGTTAAGTCAGGTGAAGGAGAGCAGGAGAGATTTCTACACTGGCAATGACATGAGCAAAGGCCTGGTGTTCAGCAGAAGCTGAGTAAACTGTGTGGCTGGAGAAGTGGGGAACAGCCAAAGAAGAGGCTCAAGGCTATACTGGGGACAAGGGGACCAAAGGCCTTTGAAGGTCAGACTAAGGAATCAAGTCCTTATTCTGAAGGCACTGGGGATAGTAAAGGGATAGGGTGCTAGGAGGGGACAAGGAAACTTGCTCTTCTTTCTCTTTCTTCTGTCCTATTTGAGCAACCACCAACTTCCTTGCTCTCTGTACCTGCCTTGCTTGTTTCTGAAAGCTGTCAAGCTATGCTTACACCTTGGGTAGGGGGAAGATCTATAGTCAGCAATAGGAACGGGGTTGGAATTACTGATGGAGAGAGGGTATCTTTTTTGCTTGTTTTGTGGTATTGGGGATGGAATAGGGCCTAGAACGTGCCAAACACGTTCTCTATCACTATCTATACCCCAACCCAATCCTTTTTATTTTATTTTGAGGCAGGGTCTCACTAAGTTGATCAGGCTGGCCTCCAAATTGTGATCCTCCTTCCTCAGCCTCCAGAGTAGCTGTGATTACAGGTGTGCACCACTGTGCCTGATTTGGAGATCATATATATGTATTCTAAATTGTCTTCATTATGTGGTTTCTGGATGATGTTGGGGTCATGCTTGAGGGTCCTGGGATAGCTGGGCATTAGATCTCTTGAGATTACATGTATGGATGGGACAGGAACTGGGCTCAGAAACATAGGGTGGTGGGATATTGAGAGTTTTGCCATTGCTTGGGAGCATTCTGCACTACTGGAGAATCCCCGAGAGACCCAGGGGGCCTCACAGCAGGGATCAAGGCACTTGGTGTGTGGAGTCAGCAAGGATTTGTGAGGCCAGAGTTATCATCCCTGTTTCCAGATAAGGTAAAAATAAAAAGAGGTTAAGTAACTTGTCCACACTAGTGATGAATAAATGCAGAATTTGAACCCAATTCTACTCCCTCCAAAATTATTTGGATCCCCAAGATATCAGCCCCTGGTGAGACCAGAACATAGATGGAGACATATGGATCCCTGGTGAGTGGGGCAGGTCAGGATGGCAGAGGTACTGACTTCTGCCAAGACAGTCACTTTGGACAAATGGAGCTGGGCCTGGCCTGGAGACTGATTCCTTCAGCTGTGAATGACACCCGGGAGGTCCAGAGAGAAAAAGTGAGGCCCCTGAGAGATGCAGGCAGTGCTGAGGTTTGGTGGGGGTTTTCCTGCCGCCTTGGGTGAGGCCCAGCCCCACGTACACCTCCACCTGTGAATAGCACAGATCGAATATCTGCCTCCCTCTTTCCCTCCTCCCCATACTCCACCACCAGGGCCTGGCCCACGCCTCAGTGCACCCACTCAATGGGGCTACTCTAATCCCCTGACATCACTGTCTGCCCAGCACAGGCCCTACCTGCCAGCCTGGCAGCCCCCAGCTTTAGAGATGCTGTTTAGAAAACCCCAACTCAGAACCATCTTTATCCTTAACCTACTCCCTCCTTCAGCTCACAGTTCATACCTGGGACATCCCACCTCTAGCCCCAACCTGGGGGATAGAGCCTAGGATCGGCCCTGGATTTGCTGTGTGACTCCAGGTAAGTAGTTGCCCTTTCTGGCCTTTGGCTCCTTAGTTAAGTCTCCTCCCAACAACCCCCGGCTAATCACATCAACTCCCTTTGGCTCCTTCCTAGCCCCTGTCATTTTAGGAAGTATTGGTTTTTATTAGTTCACATGTTTATTGTTGGTTTCCCCCACTGGAATACGTACCCTGTGAGGACGGACTTCACCTGCCCTTCTGTTCATTCTAATGCCACACAGAGTGAGTGTTGTGTTATATCTGTTGAATAAATGTAGGGTACCTCTTTCTTCATGTCACCCCCTTACCTGAGCAGTAGGGAGAAGCAGTATTCTACCCCCTGGATGGAGTCAGGGTGGGATCCTACTGATCACTCTGAATCACTGTTGGGATAGCTCTGGGCAGGGACCTAAACCCAGCTTCTCTCCCCAGTCTTGCCCCTCTGCCTCAAGGCTCCTTGGGGAGGAGGACCTCAAATGTGTGTGTGTGTGTGTGTGTGTGTGTCCCTGTGTGTTCTGCCTGGCAGGGGACAGGATCTCTCCTTGTCTATCAGAGACTGAGATGTGGCTAGATCCAGGACTCCTGCTCCTCTGCTGCATGTGTGTCTGTATGCGTGTGTATGGGCATGATGTGTGTGCTCCATGTGCTCATGTCTGCTCTGTGCAGGTACCTCTGGCCGGGTCTCCAGGTGTGCAGCATGTATTCACATGTCAGTGTGCTTCTGTGTACACAGGAGCACTCATTTGTCTGAGTCTTGGGGTGTGTAACATGCATAGTCCTGGCCTGATGGGGGTTTTCCTGCCGTCTTGGGTGAGGCCCAGCCCCACATACAGCTCCACTGTTGGCTCCAAGACAACGGAATTTTTGTCTGTTTTGTTCCCTGTTCTGTCCCAGCACTTAGAAGAAGGACTGGCACACAGTAGGGTCCAGGACTACTCATGAATGAATGCATGAAATTGTGCATTCAGGTCTGCTGTGTGTCCGCGTGCCTACGCGTGTGTGGACGTGTGTGTGCTCCTGTGTCCAAGGGTGCACCTGCTTTTGGATGATGTTGCCCCTACACCACTCCTCCTGACTCTTTGGGAGCCAGGGCCCAATGCTTTGGTCCCTGTGGGCGGAGCAGGGGGCCGCCTCCTCAGGGGAAACTGGATCCCAGGACGTGCAGAGCAGCAGGGAGCAGGGCGGCCCCTTTGTCCCCCATAATCCCCTCCCCGCCCTTGCCCCCTCCTTCTCAGCCACCAAGGTTTAAGGTTGAGTTTGGGGTTTGTAGGGGTCCAGGGTGTCACCTCAGTCTCCTCATCCCTGTCTATTTCCTGCATGGGAGTCTTCTGTACCCTGAGCCCCAGGCCACTTGGCCTGAAATATATACCCTCTTCTGGGTCCCTCTCAAACCTCTCCTTGTCCTGTCCCCTAACTGGGTCTGCCTCATTCTTTGCCAGGACCCTGTTCCTGCCCGCCCCCTCTCTCCAGGGTGTACTCCCTCCTCCCTCCTGGGCGGCTCCAGGGCACAGATCTAGGTATAAAGCTACCTGAGGGACAGGAGGACAGGTGCCCTGGAAAGACCCAGAAATTGCAGAAAGGAAGGAGCCAAGGAGAGAGCATGAGCTGTCGCGTGGGTGAGTGAGGGGACTGAGCACCAGGACCCGGAGGCCAGGAGGGATGGGGGCCCTCTCTGGCTGCTCTGACTCATGTGCCTAGTGACTTTGCACTTGCTGGAAACCTCCAAATCCTTACACATAGAAGGCTTCATTCCTCATTCATTCAACAAATATTTACTGAGTGCCTATTATATGTGAGGTATAGTCATCCCTTGTTATCTATGGAGGGTTGGTTCCAGGACCCCCCAGAGGATATTAAAATCTGAGAATACTCAAGTCCCTTATATAAAAAGGCACGATATATTGAGCTGAGGTTGTAGTTCAGTGGTAGAGTGTTTGCCTAGCACATGTAAGGCACTGGGTTCGATCCTCAGCACCACATAAACATAAATAAATTAAATAAGCTTTTTTAAAAAGGCATGATACTTGCATGTAGTTTACACAATTCTCCTATATACTTCACATCATCTCTAGATAACTTATAATTAATACAATATAAATGTCATGTAAATAGTCATTTTATAGTTTAAGGAATAATGACAAGGAAAAAAAAAGTCTGTTCATGTTCAGTTTAGATGAAATTTTCTATCTGCAGTTGGTTGAATATGTGGCTACAGATCCTGCAAATACAGAGGGCTGACTGTGCTGTCCTAAGCATTTGGGAATAGAACCAGTGATCAGACAACAACCTGTGGCCTGGGATGGGGATGTAGCTCAGTGGTAGAGCTGTGGTCGGTCACTCACGAGGCCCTGAGTTCTATCCCCAGCACCACAAAAGCAAAACAACAATAATACCCACCCATGACTGCATTCATTCATTCATTTGTTCACCAAATATTTAGTAGTGAGAACCAGCAATGAATGAACCAGGTGAGGTCTCCTCTTGCCTAGAGCTGTCATGCTGGTGGAAGAGACAGCCATAAGTCAGTTAAAAAACAAATGAGATAACTTCCAATTAAAAAACAAACAAGAAAACAAACAAACTCTCAGGGAGTTGGCAGGACTTTGGGGATGGTGGCCAGGACAGTTTATCTGAGCTGGGGCCTGAGGAACAGGAAGGAGATGACCTTGGGAGGGTTTTGGGGGTGGTCCCCACAGGGAATGTGACAGAACATAAAGAAGGCCAGTTCAGGGGGAATAAGCCTTTGCAGAACACACTGAGGACTTTTTTTTTTTAGTTGTAGATGGACCTTTATTTTATTTATTTATATGTGATTCTGAGAATCAAACCCAGGGCCTCACACATACTAGGCAAGCACTCTGCCACTGAGCTACAACCCCTGCCCCACACTGAGGACTTTTATTTTTACTCTGAGTGAGGTGGGAGCCCATGGGAATGCTAGAGAGGGTTTGAACATAGTCGGGCCTGGGGGTCTGCAGAAGCAGAAGCCAGGGTAGAAGCTGATACTGGGGAAGAAGCAAGAGACGATGTGGAAGCTTGGACATATACAGCTCAATATATTCTCACAAAGTGAGTGTATACCTTATAATGAACATTCAGATTAAGAAACAAAAAACTTGGGGCTGGAGTTGTGGCTCGGTGGCAGAGCGCTTGCCTAGCATGTGTGAGGCCCTGGGTTCAATTCTCAGCACCGCATATAAATAAATAAAATAAAGAACCATTGACAACTAAAAATATATATTAAAAAAGAAAAAAGAAACTTGCACTGCCTGTTTTACTCTTCTCTCTTCTATTCCTCTCCTTACCCCAACCTCCTCCTCCTTCCCCCCCGCCTTCCATTACTGGAACTGAACCCAGGGCCACTCTATCACTGAGCTACATCCCTAGCACTTTCTGTTTTGAGACAGGATCTCACTAAGTTGTCTAGGCTGGCCTCCTTGAGGAAGAAGAAGTGGTCAGATTCTGGATATACTGTTTCATCTTTTAAAAGTTTTTACTGAAAGTAACAAATATACAAAAAGGTTCATGTTATAAGTATACAGCTCAATTAATTCTCATACAGTGAAGATGTACCTTGTAATGGGCGCCCAGCTTTCACCTGCTACTTATACTAAAATTGGAATGATACAGAAAAAATTAACATGACCCTTGTGTAAGGATGACACACATATTTGTAAAGCATTCCATATTTTATTGTTTGTTTATTTATTTAGATATTAGGGACTGAATCCAGGGGCACTTAACCACTAAGCCATATCCCCAGCCCTTTTTAAATTTTTTTTATTTTGAGACAGGATCTCACTAGGTTGCCTAATGCCTCAGTAAGTTGCTGAGGCTGGCTTTGAACCTGTGATCCTCCTGCTTCAGCCTCCTGAGCCACTGGGATTACAGGAGTGTGCCACCACACCTGGCACATTCCATATTTAAAAATACAAAAGCAAAAAAATCCTTGCCTTGGCTACCTTGTAAGGACAGAACCAATAGGATTTGGATGTGTAGAGTAAGAAAAAATGAGGTCTTAAAGAGGACCCCACAATTTGGGCCTGAGCAACTGGAAGAATGCTGGAGGGAGATAAATCTAGAATTGAGTATTGGGTATTCTGAGTTTAAGTTGCTTACTAATATCCAGGGAAAATGTCAAGTAGGAAGTTGAATATATGGGTTTTGGAGTTCAAGGGAAGTTCAAGTGGAGTTCTTAGCTGGAAATAATCTACCTATAGGGCAATTCTGCAAGCCCTAATTTCACAGGATATGACAGTCACTGAGGGTTCTGTTGAAGAAGTTTTAGGATGAATAAATGAATTTGTAGGCAGGGTCAGGGATTTGGTGCTGACCTCTGATTTCCTCTGCCAGCCCCGCTCTGTCTACTGAGCCTACTATTGCCACCCCTCAGTCCCGCAGCCCCCATCTCCCCAGCTGAGCCCATCAGTCAAGCCTATAGCCTGGCCCTCTACATGCAGAAGAATACATCAACACTGCTGCAGACCTATGTGAGTGATACCGGGCACAAGCAGGGGATGAGGGGAGAGGGATACTACCCTGGGTAGGGGAAGCAGAGCAAGCTCAGGAGTATTCTCTTCCGTGGGTCCAGGGGCACAGGGGCCCTGTTAACTAGAGACATACTCAAGCGTTGTCACAGATGGCTGGGTGAGCTTGAGCAAGCGATCCTTCCTCTCTTGGTCTCAGCTTCCTCATCTGCAAAATGGGATGGTAATACCACCTTTGGTGACCTTTCAGGATTGTTACACAGTCAAAGGAAGCACTTAGAAGGAAGGATTTACATAATCAGGGTGATTTCCATAACCACCTCATGCCATGTGCTCACTTGGGCTCTATGCCATCAATTCCTCAAGCCATTCTGACTGGTGGAATTAGAATGCATTTTACAGATGAGCAAACTGAGTCCTAGAGGGGATAAATAATTTGCCCAAGGGCACAGAGCTAAAAACTGGTAGTGCCAGGATCCAAAACCAGGTCTATGGAATTCCACACCACAACCCTCCACCCCTTACCCCCACCCCACCATATAGAAACAAAATTGGCAGCCTGCTTGCTGGTTCTGACCATGTGTTGTCAGACAAAAGTGGCCGCCTAAAACGCAGGGATCCTGTAGACCAAAACTTCCATCCTCCATCTTACTCCTGCTTTTTTCCCCAAAATTACACGACATGTCTGGCTCTGGTGAGTCCTGGAGTTTACAATTCTTCCAGGCTCTTATGAATTCCACAATTTAGGTTCTAGTACCATATGTGTCTCTATTCCCTGGACAGTCTTGGGCATCTTGAGACTCAGTTTCTCCATCTATACAATGAAGATGTGGAACTAAGTTATATGTCAATTAGGAGCTCTATCAGTATGCATTAAGATTATGTGGGTCTTGTTTTGTGGGGGGTCAGAACTTTGATGGAGAAAACTCTCAACTACATTAAACAACGTTAACAATTATTTATTAGTGATCATAATAAAATTAACATAAGCAATTAAATACCATAAATAAAAAGATTAAACCGTAACTACACTGTCAGTAATATACTTAGATTGAACATATTATTAAAAAATAGTCACAGAGTTCATTAATATCTATATATTATTAGTTAATGATGACTTTTTAATTCCTTTATTGTATCTCAGGTGCTGTTTATATATCTATATATGTATGCATATACATATATAAATTTTCCATCATCTTCACATAACATTGTTACATGGGAGTTACAGAAGCTTGTGATTTGATGTCATATAGATAGTACATGGAAGATGACCAACTGGAACCTAAAGAGGCTCTCGATCTGTATTAGGACATCCTACCAGCTCCCTGAAGGGTGGTGAATGGTGGATTCTCCTGGGAAGATGCCAGTCTCAGAGTGCAGATGTGGAGTCAGCACCATACATCCCTTTGGTCCCCTTACCTCTGTCTCTCTCTGTCCCGCATACAGCTCCAGCACCAGGGCAGCCCCTTTAGTGACCCTGGCTTCTCAGCCCCTGAGCTGCAGCTCAGCAGCTTGCCTTCTGCTGCTGTCCCCTTCAAGACCTGGCATGCCCTGGATGATGGGGAGAGATTGAACCGTGCCCAGGGAGCCTTCCTGGCCTTGACCCAGCACCTGCAGCTCGTGGGAGACGACCAGAGTGACCTAAATCCTGGCAGTCCCATCCTCCTGGCCCAACTTGGAGCTGCAAGACTCAGGGCCCAAGGCCTGTTGGGCAATATGGCTGCCATCATGACTGCCCTGGGGCTGCCTATTCCCCCAGAAGAGGACACTCTGGGGCTTGTTACCTTTGGGGCTTCAGCCTTTGAGAGAAAATGTCGAGGCTATGTAGTGACCCGGGAATATGGCCACTGGACAGATCGAGCTGTGAGGGACTTGGCTCTACTCAAAGCCAAATACCCAGCATAGAGGAGTGGGGCTTCCTGTCAGAGGCTGCAACACTTCCTCTTTCACAATGGACTTTTTTGCCTTGCTTTTGGGATAGAGAAGGAGCTACAACTTCTCTAGAGACCAGGGTTTGTGTGCCATGTTTTGGAGAATATTATCTGGATACTAGGCCTCCATTCCTTATTGCCTATGACCTCCCTTCCAGAACTAGTTGGGTCTCCATAGGTCCTATTTCATGGATTCCAATCCAGTGGTACTTGTTTTCCTACTTCTTAGTTGGAAAGAAGAGCCCCTTGAAGAGGCTTTACCTCCTACTCTAGGGAGAGGACAGTTGGTCTCCTTCCTGGGCTCTCCTTGAGACTTTCTCCTTTCTATAATTGGAGGAAGTTCAGGGATTGTCTTCCTGTCTCTGTCTACCTCCATTTCTGTGTGACAATATGACCTTTCTGAGATAGCTCTCTCTTCTTGCTGGAGTTCATTTCCTCTCCTGATTTGCCTGTCTGGGCCATTGTTCCACTTTATCTCCAAATGGGTTTCACTTCCTGATCAATGGAAGTAGAATTCTGGAAAAACTAAGGACTCATGTCACATCACATCTGTTTCCTGCTCAGGGCACTTTCACTTCCTGTTTTGGGCTGACAGGTGGTATCCCTGTCCTGGGGTTTTTGTGAATCTCCTATGCAGACTGTGCCTTTGGGGTATGTGTGGGGGATCAGTTTGTACCCGAAGGACCCTATTCTTCTCAAAGTTGTCTCTCCATTTTCAACAACTGTATATACAGGTAACTTTAGTTTTATTTTTTAACTTTTTATTTACAAAAAAATTAATTTATTCTCAAATAAAACTCTTTTAAGGCATTATGTGAGGGTTTTTTTTTTTCCCTCTTCACAGACCTGGCTTGAGAGGTGAGGGTTGTACTATCCCTGCACAGGGCAGGGCAAAGTGAAGGGAGAAGGGGAAGGGCCCAGAGGGATGGGGTGGGGACAATGAGGGCAGCAGTTGGGATGACCCTGGGGGAGGGTGTCTGAAATTTGTTTGCAGTAGCCTACCCACCACAGGACCAACAGGCACATTCCTGGTCAAGAAAGGACAAAACTGAGGTGTGGCCTCCTTGAGATGAGGCTCAGATGTACACATGATCACGTGGGGCCACAGGGAGATGGAAAACAGACCCAGAGATCCCCAGAGATGGGTAAAGGGGAGACCTAAAGAGACTGAGGCAGGCCCAAGGATGGAGAAAAAGAGAGGGGAAGCGAGAAAATGGGGGACACAGGAAAGTTCCTTGGGCAGACAAGGAGGACCAGAAAGAGAAGAGGTACAGAGTCAGAGCAAGGGGACAGTTCGCAGAGACACTGACAGACACGGGGAGAGACAGAAGTGAAGACAAACATGGAGAAGGAACCTGATGGAGAGGAGGCGACAACGCGAAGTCGCCCCAGTGCGCGCGCTCACGCGGGCCCCTCGGGCACCAGCTGGCTCAGGTCGCCCTCGGTGCGGCTCACCCACTCGCTGTAGAGGCCGCACACCCGGAGCCCCAGCATCTTGGCCGGGAAGACCCCTGCAGCGCTGGTGGTGGTGGTGGTGGTGGCGGCGGTGGCTGCAGCCGCGGCGTTAGTAGCGGAGGGCTCCGGCCAGGGACCGCGGGCGGTGGAGCCCAGCGCAGCTAGCACGGTCTCCACGGCGGCGCCCAAGGCTCGAGCCTGGCGCGCAGCGTCCTCTAGGCGCCGCAGCAGGCGCGGCACGCGCGGGTTCAGCTCGGCCTGGTGGCGGCGCACGACGTCGAGCAGCGGGGGCAGCGCGGCCAGCGCCGCCGCGTCCAGCCGCAGCCGCTCGGGCAATGGCAGTCCCGCGTGGCCCGGGGCCGGGGCGCTCAGGCCGGCAACTGGCAGCCGCGGCGGCGAGAAGCCCGGCAGCCCGAAGGGATCTCCCTGGTGCTGCACCTGCGGAAACACGGGCGCGGTCAGCGCGGGGCGGGCAGGGTGGAGGGGACTCGTGGGGGGGGGGGGCCGGGCGGGGTGCTGTGGCCAGCGCCGGGGGTTCCTCGAGTCCTAGCGGAGACCTCGACCTTCTCCTAGGACGTCTGTTTCCTCATCCTGCAAATAATTCCCTCCTAATGGGGCCGTTGTGTTTGAAACAAAACAAACAAAAAAAGGAAGGGTTTACACCAGGGCCTTTGTTTTCTGCCTCTAATATGGAACCAGTAATAATATCAACTTCATAAGGTAGTTATGAGCATATAAAGTGCTAAAGACAAGGCCTGGCCTCCAGGAAGGGTTCAGTAAATGTTAGATGTTTCATTAATATTACCTTAAAAGATCAGGGTTCAAATCTTGTCTCTGCTGTGCCTTTTTGGGCAACAGTTTCCCTTCTCTGAGCCTCAGTTTTCTCATTCATAATATGGGGGAACAGCTCTCTGTCCTAACCTTCCTCATCTCCCTCACCACATTGAAGCTAGGGCTTCCTGCATGCTAGGCAAGTACTCTATCACTGAGCTGCAACTGCAGCCCTTTTTATTTTAAGACAGTTTTGCTAACTTGTGAGGCTGGTCTCAATCTTGGGATCCTCCTGCCTTAGTCTCTCAAGTTGCACAACTAGGCCCAGCTCCCCTGTCCTGTCTTTCTACCGTGGTTCTCTCAAAAATTAGAGGTACTCAGTGGATTTCACTCTCTTCTCCCATCCTCCCAACCTCTGTACCTGCAGGTATTCAATGAACAATTTTCATATGAATGAACAAAGATAAAGGTGATTTACAACTTCTCAAATGCAAACATTCCTCTTTTGCAAACATGTTGCCTCTCATTCAAGCTTTGTTTGCTGCTTAAAAACATTATCTTCCCAATATGGGTGTGATGATGATAATAATAATAATGGCTTTGTAAATAAGAGAGTTAAGCTGAAGACAGTGACTAGCCCTGTAACCCACCTAGGAAGTGGCAGAGCTGGAATTTGAATCACAGTTGGTAGGACTACAAAGCTAATTCTATTATTCCACTACCCACTGTCTTACTTGTTTCATTATTATTTTAATGTTATCATTACTGCCCAAGGTCACAAGTGGGTAGGCCTGTTGTTTGTATGATTCAAAACTACAGCCCTGGGCCTGGGGTTGTAGCTGAGTGGTAAAGTAAGTACTTGCCTAGTACACGTGAGGCACTGGGTTCAAGCCTCAGCACCACATAAAAAATAAATAAATAACATAAAGGTTAAAAAAAAATACTAGGGGCTAGGGGATATAGCTCAGTTGGTAGAGTACTTGTCTTGCAAGCACAAGGCCCTAGGTTCAATCCCCAGCACCAAAAAACCAAAAAAACAAACAAAAAAAAAAAAAAGAAAGAAAAATACTACAGCCTATTTTCACTACACTAAAGTGGGATTATCTTCTCTCCTTGGGCAGGGTAGGGCCTTCAGGCCAACCAAAGGTGTTGATAGCTCTATCTTCTCTGTATCAGCTCCCTCTTGGTCCCTTTGAATATTCTAGGTAGAGGACTTCACAGTCCATCTTTATTTAGTGCCTCCTTTTATGGCCCATGAAGATAAAGGTGACAGGATCACACAGAGCTTAGAATGTAGGTTTCCTGACTCCTAGACTAGAGTACCCTTTACTGTCTCAGGCTTTGACTTCAGGCACCAAGGTGTAGTGGCACCCCCTCCTCCACAAAAAAAATCTTAGTTAAGTTTCTCCAGAAATCTTCACCATCATTGATTTTAAGACTATAAACAAGAGTCTTTACAAAAAAGTTCAATGTAGTTAAACTTCCTATTTTCCTGTTGCTCTATTTTACTTGGCCACTGGCTGGAAAAAAATTAGCATTCCAGGTGCTGAACGCCCTTTTACTTGTTTTTCACAAACATATATCCAGTATAGTAGTTTGTAAAAGTGTTTGCAAATACAAAATGTGATTTAAAAAAAAAAATCATTTAACAAGGTCTTTGGCCTTGGGCTGCAGCTTCACAAAGATGTCTACATTTCTAAGATAAGAAAAGTTACCAATTGGGCTCCATGGAAACAGCTGGCAGGGAGAGGAAAGAATGGGGAGAAGTTCTCCTCTTCTCAGGTGTTGTCCTTAAAGGGTTAACTTGCCCAAAACAGTGGGAAAAAAAAACTGCTTTTATGTAAACTTCTGAGCACCTCCTCTTACATGCTGGGTATAAAATTCTGAAACTACTTGAACTCGCGATTCAGGCAAAAGCTATGTGCCCTCTGAACCTGGCTGCAGCCAAATAAAACTGTTTCCTGTGCCTTGCCTCATCTGTCCCTACAACAAAGGAGGGGAGGCTCCAATCTGAGGCAGAGGTCATTTGCCTCCTCCATTTGCTCTGTGGCCAGGAGTAGTTTCTGTCTCTCTCAGGAGGTTTGTTTTCCACAGCTGGGAATGAGGTTGAGAAAATAGGTGATAGAGGACCTCTGTGACCTGTGCTTCCCTGTTTCCCAGGCCCAAGGCACCCCCAGCCCCTTTCCCACTCACATATTCCTGGAGCAGCTGCTCTGCATATTTGGTGAGGAGGCGGGCAAGGCTGTGCGTCTGTCGGATCTTGGCCTCCAAGTGGGGAAGGAGTGAGACTGAATCGTCAGCCTGGGGGTCTTCTGGTGGGAAAGGGAGGGAGGAATGAGGGCAGCCCAAGCTCCTGCTCCTTGACCACCCAGCCACTCTTCTCTCCTGAACCCAGAAACTCTACTCTGAATGCTCCAGCATTCAGGCCAGGAAAGATCTGTCCCACTCCAAGTGAGGAAAAATGGGGCACTAGACTTTTATCAAATAGTTGCTCTACATGAAATGTGTCCCCTGTCCCCAAATCACTATTGAAATCCCATTAAAACCAACTTTAAATTCTGCCTCCTCTTTGCAGAATCCAGAATCCTTAAATGAACTGCTCCCTTTGACTTCAGGCCATTTGTTCATAATTCCAAGGTAGCTCTCCAACCTGTGTATATCTACCTTAGCCTGGGATGCTTCTGAGAATAGGGCCTTACACATGCCCTGTGACTGTTGGTGGAATTCAACATCCCTGAAGCACAGAACCTCAAATTGGAATGTGACTTTAAGGCCCATTTTACAGATAGGGAGACCATGTCCCATTCCCTCTCTGATGCCCCTACTGGGCAGGGCAGCATCGCCTGAATTTCCCAGACACAAGCCAGAGTGTGGCGCCCAGAAGGACTACGAGTCCCGAGACGCACAGTGCATGCTGGGGAGTGTAGTCCAGGCCCGGCAACTCCCGCCCCGCCCCCGCCTGAGTTTCCCACAACCAGTCCCTATCCTCAGCAGCTTTGACTTTCGAGTCCGGTTGTCACTCACTAGTTCCTGTGGCTCGAAAAATTACTTCCCTAATTCTACCTCTCCCTCCGGCTCCCCAGCTCTGATTCTTTCCCAATAATCAGAGAGGACCTTGGCGCCTGACCCATCCCCGACCCCAGCCCTCCCTCAATGTGCTGTACTCACCGGTGAGACCGGTGATCTAAGCCCTGAGCCCACACCCTGGAGGACTCAGCCCCAGGCCTCCTCTAAACCCTTGCGCCTGCCCTTTCTCCCAACTCACCCGCTCGTTACCTGACACCGGAGCCTGATTTCCCCCGCCCAGGCCGCTCCCCTCCCGGACCCAGGGGTGGTGAAGACCCAGACCCCAGCTGCCAGCCCTTCTGATTCCTACTCCCTTCGGTGACCCAGCGTCTGGCCCCTCAGCCCCTTACCCAGACTTCCCTCCCTCTGGCTCATGCTGGCCCCTGGCTGATCCCGGTTCCCTCCACGCCCCCCTTCCGAGGGGGGAGAAGGGGAAAGGGGTAGGGGCGTGGCTCGGGCGCAGCCAATCATAGTCCAGACCCCAAACATTCCCCCCGCCCCACCAGCCCTTCTAGGCAAGATTCCTTGGCCCTGAGCTCAGCAACTAGCCTGCGCCGCCTGGTCAGGGAAGGGGCCCCGCCAGGGATGCAGGTAGTCTGACCTGTGGACATTACCTTAAGGCTGGGGGTCTCAAGCCCTGGGAGACAGCCTTGTAACCCTCTGGAAGAGGAGGCTCTGGTTCCCACCTGAAGCGGGGAGGGACGCAAGGGTTGATTTGGGATTAAAGCTTCAGGGACAGGAGAGGGAAGCCGCGGGCTAACAGGAATGTGCAGGCCCTCCCTCTTGACTGGGGCTAGGTGCTAAAGAGGCAGCGGTGGGGGCCGCCGGCTTGAGAAGCACCTTTCCAAACATACACCTCCTGGCCAATCTTAGATGCCTTCCATTCTCCTCATATCTGCCAGGAGGGAAACAAGACACCACCACGCCTCACCTTACCAGGCTCACTAACCAACAGCCCCCCTCCACGTGTACATGCATCTCCTGGAGAGTTAAGGTATTCAAATGCGCATGCTCAGAGAACAGGTTTCAGAGACCTGTACAGGAGGTCAAGCTCAAACAACAACCTCATTAGTGTGGTGTACACACTGAAATGATTATACACACTTATCCCCACAGCTGATTCCCAAGCATCTACTCTATCCTGGCCTCTGAGTTAGAGAGGATCCATATTTGGTCTCTGGCCCCTTGAGTTCACAGTCTGATGGAGGAGATCATAAACAAGCAGTAACAGAGTTTGTGAGCCAAGGGACTGAGAAGGAGGCCAGCATGCCCTTTCTCCCAACTCACCCGCTCCTTACCTGACACCGGAGGATATTACCATGAGCAGACAATTGCCAAAATAAAGGAGGGTATAGCAGGGGTAGGAGCCAGACTGTTGTCAGGGGTCACAATCACACACTAATCAACAGTTAACATTTACTGGATATTTACTGTCTTCCAAGCACTGTACATACACACACGAAATATGTGTATAAGATACATGTATATGCATGTGTAATGTACATATTACACGTATGTGTATATATATGTATCTACAACATGGGATTAAGATATATATGTATCTAATATGTAAGATGTAAGATATAAGATACATAAGATATATATGTATCTATCACTATCTATCTATAGTTCAGTTCCAGAAATGCTGTCATAACCACCCTCCTAATCCTTTAACCCCTCTGAACATGATCACACCAAAACTCACAGACAAATCTTTGAAATACAAATCCTAAAGCACAGCAACACAGGTTGAGACTTTATCATATCTACTGACTGAGCATCCTCAAATAAAATTAACTGAGACATATTCATATTTTTAAGTAAACTTTTAACTGAACTGTAATAAACATATGAAAAAGTGCACACATAATAAATATATAGTTTGATGACTTTTCAGAGAGTAAATATGCCCCAGGAATATCAATCAGTACCAGATTAAGAAATAGAACACAGCCACTTCCCAGAAGCCCCACTCTTACCCTCTCCCTGTCTGAAGAATGACCACAATCCTGACTTCTCACACCATAAGTTTGTCTGTTTTTGATCTTCATATATAGAATCATCTAATGGTTACCATTGGATCTCGCTTTTTTTACTCAAGATTTGTCCATGAGACTCGTCTAGGTTGTTGGGTGTAGCAGGACACTGGTCATTCTGCTTGCTGTGTCTAAGTCTATGGTGTGAATAGGTTGTAATCCATTCCAATTATCCTTGTGGGTTGGCATGAAAAATGCCAGTTTTTCAGAGTCTCTCCTAATTTACACTCCTGTAGAAATATAAGGGACATCCAATTGCTCTACTTTTTGCCTAAACTTGGGATGGTATGTCTTTTTCACTTTGGCCATTCTCATTGGGGAAGACCCACTCGTATTTGCAGTTTCTGACATACACTTGGCACTCAGTTAACAGACTGTTGAATGAATGGATGAGCGAGTAAGTTGAACAGTGTAGAATCAGGCTGGTGAGAACGGAAGCAAGCACACGCGCGCGCGCGCAAACACAACACCCAGCATTTCAGGGACGCCCACCCGCTGCGGACGCACATCAGGACACAGACCCTCTCGTGCACCCCGGCACCCACGTGGTCTGAACGCACCGCTAGGCCCTGCTGCGCGCGTCTAGTCACCCAGCTGCCCCCAGACTCTCCCTCTGGGCCGCGGGCAGGGGGCGCTGCGCGTCCCGGCGCCCCGAGGGGGCGGGCCCGGGGCGGGGCGGGGCCGGCCCCGCTTCCAGGCCTGGGCTCTGGCCGCCCGCGCCGCCCGGCCGCTCCGGGGACGGGCCGGGGCGGGGCGCGGCAGCAGGAAGCGGGGCGGGGACTCGCGGAGGCGTTGAGGAGCGGGGGAGGGCGCGGCCAACTCCCGGAGGGACGGCAGGCCGAGAGAGCGGCGCCCCGGCCTGGCGCCGAGCCTGAGCCCGCCGGACGGCAGGCGGCCCCGCCGCGGGCTCGGCCCCGGCCCCAGCCCCGGCAGCATGGCCGGCCGCACCGTACGGGCCGAGACCCGGAGCCGGGCCAAGGATGACATCAAGAAGGTGATGGCGACCATCGAGAAGGTCCGGAGATGGTGAGTCCTGCCTCGGTGCCAGGGACCGGACATGGGGTACCACCCCCCCTCGCCAGCCGTGGCCCCTGGCGTTAGGTGTGTCCCTCGCCCACCCGCCGTGCGCTGGATCGACTGGGCTCTGTCCTTCTTTCCCTGGCTATTCCCGGGGGTCTACAAAGCGTGATCCCCAGCCGTGCCCTCCTGGAGTGGGAGCCCTCTTCTATGTCCCGCCCCCTAAAGCTTTGACACTCCTCCTGTAAGTATGCCGCGCAATCTTCATAGCCAGGGTTCCCAGCCAGCCCCCGACCACCATGTGTGCCCCAGGGGTCTGCAAGAGCCACGCCCCCTAGTCATACCGTCTGGAATCACTCCCATCTGTGCCCTGGGGTTTGCAGGGCTGCCTTTTTCCCTTTAACTGTACTCCATTAGCGAAACTGCCCCTACCCTAGTGCATCTCCCTAACGTCTGCAGCTACCCCAGCTCTAGAGGGGTGGCTCTCCCCTCATACCTCTCTGACCCAGCTCCCTGTCCTCCACAGGGAGAAGCGCTGGGTGACTGTGGGCGACACTTCCCTTCGTATCTTCAAGTGGGTGCCAGTGGTGGACCCCCAAGAGGAGGTGAGCAAGCCCCCCCCACCAGGCCCTGCATCTGTACAACCTCAAGCAAGCCCCTCCCCCCTTGGCCTCCACCTTCAGTCCCCACTCTGAGACCTCCAGTGTAGCAGCCCAGACAGATGTTAACGGTTATCAGCAACTCCTCCCCCTTTTCCCTTTTTTCCTGCTCCAGACACCCAAGATCAAGATGTAACCCAATATACGCATTATCTGCCACATCAGGCAGGGACTTTTGCTTTCTCTATGCCTTAGTTTCCTTATTTCTACAGGGGGGGACTTTGCAAGAACTAACTATAAAGCTGGCTCTGACCTTATCTCTGTAATCCTTAGGAGCGAAGGCGGGCTGGTGGAGGGGCAGAAAGATCCCGTGGCCGGGACCGCAGGGGTAGGGGAGCCAGTCCCCGTGCAGGTGGCCCTCTCATCCTGCTGGATCTCAATGGTATGTAAGGATCATGGAATTTGGGGAGACTGTGGGGATTGAAGGAGGATACTGGAGGCCTCATGACAACCTTCTTGGCTGTTGCTCCTACAGATGAGAACAGCAACCAGAGTTTCCATTCTGAAGGTTCCCTCCAAAAGGGCACCGAGCCCAGCCCTGGTGGCACCCCTCAGCCCAGCCGCCCTGTTTCACCTGCTGGACCTGCAGAAGGGGTCACAGAGGAAACTCAACCCCCACGACTAGGCCAAGAGAGAGGTAGGACAGTTTGCCTCCCAGGAGCCTCTCCTCTGAGTCCTGTTTTCTCCAAAGTTGAGCCTACCAGCTTAACCCTATACCTCTCCCCCCTACCCCTGCTGCCTCCTGAGGGGGCCTCCTTTCACCCCTGCAGAAACTACCTCTAGCTGCCCTCTTCCTCTCTTGTTTTTTAGGATTTGTTGATAATCATTGTCTGAGATTTTTGTACACATTTAATTCTTTGTTTATTGTTTTTCTTCCTATTCCCATCTCATGTCAGCTTCCTGAATGTTGGGCCCATATTGTTCTTGTTCAGTAATAGGTGCTTAGTAGATTGAGTGAATAAATAATAGTGATAATCACAGGAATGATTAATAATTGTAGGATTAACAACAACTAATATTTATTGAGTCCTTTCTGTGTGCCAGGCGTCCTTCTAAGCACTTCACATGTTTGTTTGTTTTTTTCTCATTTAATCATCACTATAATATAGGGTTTATGATCCTGTTAAGATCCCTGTTCATAGAGTAGGAGACTGAGACCCAGAGAAGTTAAGTAAGGTGCCCATGCTCACATACCATTAAGCCAGCATCCTTCCACATAGTCAGTCCCCTGTCTGGTCAAAACACTTCTCATTTTCCCCTCCTTTGCCAGTCCTGCCCAGCTCTGGCCATCTCATCTCACCCATCTCACCCATCCCTGCTCCAGCCTCCACACTGGTCTCCAGCGGTCTCCACACAGCTGCCAGAACAACATTTTCTGAAGCACAAGTTTGACATAGTTATTGTCCTGTTTCTCATCCTTCATAGGTTCCCCATGGCCTTTGATGCCTCTGCTTGATACTTGGGGTCTTCAGGAACTGTTCCCTGCTGACCTCATTGTTCCCTGGCAAGGACTCCACCCCATGGACCTAAGGGCTAGGTCTAGATTGTGCCAAGTACTTTGCTACTATAAAAATTATATGAGACTAGGGCTGTAACTGAGTGGTAGAGCTCTTGTCTAGCATGCAGGAGGCCCTGAATTTGATTCCCAGTGCTGCAAATAAAGAAATTATACCTAGATTTATTGGGCAAATATGCTAAGGGCCTTGCCTGTATTATCTCATTTAATCCTCACAACAATCTCATGTGGTAATTACTGTCATTATCTCCATGAGCAGATGGGTAAACTGAGATCCTGAGAACTTTTTAAGTAGCTTGCTCAAGGTCAGGATTTGAACCTATGCAGTTCAGTTGCAGAATCTGTGCTTATTAAAGTATTTGTGTTAATTGTGTTCTACACCCCACCCCCCACCCCGCCCTGTTTGTCTACCTAATAAAACCATACTCACATTTCAAGGTCCCACCTAAATCTTCCTTCCTCTTTGCATCCTGGATGGCAGCCAGGGGTCTGGCTCTCTCTTGCTGCTCCCGAAGCTCTGGCTTATGTGGTTGGTGCCCGTCTGTGTTTGTTTTGCCCTCTGTGCTACTGGCACAGAGTGGCTGCTCAGGGGATGTGTGTTCACTTGACCTTCTAGATCCCGGGGGCACACCTGCAGGCAGCACTGATGAACCCCCAATGCTGACCAAGGAGGAGCCTGTTCCAGAATTGCTGGAAGCTGAGGTGAGAGCGGCTGGACTCCCCGGTCTTAGAGGGAATGGGAACTCTGGGCGATGGGTGGCTGCATCCTGATGTCCTGGAGGGAGACGTGGACCCAAGGACCCAGCTAAAGGCTTAGAGGCTGGGTTCTTGGGACTGAAAAAGAAATAGATGAAATCTTGAGGACTGAATTAGGGCTGGTTTAAGACCCTTAAAAGCCTGAAATGATCATGGTGCTTTTCCATGTATATAAAAAAAAAAAAAAATCCTAGGCTGGGGGTATAGCTCAGTGGTAGAGGGCGTGCTTAGTATGCAGGGGCTCTGGGTTCTATCCCCAGCACCACACACACAAAATGAATCCTAAAACTAGCTTACAAAAGTCCCTCATAAACTTAATTTTTCTCAAAGGACTACCTTTATGCATTTTTTAGAAAGATCAAATTCCCCCAATGTTGCCATTATTTTCGGTGTCCTTCTTAATCTGCATCTTAGTCACCTGGCCCTGGGTCTGGAGGGGAGTGGAGTGGAGGCTTTGGAGAAGGCAGAGGCTAGGAGGCTGTACTCCTGGGTTTGGGTGGAGCTCACGCCTGTCCGCCCTTCCTCTCCAGGCCCCCGAAGCTTACCCCGTCTTTGAGCCAGTGCCACCTGTCCCTGAGGCAGCCCAGGGTGACACAGAGGACTCGGAGGGCGCCCCCCCACTCAAGCGCATCTGCCCAAATGCCCCTGACCCCTGAGAAGCCGGCCTGCCTGTCCTGTTGTCCCAGGGGCCCCTTTGGCTTTTTACAAATAAAGACCCTTTTGTAATTTTGTGTCATGTCATTTCCCCGTCAGGGCTGGGGAGGGTCTTTGGAGACAGTTTTGTCTCATGCTCCATTATTCCTCAGATGGGCTCATTGAGGCTCCAAGAGGACCTTCCTATGGTCACACATGATCAGATGTGCAGTGGGGGCTTGAGCCAGGACCCTGCTCCAACACTCCCTTACCCTGCCCTGTCTCCCTTCACTGACCTTCCCTCCCCTTCACCTTCCTCCTCTGGGAATCCCAGGACCCTTCTTCCTGCTCAGGCCTCCCCTGGGCTCAGGAATTGTCACAGTTCTGAGCAGTGAGGTCCATGATTCCCAGGTCATTCATGGGAACACAGACCCAGATGGATGTAGGGGCCTGGGATGACCCAACTTATTTTTGGCCTCAGGAGGCTGCAGCACTGTGCTTCCCTGCCTTTCTTGAGCCCTTCTTCCACCTGGTACCCCTGGCTACACTTCTGCTTGAGTCCTCCATATCCCCAGCTCAATCTCTACCTCCTTCAAGAAGCCGTCCCTCACCCTAGGCTCCATCAGTGTCCCCTTCCTTGAGTTCCCACAACCCCTCAGGCTTTCTTCCCTTTGTTTCAACATTTATTAGGCTTGTTTTGGGTTCATTGGTCTTTGTGTCTGTCTTGTCCACAGGTTGTGGGCACCTTGAGGACAGAACTGGATCCCCAGCCTGGTCTAGCTCAACACTGGGAACAATGTAGTCATAGTAACTGCTTCATGAATAAGTGAATGGTTTGGAGTTGTCCAGGAGGGCTTCTTTAAGGAGGTGGCGTGTGAGAAACCTTGGCTCAAGTCCTGGCTTTGTAATTTATTATTCTTATGGGTCTAGGCAGGTTATTACTATTCTCTGAGCCTTTGTTTGTTCATCTGAGCAATGGGAATAATAATTAGGCCTTCCCTGCCTCAGTGGTTTCTAGGAAACTTCATATCCTATCAGGTCCCTCTGTTTCTGCAAGAGAGATAGGGTCAGATGTATTAGCCCTATTTTTATTTTTATTTTTGGTACCAGGAATTGAACTCAGAGGCGCTGACCACTGAGCCACATCCCCAGCCCTATTTTGTATTTTATTTAGAGACAGGGTCTCACTGAGTTGCTTATACCTCGCTATTGCTGAGGCTGGCTTTGAACTTGCAATCCTCCTGCCTCAGCCTCCCAAGCCGCTGGGATTACAGGCATGTGCCACTGTGCCCAGCCCTTTTTGTTTTGTTTTGTTTTTTTAATTTTATTTTTAGTTGTAGATGGATAATATCTTTGTTTTATTTAGTTATTTATTTTTATGTGGTGCTGAGGATTCAACCCAGTGCCTTACACATGCAAGGCAAGCCCTGTACCACTAAGCTGCAACCCCAGCTCCTTATTTTTAATGAAGGAACAGACCAAGGTTCAGAATGGACCAAATTGGAACTTTTAACAAGCCATTTAAAAATATAAGGGTGTGGGGCTGGGGATACAGCTCAGTTGGAAGAGTGCTTGCCTTTCATGCACAAGGCCCTGGGTTCAATTCCCAGCACCAAAAAAAAAAAAAAAAAAAAAAAAAAGAAGAAGAAAGAAAGAAGGGTATTTCCTGTAATAATAGTGGAGCCAGAGGTGGCCAGGGGAGCGAGGCGTGCAGTGATGTGACATATTTGTTTCTATTGCTGTTGTAACAAGTTACTACAGACAGTGGTTAAAGCCACAAATTTATTACCTTACAGTTCTGGAGGTCAGATGTCCAAAAGTAGACATACTGTGCTAAAGTCAAGGTGTCCACAGGGCTGGTTCTTCCCACAGGCTATCAGGGATAATCTGTATTCTTGACTTTTCCAGCTTCTAGAGGCTTCTGTATTCCTTGGCTTGTGGCTTTTCCCTTCTTCAGCTCAGCAGCATGGCATCCTCTAATCTCTCTCTCTTTCTTCCATCATTTCATCTCCTCCTCTGAACTTTGTGCCTCCCTCTTATAAGGCCCCTTGTGATGACTTGGGTCCACCCAGACAGTCCAGGATGCTCTCCCTTTCTCCAAATCCTGAATTTCACCAATCTGCAAAATTCTAATTGCCATGTGAAGTAACACACAGATTCTGGGGCTTAGGATATGGACACCTCAGGAGGGTCATTATTGAACCTACCATATGTGGTAATCTCAGCCATTTTCTGGGTGTGTGAGTCATGTCATTACGCCCTCAATGATCCCGTGAGGTGATATGAGTGCTCTGTAAACTCTAAAGTACCTTGTGTGGTTAGTGGTACAGTGTTAAGGCCCAGAAATCAAATTCTGGGGTTAAATCTCAGCATCTGCATTCATTTGCTATGTAACCTTAGCCAAGTGACTTAACCTTGTTCTCATTTGCCTCAGTTTTCTCTTCTGTAAAATGGAATAACCATAATGCCAGCCTGGTGAGACTTCTGAGGATTAAATGACACAATTCCTGGAGAGAGAGTCATTGGCTTAGTACATAGTAAATGCTCAATCATTGGCAGTTGTTTTTCCTGTTACCCCATTTTACCGATAAGGACACTAAGGTCTGGGGAGATACCATAGACTTGCCCACAAGTGAGGCTAAAGAAGAATTTTGGTTTTGGATAGGATGTCCATTTCTGAGTATACTAGAGAAGCTAAAGTTTGAGTCTGCCCATTCCTGTCCATCACCTGGACACAGGCTCTAGGCAAGTGTCCCCAACCCAGACCTGCCCCCACTTTCTCTGTGGCTAATTCCTAACCTCTTCTATAAGACACTTCTCCCATGTCACAACTCTGATTTAAGACTGGCTGTGTTCTCCCCATCCCCTACCCATGTTCACACTTTCCTTCTGGAAGTTCTTCCACCCTAAGTCTTGGGCTCTGGCCTCCAGTGCTCTCCCCTTTTCTGCTCTGGGTCCTGTCCATCCTTAGTCTCTTTCCTCTTCCTGATCTTTAGTGTCTGTTGCCCTACCTTAGTTCTTCTGTTCCTGAATATTCTCCTGCAATGCCCCACCTTCTTTTTTTTTTTTTTATTTAATATTTAGTTTTAGTTGTAGGTGAATATCTTTTTATGTGGTGTTGAGGATCAAATCCAGTGCCTCATGCATGCTAGGTGAGCTCTCTACCTCTGAGCCACAACCTCAGCCCCTAACCTTCTTTTTCAGTTAGTGTTTCCTAATTCCCTGCCTTCAAGTTCTGCCCCCAATCTCCAGACTCAAAAAATTAAATAGCTTGCAACACTTCACTTCATGTCCAAAACACCCTCAGCCTCATCTCCCCATCAACCATTCCCACTGTCTCTTGTACCCTTAAATGGCTCCCTGGCCCCAGGAGTCTGAGTCCACTTCCCTGAGCCATCATGTCCTAAGTCTTTGTCTTAAATGATTCTCCAGTTGACCCCCTTCTCCAGAGCCACACTGCTTTACTTCCTTCGAGTGCCAACAAATCAATGTAACAACTTCCTGGTGGGTTTCCCTGCTTGCCCATGTCCAGTTGGCAGTGGGCAACCCTTCAGAAGCCCACATCTGCCCATGATGCTGGCCCTGGCCAAAACCTTCCAGTGCTCATTACCCGCATGCTAGAGTTCATGCTCTGCTGCTTCCACCCAACCCCAGCTACCCTCTGAACTGCTTATAATCACCCCAAAATGTCTTACCTCTTGGGTGTTGCTCATGCTCTTTGCTTTGCCAGGAGCGTTCTGCTTGCCCCTCTGCTCTTCACCTGGAAGATGTCTTCTTGATTTTCAAATCACAGTTTCCTGGTGGCATCTTTTCTCCTTTTGATCATGCCCACCCCCCTCCTGTTCTTCCTTTGCATGGAGTCCCAGGAATTGCCTCACAATGGTCTGTGTCTGCTCACATTTTCAGCACCTCCTTCAGGAGGGCAGAGGAATTTCTTTGAATCAGTGACATAAATGTTGTGTACTTACTGTTTTCTGGGCCCTATTCTAGGCCCTGAGGGTACAGCATAAAGAAATCAGAGGGCTGGCAGTATAGCTCAGTAGTAGAGCACTTGCCTAGCATGTACCCATCCCCAATACTGCAAAAATGAACAAACAAAAAAACAAACAGAAAAAAATCCCTGCCCTCATGGAGCCTACTTTTAGTAAATTGTGTTCTGAGTAGGAAGTTATGCGTATAATCATGGGGGCTTAAGGACAGGGATAGGTTCTGAGAAATGTATTTGAGGCAATTCCATCATTGTGCGACATCAGAGAATGTATTTACACAAGCTAAGATGACTATGATGTCATGAGATGATATCAACTTTTGGGACCACCATAGTATATGCAGCCTGTTGTTGACTGAACTTTGGAAAAAACAAAGCAGAATTTGGCAGATGTGGAAAGAGCAGGTTGCAATTTTTAAATAAGGAGGTCAGGAGATGCTTCACTGAGGAGACATTTGAAGAAAAGTTCAAAGGTGAGGGGAAAGGCCATGCAAATATCTGGGGAAAGAGCATTCTAGGCAGAGGGGACAGCTGATGTAGAGGCCCCGAGGTGCAGCCCTGGCAAGGAGATCAATATGCCTGGAGTGGAGAGAGAGTGGTAGGAAGTAAGTTCAGGTCAGGTGGGGCCTCACGGGCAGGGCAAGTGCACGTAGTCTGTCATTCAAACTGGGAGATTTTTGAGAACAAAACCAGGAAGAGTATTAAAAATTATATGCAGATAACAGGTGAAATCTGTGACAACCAGAATGTCTGGTCATCCTCCTTGGAAACTATTGTTAGGACTTGGGCTTTTGCTATGGATGTGACAAAGAGCTATGAAGGGGTCTTGAGCAGAGGGGCAACATGATCAGACTTAAGTTTTTTATTATAAAAAAGTTTTAAACATACAGAAAAAAAATTTTTGAATGAATCGAAATAATTCAATAATTTAAAGAATTGTATGATCCACACATATACTTGCCACTTAGATCCTGAACCATTTTACTGAATTTGTTTTATCACATATCCATAGCCATCCATCCTATTTCCTTGATACATTTCAAAATAAGCTGAAGACAATACACATTCCTCTAAACCCTTGGTGCACACCAAGTTAACTCAATCCAGGATTTGTTTGTAGGTATATGTTCCCTTTGAGGTAAAATATCTATATATTGAAATGCACAGATAGCTGTACAACTCAGTGAATTTTTAAAAATGCAAACATGCATAATGCAACCATTATCAAATACAGAACATCACTAGCACCCCAGGGAATTCCCCTTTCCCAGCTCCAACTCCCCAGGAGGCAACCACTATTGGGATTTTGTTTCTAAATCACAGATTAGGTGAACCTGTTCTAGAACTTCCTATAAATGGAATTATTCAGTATGTACTCCTCTGCATCTGTTTTCTTTTCTTTGGCATAATATTCTTGAAAATCATCCATGTTGTTTTATGGCTCAATAGTTTGTACCTTTCTATTGCTGAGCTGCATTCTATAGATCTGGATTTGACCAACAAGATCACTCTCTCAGTGAGATCAAATGGGTTCAGGTTCCCTCCCTTCCTTTTTCTCCCACCCCAAGCCTATTAAGCTCAGGCTTCAGAGACCCAGGTGAGTGCCCTCTGGGAAGATAGCCTTTTCCCAGGAAACTTCTAGAAAGGGGAGTCTATGGCATCCCCAGACAGACCTCCTATACCAGGGAAGGCTCTAACATGACCAAGCACCCAATTTGCCCAGCACTGTCAAGCTCCATGTCCCAGGAAACTCTGCAGTTCACAGCAACTGGGAATGACTGGTCACCCTAGCAGGATCCTGCCCCTGGGGCTCCCTTCTCACCCCATTCTGTACTCCTTTCCTCCTAAGAATTGATTTTCCTTAAAACTCCAAACTGGTCTACTCCTCCCCGGTTCCAAACCTTCATGGCTCCCTATGGCTTTGCCTGGCAACCCAAAGAACTTCTCAGACTATAACAGAGTTTCTTGAACTGCTGCACCTTGGAACCACCTGGGGAATCCTTTAAAAATTCTGATGCTTGGCTTCTACTTCAGATATTTTTAATTGGCATAGTGGATGACTTGGGCATTGGGATGTTTATAAACTCCCCTGGTAATATTAATGTGCTGTGTCACTTGGGAACCACTGGCCTGTGGGAATGATTTGCTTGGCTTACACATTATTGAATATGTTGACAACATTTAAGATCAAGTGATTTCATATATAAATCTGGACTCCCAGCTACCCTTAAAAGCAGAAGTACATGGGGCTGGGGTTGTGGCTCAGCAGTAGAGCGCTTGCCTAGCATGTGTGGGGTGCTGGGTTCAATCCTCAGCACCAAATAAAAAATAAACAAATAAATAAATAAAGGAGGGGGGGGCAGAAGTACTGAGACATCAAGTTTGCCTCCCAGAGGGCATCACAAGAGAATGCAGCAGCACACTGGACACCCTTGAAGATAGAGCATATGCTTTTGAGTCAGCATAATCCCTACCTTTCCTAGTGTTTTATGTTTTCTTTTTTTCCTCTTTTTTTCTTTTTGGTGCTGATATTGAACCCAAGTGTTCTCTATACTCCCAGCCCTTTTTTATTTTTTATTTTGAGACAGAGTCTCACTAAGTTGCATAAGCTGGCCTCCAACTTGCAATCCTCCTGCTTCAGCCTCCTGAATCACTGGGATTCCAGGCATCTGCTACCACACCTGGCTTCCTAGAGTCTTAGTTTTCTCATGTTCCTTTACATAGCCTCCAGGTCCAGCTCCATAATTAGGTCTTCTAGGCACTAGCTTCTGTGCCCCTTCTCAGCCTCCTCACCTACTGTCCTAGTAATATGTTACTTCCTGCCCTCTGACCACATGGACATTGTGATACCCTGTCACACCTGCCTGTGCCCATGCACCAATTTCCTCAGCATGGCAAACAAAGACTTGTTTACTTGGGGCCCTGTCCATCTCCCTTGCTCCTCTCTCTCTCAAGCTCTCCACCATCTAACACTCCTGACTTTCAACACATCAAAGCTGGCCAGTCTATTCCACTTAGCACTTGCTGCTCCCTTTGCCTGGGAAGTGCTTCTCTTCCTCTCTTTCCCCTTCTCTCATCCTAGCCAATGCTTGCTTGCTTATCTTTCAGGTTTCCTTGACTTTCAAACTTGGTCAGGTCCTGGTTTAGTGGTTTAGTCAATGTACTTCCTCTTGCATGGGACATATCATTTCCGCTGCTAGAAATCTGTCTCCTTTACCTCTGTCCTCCTAGGGTCTAGTGTAGTGCAGGGTAAATCATTTTTCATTAATGATGAAAGAAAGAACAAACCCAAGTACATCTCTCTTTCTTCACTGGTAAAATCCTATTACTTTTCTGGTTTTATTTATACTATAGCATCCAACTCTGTTCTCCTGGAGACCAAAAATGTCATGGAGGTCAGGTGATCAATGCAGTGTTAGCTCAGGATCCATCTCACCTCGGACCAGTGTGTCCTCAAACTGGTTATTTCCCCAGTTCCAGAATGTGTTCTGGAACAGGCACATTCAGCAACCAGCAGAATCTCCACATCAGTTCCCTGTGACTCCGCAAGACTGTGAAGGCAGGAGTGTTTTTTGCTAAGTGACCTCAAAGCCCCACGCAGGGCAAGTTCAAGGTCAGAACACAGTGACTTACTTTCCAATGTTTTATATTTGTCCATTTTTCAGACTGAAATGTCTTTCTTGCTGTCCCCTCCTTTGTTCCTCTTCAGTCGTGCAGCTGTGGTGTGGGGAAGGATCAGGATAGGAATGGAGGTGTTCCCTGGTTCAAACTGATTTGTACTGATTTTGAGCAAGTATCTAGACCTTGTTGCCACCACCGAAATATTGAACTAGCAATCTTTTGGGGGTCATGGTCTGAGTTATATGTAAACTTTTTTTTTTTTTTTTTTTGTAAAGTGACTATTTTCAATGTTTACTTGTTAGAACCCACGTAGTAGTATCGCAGGCACTTTAGGGGATTTGGGAAATGCAGTGCCCGAGGAAGGAAAACTCCTTGTTGTAATCTGTAATCGGTCATTACCCTGGTTGAGGTTTTCATGTATATTTAAAGAGGGAGGGAGCTAGAGAGATGCTATCGGACTAAAAGAAAACAGCCCCGAAAGGGCTGGGTTCTGGGTCAGCTGCTGTGTACCTTCGGTCGCCTCGTCTGTAACGTGGGAGCCTCAGCCCCTGCTTCCCGCGCGGCCTTTTGTGAAGCCGCGAGGAAACAAAGGAGGACAGCGTGCCTGGCGCGGCCCCGCGCTGAGAGCCGGGCGCGGCCGTGGGAAGGGTTAAGGCCACCGACGCGCCTCTGGCGTGCTAGAGTGGCCGAGGGCGGACTTCCGGCGGGGCGGTGGTGTTGGGGGTTGGGGCGCCGTGGGGTGCAGACCGCCGGTTGCCGCCCCGCGGGGCGCCAAGTCCGGACTCGTCCGCAGCCGCTGTGTGCGCTTGGAACGTGGAAGGCGGGTAGTTCAGTCTCCGTCCTGGCCGCGTCGGGACGGGCGGCACCGAGGCCAGGCTCTGCCCGCTCTGCCCGCTCTGCCCGCTCTGCCCGCTCTGCCCGCTCTGCCCGCTCTGCCCGCTCTGCCCGCTCTGCCCGCTCTGCCCGCTCTGCCCGCTCTGCCCCTCCGCAGGGGTCAGCGCTGGCGATTTTGATCTTGGGCAGCCTATTAGCCTCTTCTGGGCGTTGGTTTCCTGAGCTGTGATGAGGGCGTGAGGATCCCAGGACTAGTTGAGGACGTTTTTCGGTGTTTTCAAATCGCTTGAGATCTACAGTCAAGGAAGCCAAGGCCGAAACGAAGTTACTTTGGAATTGGAAGGGCATCTCTTCCACCTGCTGTCCTGTTCCAGGAAACCAAGTTCCCTCCCTCCTCCCTCCTCCCTCCTCCCTCCTCCCTCCTCCCTCCTCCCTCCTCCCTCCTCCCTCCTCCCTCCTCCCTCCTCCCTCCTCCCTCCTCCCTCCTCCCTCCCTCCTCCCCTCTTTTTTTTTCTCTTTTTTTTTCCGTGGTGCTGGGGATGATTCTCCGCCACAGAGCCAAACCCCCGACAATTCTGGTAACAGACACGATTTCGAGCTCATGGCATCGAGCGTGTTACACAAAATCATCTCCTGTCATTATTCTTCCTATCTCCTGAGCTGGGACCAACTTTCCACTTATTACAGATAGGAAAATTGAGGCTCAAGGGTGATTTCTCTGGTGTCATGATTCAGGTCAGGGCCCAGGTTTGTCTGACCTGATTGGCACAGGGCTTACCATCCGATCCCATAACAAAGAGCAGGATTGTTACCACTGGTTCACAAACCTAGCTAAATTGAAAGAATAGGGGCTGGGGCTCAGGCTCAGGATCAGGCTCAGTGGAAAAGCGCTTGCCTAGCATGTGTGAGGCACTAGCTTCGATTCTCAGCACCACATATAAATAAATAAATAAAGGTCCATCAACAACTAAAAAAAGAAAAAGAATAGCAGTCCCGGTTCAGGTGTCTTTGATTCCTTTAATTACCTTTTTAAGATGAAAATGCTTTATTAATACAAAAGCTATAAAGCACTGAGAAATTTAAATAACTGTGTTGTAAACAGTGGTTTTTAATGTGAAAATCTTTATTTTGACAAATAAGGGCACTAAAACAATTTTGACATGAAAAGTTAAAGTCAAAAGCAGGTAAAAATAATTGTTTATAAAATACTGTAGAAATAATTCAAAAGAGGGTTAATATTCTCAATGAAGATAAACCAAAATGTGTTCAATTGTATAAAGTCTCTAACCTTTATTGGATTTATGCTGTTTTTCATATTTTTTAAAACAATAGCTCTATTAATATATAATTTCATATACCATAGATTTCACCCATTTAAAGTGTACAATTCATTGATTCTTCCTATATTCAGTTTTCACTTTCACCAAAGGCAATTTTAGAACATTGTCATCAACCCTGAAAGAAATTATACCTGTTAGCATTAACTCCTATCTCTTTCCCTCCAACCTTAGACTGTCACTAATCTGTAGATTTAAAGATTTCTTTTTTCTTTTTTTAGAGAGGTGTGTGTGTGTGTGTGTGTGTGTGTGTGTGTGAGAGAGAGAGAGAGAGAGAGAGAGAGTGAGTTAGTTCTCGGTGGACACAACATCTTTGTTTGTATGTGGTGCTGAGGATCAAACCCAGGCCGCACACATGCCAGGCGAGTGCGCTACTGCTTGAGCCACATCCCCAGCCCAAGATTTAAGGATTTCTATCTCTATAGATCTGGCTATTTTGAACATTTTATTTAATTCTGTATGTGACCTTTTGTGACTGAGGTAATCTTTTTCTCTTTCTTTTTTCTTTTTTGCAATGGGCATGAACCCAGGGCCTTGAGCATGCCAAGCAGCACTCTACCACTGAATTATGTCCTCAGCCCCCTAGGGTTTTGTTTTTTGGTACTGGGGATTGAACCAAGTATGTGTTACCACTGAGCTAAATCCCCACTGTTTTGAGACAGGGTTGCTAAATTGCTGACTGGCCTCACTAAGCTTCTGAGGCTGACTTGGAATTTGAGATCATCTTGCCTCAGCCTCCCAAATCCCTGGGATTATAGGTGCACCACCATACCTGGTTGAGGTAATCCTTTTCAACAAATAAAATCCAAGCCTTGAGCTCAAAGGTTTGGATCGTAACCATGGCTACCAAGAAGCAAACAGCATGGTTCTGATTTTGACCCATATATTTTTACCATTATAGGGTAAATGATAGGCATATCCTGTAAACATATATTTGTCTAAAATGTGCTGGGGGTGGTGGTGCAAACCTGTAATCCCATCAACTCGAGAGGCTAAGGCAGGAGGATCACGAGTTCAAAGCCAGCTTTAGCAGTTGAGCAAGGCCTTAAGCAACTTAAGGAGACTTTGTCTCTAAATAAAAAATAAAAAGGGTTGGGAATGTGACTCAATGATAAAGCACCCCGGGGTTCAACCCCTGGTACAAAAAAAAAAATAAATAAAAAGTGATTAGTTAAAACAAAATTAAGTAAAAAATAGAATATGTATCAAGGGAGAATGGGATATGAATGAAGTTTGGAAAGCACTGGATTATCTGATTTAAGGTTCTTCAGAACATAATTTGAAAACAACCCTATGATTTAACTTCAGTTTACCAATAACTTCAGTGAGAAAGTATATCATTTTACTAATGAAGATAGAATTCAGGGCTGAGGGTGTAGTTGAAGGGTAGAGTGGTTCCTTAGCATGCACAGAGTCCTGAACTCTAAAACAACAAAACAGGTTCAGCAAAGAAGTAAGTATCTTGTCCAAAATTACACAGCTAGTGACAAGACCTAAGTCTATCTGATTCCCAAAACCACCTCCTTACCAAATCTGGAAGTAAGACAGAGCTAGGGAATGGAACAGAAAAGACTGAAACAATTAGACCAAAACATGTGAGTGCTTGGTTGACTAAGTTGTCCTGAGTACCGCTTTAAACAAATATTCAAATATTTCTATAAAACAACTTAATTTATGACCCTAAACAGAAATCCTAACTCAAGTCACCATTGGGCTTTCTTCCTTTGAACTTCCTCACCTGGAAGGTGTTCCCTGGGTTTCCAGCATGTGTGTGAGTGAGTGGAGTCTAATCATAGGTCATTGTGGTTGCTGTTGGCTTCATTGTCCAAGCCCACCATCCCTAGCTTCTGGCCTGTACAACATGTGGGCACTAAAATCTCTGGACTGGCTAGGACTCTGTACATAGGGTCCCATATTTCCTAGAATGTTAGCCAGCCACCTACTCTCTGGTTTGGCACTTCCCAGGACCACAGCCATGGGGTATGAACCAGGGCTCCCTCTCTTTCCTTACTGGCCAGGGACTTTCTCATCCCTTGCTATGCTAACCAAGACCCTCTGCCTCCACATTCAAACCATACTCTATGTCTTATCCTTCACTATGGGCTTTAACAGCACGTTAAACTCACAACTCATTTCTAGTAGATCTAGTTTCCTTTTCCAGAGAAAGCTTAATTTAAAAATATATTTATTTTTTAGTTGTAGTTGGACACAATACCTTTATTTTATTTATTTATCTTTGTGGTGCTGAGGATCGAATCTGTGGTCTCCCACATACTAGGCTAGCCTTGTGCTGCTGAGCCACAACCTCAGCCTGACAGCTTAATTTTTAACCCTTTCAAAACTGTAGCCTATAGGGGCTAATGTTCTTCATCAACCTGGATGAGAACCTCAACCTACTCCAAGTAATTATATGATATTTGTGTACCATATCAAACAAAATTATGATCAGTAAGCTAGGTAATATTCTTCTTTAAAAATTGTTTTTAGTTGTAGATGGATGGACACAATATCTTTGTTTTATTTATTTATTTTTTAATGTGGTGCTGAGGATCGAACCCAGTGCCTCACACATGCGAGGCAAGCGCTCAACCACTGAGCTACAGTCATGACCCCTAGGTAATATTCTTAAGAGTGCTACATTCACACTCACAAAATCATTTCAATTCTGAGATAAGTACTATTTTTTTATTATTTCCATTTATAAAACAGAAACATAGAGAAGTCACTTGTTCCCTAGTTAGTAGAGGCAGATTTGAACCCATATAGTCTTGACATCAGCATGAGCACTCTCAAACACAGATGAGGACTATTTTATCCATCATTTGCAACAATATTTTTGTGTTATATATTGGGACCCTCTTAAGGCAGTCTATAGTTGTTTGGGAGATCGAGTTGAGGATTCCCAGGCTGGGATTGTGGCTCAGTAGTGGAGTGCTTGCCTAGCATGTGTGAGACACTGGGTTCGAGTCTCAGCACCACATATAAATAAATAAAGATCCATCAATAACTAATAAAAGTACTTTTTAAAAAAAGAATTGAGGACTCCCCTTTCCAGAGAGGAATCCGAGTACCCAGAACCTAGCTTTCCCACTCAGGACAGCTTTCTTTTGCCAGTCCTGCCTCTCTGGGGCTGAGTTTACTGACTAATGTTTCCCTGACCTGGAATTACCACCCTGAGTTATTGCTGTGTACCACACAGGGCTAGGTACATTTACAATTTCTCTGTTGCTATCACCCAGCAAGAATATTATCTCCATCTTACAGACAAGTAAATTGAGGTTTAGGAAAGGAAGAATGACTTGCTTAGGAGCATACACTAGTGCTCCTGTCAAGGATTGGGATTCCAGATGTCCATCCCAGAGTCTACTGCTCTGTTAATTCTGTAGTGATCTTGCACAGTTGGGAGCCAACTAAGTGAGGAGGCAGATTAGCTGTGACAAACTAATGAGAGTCACTCTCTTTGGCCTCACATTTTTTTTTTAACGTGGACACAATATCTTTATTTTTATGTGGTGCTGAGGATCGAACCCAGTGCCTCATGCATGCTAGGCAAGCACTCTACCTCTGAGCTACAATTCCAGCCTCTCCACTTTCTTATCTGTGAAGAGGGTATTTTTATGCAGAAAGGACTCTTTTTTGGAGAGTCCTAAGGCCTGCCTAAGTTTATAGTGCCATTTTCTGCCTAAGCTATTTATTATTAGAGAACAGCGACCAGGTTCAGAGTTTGAAATAAAAAAGAGGGGTACCCTCAAGTCTGCTTGGGGAACATGAACATGATGGTAACAATGGGTCCCATTTACTGGGTCTTCTTCACGTGCCAGGCCCTGGGCTACATACACACACAGAGTCATACTGTAGCTTCTCTAGGGAGTTTTTAGAAGGGAGTTTTCCTAGAGATCACTGCATTCTGTCTTCTAATTGAGAGACAAGGAATTATTTCTATTCATTCCTTCAATAGTCGTGGAGGTTCTATTCTCTGCAAGGCCCATGCTGAGCTTTTAGAAATGATAGAAAAGACCAATGGAAGGTGTTAACAGCAAGAATATCTAGATGACAGGAATAGTGTTACCTCTCCCCTCTCTTCTCTCTTCTCTCTTCTCTCTTCTCTCTTCTCTCTCTCTCTCTCTCTCTCTCTCTCTCTCGCAATTCTCTTGCATCAGTCTCCCAAGTAGCTGGGACTACAGTTACACACCATTATGCCTGGCTAGAGTGTTACTCTTATTTCTGCCTTTCTGTATTTCCTAGTTTTCTAGAATGCACATATGTGGTTTTTGTAAAAAAAAAAAAATCAGTGCCCTTCCCTCAGTATGCAGTGCTCTTTCTCCGATTTATTTACATTTTATGGTGCTGGGAATTGAACTTAGCGCATCTTACATGATAAGGGAGGTGTTTTACCACTGACCTATAACTCCAGCCTTCTTTCTCCATTTAAAATATTATGTGCCTCAAAACTCCCATGCTGTGAAAAATACTAGCAAGGAAGTCGGGACTTTGCTAGAAGGTGCTCTCATAATTCAAGTGACAGCCATATCTGCAGTCCCTTATAAGTGAAAAGATCAAGTGTCACAATACCCCATTTCCTCCCCTTGAATCCCTGACACCCAAGCAGTGCAGTACTGGGCCTTGATGTTTAAGAAGTACACAGGGACATTTTGATTTGTCATAATTTCCGAGGATGTTACTGGCATGTAGTTAGCATGCCCAAGGGATGCTGGCACCCACACAACCAATGTCCCACCCAGAAATGCTAGTGGACTCCTACAGGTTGGCCATGTGGCCTTGAAGGTGTTTGAACTGAAAATACTTCCTCTCTGGGCCATGACTCCTGGGCTGATCAGATCCAATCTCTGAAGAAGTTTGAGAACCAAACCTAGAAAAAGTGAACTGAAATAATGGCGGCCAACAGAGGCCAAATCAGGAATCTGGTAGAGTCACTGTGCAAGGAAATATGTGTGATGCTTCTAAGGAACAATGACATGCCAGGGTCCCGTGACTTCCATGGGTTGCAAAGGGCATGACCAATGTCCCAAGGTATTGTGAGGCCCCACATGAACTCTCATCAGCTAGATAGCAGATATATTAACTTACAAAAGAGCCTATAATTTTTTTACCATGTTGTTAACTAGACAATAAGTGATATTTCTTTTATTTTACAATAATGGGGGCTGAACCCAGGGGTACTCATTAAGTTGCACAGGGTAGTCTAGAACTTGCAGTCCTCCTGCCTGAGCCCTCTGAGTCACCAGGATTACAGCAGGTGTGCACTACCATGTCTGGCTTAAGTGACATTTTAAAGCATTTTAAACTATCTACTCTATTGATGGGTATTCTGTGTTCCCTTACTTTTCTCTTGAAATGGAAGATTCATTCTTGCGATGACTTATTTTGGCACAGTAACTTGCTCTCTGAGAGAGATATTCTGTGGGATGTTTGCTGCCTTTTTAATTTTACTGCTCCAAGTGCCTAGATGATGACAATAAATGATTGGAGATTTGTATGTACTGGATCTGAAATTCTTACAGTTACCTAAAAGTTGAACAGAAAGAAGTAAATTTGTACATTTAATAATTTAATGTAAAAAGAACTTATGATTGTGGGAGTATTATGCCCCATGCACAGTACCTAGCTGAATGTTTTGTGCAATTTATAGTTATCAATTAAAATAATTAAGGTTATAGGCTCAGAGAAGGAAAGCAATAGGCTCAAAGTTACACAGAAAGATAGGACAAAGTTGAAACTACAACTCTGGTCCTCTATCTTCAAGATCAGTGTTCTTTCTACTTAGAAAGAGCATGATTGTCATCTCATAAAGCCATGGCCAGTGAAAAAGCTGCAGATTTGTTTAAAAAGTGAGATGTGAGCCAGGCATGGCAGTGTATACCTGTAATTCCAGCTATTTGGTAGGTTGAGGCAAGCAGACTTAAAGTTTGAGGCCCCATATAGGACTCATCTGTCAGTACAATAAGCTACTCCCAACATTACCCACCTCCACATCTGGACCACCCCATTTCTACTGAGTCTTCAAACTTGTACATATAAATTAGAGATTGTATATATAAATAAAACATTTGGAAATAAACTTTTACCTTTTATTTTTAAATATACATCTCATAAAATTCTTTTTTTTGTTTTGATACTGGGGATTGAACTCAGGGGCACTCAACCACTGAGCCCCATCCTCAGCCCTATTTTGTATTTTATTTAGAGACAGGGTCTCACTGAGTTGGTTAGCACCTCATGGTTGGTGAGGCTGGCTTTGAACTTGCCATCCTCCTGTCTGATCCTCCTGAGCCACTGGGATTATAGGTGTGTACCACGGTGCCTGGCTTCATGAAATTCTTTCATACTTTCTGCTACCTAATGAGTAACACTTTCCCCCCCTTTTTTAATATTTATTTTTTAGTTATAGGTGAACACAATATCTTTATTTCATTTTTATGTGGTGCTGGGTATCAAACCCAGTGCCTCATGCATGCTAGGTGAGCGCTCTACCACTGAGCCCCAGTCCCAGCCCCACACCTTCCCCCTTTTAAAAAATGCTTTTATAGTGCAGTATAGTTATACATAACAGTGGTGTTTGTGATAGTGAGGTTCATGTATTATATGCATATTTATACATGCACATAACATAATTTACTCATTTCACTCTCTGGTATTTCCCCTTCTTTTCCTCCTCCCTCCCCCTGGTCCTCTTCCTGTACTCTACTGATCTTCCTTCTATTTATTAACTTTTTAAATTGGTGTATTATAATTATACATAAAAGTGAGATTCATTGTGATAAAAATATGGACTGATTCAGGAATTTGTGTATCATCTTTGTGCAGGGCCATGCTAATCTTTTTTGGATCATTCCACTTTTAGTATATGTGCTGTCAAAGTGAGCCCCAGATGTCTGGTCTTAATGTCCAGTTCTTGTTACTTTTTCAGTAACCTGGTCTTTCTGTCTGAAATATGTGAGGTCTTTTTTTAATATTTGGAATTCAGAAATTTCATTGGGATGTGTCTGGATGCTTATCTTTATTCATGGGAGTCCTTTGACTCTTCACATTCAAATGTCCCTTTCCATCTGTTATTTTACTTTCCTTTAGGGAATCCTGTTATTTGCATGTCAGGTCTTCTGAATTGGTCTTTCAGCTTTGCATTTAATGGCATAATTTCTTTCTCTTTGTATTTCTGACATGTCATATAATCTTTTTCAGTATCTTTGTGTGTCTCATTAGTGACTTTGCCAACTACCAAGTATGTCAAGTTTAAGTAAAAATTCAGGCATTGAAGAAGTAACCACAGGATGAGTCTGTGGACCAGCCAGGCCCATTAGGTTGATCTAGAGTTAAGACCATCTATCACCTGATCACCATAATCCCCTATTTTGAATGGTGGAACACAGTGGTATTTTGGGTCCCCAGAAATAAGCATAAACTTAGAGCCAATGTCTACTAATCCCTAAAAGGTCTAGATATTTCCTTTTCCCCCAGGGCATAGGCACCCTAGTAAATGGCCATTGGTCCCTTTGGGGAAGGTTTGGAGGAGGATTTATGAGGAATACTTGCAGTGGTGGTACAGGATCCTTCCTCAAGGGGACTTCACTGTGCCTTCAGTCAGGGCCTTGAGTCATTGGCGACATGGATCTCAAAACTACTAAGAGGCTGTGACTCCACTGTGGCAACCCAAGCCAGGATTTTGGTGACCTAGATTACTTCAAGTTAACTATAATCCTCAGGGGATCATTAAGAGAGTAATTCAGCTGGGCATGGTAGTGCACACTTGTAATCCCAGCAATTTGGGAGGCTGAGACAATTTCAAGGCCAGCGGGGGTAATTTAGTGAGACCCTATAGTCAAAATAAAAAACTAAAAGGGCTGGGTATGTAGCTCAGTGATAGAGGCCCTGGATTTAATCCCTACTACCACAAAAATGAAAAGAAAAGAATTCAAAAGAATAAAGGGAAAGAAACAACAAGGGTATTAAAACAAAAAGCTAGAAAAATATGTAATACAGAAAGCAATAATGGAAAAATATAGGAACAAAAAGTAGAATACATATAGAATAGCACAATGACAATTGTAAATCATATCTTATTAGTAATTAGGTTATTTACTGATTTTAATTAGGTTAATGTAAAGAAATAAACACTCCAGTCAAAAGACAGAAGGTTCCATGAGCAACATGGTGTACACCTGTAATCCCAGCAACTTGGGAGGGTAAGGCAGGAGGATTACAAGTTCAAGGCCAGCCTCAGCTATTTAGCAAGACCATGTATCAGAATAAAAAAATTAAAACGAGGGGCTGGGATGTAGCTCTGGTGGCAAAGCATCTGCCTCACATTTGCATAGCCCTGAGTTGGATCCCCAGTTCAAACAAACAAACAATTAAATGGGCTGGGATATAGCTCAGTGATAGAGTGCCCTGGATTCAATCCCTAGTACCATAAAGGGCAGGGAGAACAAAAGGAGATGGGGGTGTGACTCAGTGGTAGAGAGCACTTGCCTAGCATAGTGGAGACCTGGGTTTGAGTCCCATCACTGAAAACAAAAGCAGAACAGTTTTTTAAAAAGATTCACCTATATACTCTAGAATATAAATAGGACAAACAGATTGTAAATAAAAGGATGAAACATGTAAAAGTCACCATAAGGAGATGTGGAATGACTATACTAATATCACACAAAGCAGAATTTAAGACAAAAATTTTTGCTCAAGACAGGACATTTTATTTTTTTTAAGTATTTATTTTTTAGTTTTAGGTAGACACAATATCTTTATTTTATTTTTATGTGGTGCTAAGAATCTAACCCAGTGCCTCACACATGCTAGGCGAATGAGCTACCACTTGAGCCACATCCCCAGCCCCAAGACGGGACATTTTATAATGATAACAGAGTCAATTATGTATCAGGAATACATAATTATAAGCATATATGCACCTAATGAGCAAGCCCCAAAATCAACATGAAACAAAAACTGACATAACTAGCCTAGCATGATGGTGCATGCCTGTAATCCCAGCAGCTCAGGAGGCTGAGGCAGGAGGATCTCAAGTTCAAAGCCAGCCTCAGCAACCACAAGGTGCTAAGTAACTCAGTGAGACCCTGTCTCTAAATAAAATACAAAATAGGCCTGGGGATGTGGCTCAGTGATTGAGTGGCCCTGAGTTCAATTCCAGGTAACCAAAAAAAAAAAAAAAAAAAAAAAAAAAACTAAAGGGAGAGAGAGGCAATGCTACAATAATAGCTGAAGACTTCAATACTAGACTTTTGAATAGTGGGTCGAAGATCAGCAAGGATATAGATCAAGCAATATTGGAGTTCATTGCCATCTATTTCATATCTAGGGACACTGTGATCAATTAGTTACCAAGACCACCTCAAGCTAAGAAATAAGATTGCCTGGTGGTCTCTGCTGCCTTTACAGTTGATATATCCACCTTGTTGGGATCCTCTCCATAATCACTGAGACATACTCACTGAGATCAGGATCTCTTCTGTCTGTCTCCTTCCCCCTCCCCTGCTCTCTCTCCAATACTGAAAATTGAGCCCATGGAACTTTATCACTGAGCTATATCCCCAGTTCTTTTTTTTTTTTCTTACATTTTTAAAATTTTGATTCAGGTTCTCTCTAAATTTCCATGGTTGATCTTGAACTTGTCATCCTCCTGCCTCAGCCTCCCCAGTCACTGGGACTACAGACTTGTACCACTCTGCCCAGCTCAAGGAGTCTTACTTGTACTATAAAAGATAGCAAAGAACTTTGCAAAGATGGAAGTGTTTTCTTTAATGCCTTAAAGTGTTTTCTTTAATGCCTGTGGGTCCTCTCACAGAATATAGTGGACAGATTTCACATGATAAATCCCTCTATCATATGGATCCTTTTAATTTCCCTTTCTGTGTGATGCCAGGAAAGTTTTAGCATCTCAATCCACTAATTGTAGCCCACCATTAAGTCAAAATCTCAATCAACAACCAAATAATACCTCTTAAGGCTAATTTGAAACACACAAGCTAACACATTAAATCTGTAAATAAACATACCCACATCAGTGAATTCAGCCCTACTGGGTGTCACATTCTATCCTCACTGGTTTAACACCCTTAGAATCCATTTTTTCCATACTCCCCATGTTTCTCCACCATATTAACATCTTGCAATTCCTGTGGTGTGTAAATTGTTTCCTCTTGGATCATATAATGTATACCTTCCCCGCTAGAACATGCTGAGATTTGACTCCAGTTAAAGGCACAGTAGCAAAAGGGTAGTTTGGGTGGGTTTTGAGAGAAATGACTGTCCACTTTCAAGGCATTTGCCCAGGTGAGGAAATCACAGGGCTTTCAAATAGAAGAAACTGTCAGGTGTGGTGGCTCATACCTGTAATCCTGAGCGATTCTAGAGGATGAAGCAAGAGAATCACAATTCAAGACCAGTCTCAGCAACTTTGGGGAGACCCTGTCTCAAAATAAAAAAAGGACTGGAAATGTAACTCAGTGGTAAAATGTCTTTGGGTTCAACCCCTGGTACCAAAACAAACACACAAATAAGCAAAAACAAAATAAAACAAATAGTTTCCTAAAACTGGAAGGCAGGTTACTTCCACTCACAAGGAAGACTGAGTGTCTTAGGAGTTCAATATTGTCTGCTTCCTGTGGGTCCTGTACCATTCCAAATTTCTGTTATTTCCTGATCAATACCTTAGTATTTTGTTCATTTGATTTTGTTATTTTTTTGCTACTAGGATCAAACCCAGGAACACTTAACCACTGAGCCACAACCCCCGCCCCCTTTTTATTGTGAGATAGGGTCTCTCTAAATTGCCTAGGGCCTAAGTTGCTTAGATTGGCTTTGAACTTGTGATCTTCCTGCCTCAGCCTCCTGAGCCACTAGGATTATAAGTGTGCATAACATACCCAAGCAGTTTCTTAGTTTTTCCATGACAAATTTGTGGAGACTGAATTCCACTGTCACTGTAATTCAGCAAATCACACAATTAATGTTGTGCTTGACTTTTAACAACATCAAAAGTCTACACAAGGGGCTGGGATGTGGCTCAAGCGGTAGCGCTCCCGCCTGGCATGTGTGCGGCCCGGGTTCGATCCTCAGCACCACATACAAACAAAGAGGTTGTGTCCGCCGAAAACTAAAAAATAAAATATTAAAATTCTCTCTCACTCTCTCTTTAAAAAAAAAAAAAGTCTACACAAGTAACAGACTGTTTTAGAGACTGGGGATATAGCTCAGTTGGTAGAGTGCTTGACTCCCATGCACAAGGCCCTGGGTTCAATCCCCAGCAACACACACACACACACACACACACACACCCAAAAAAGTAACAGACTGTGTTAGGCTTGTTGTAAAAGCATTCTGATTTTTAGATTGTGACTTGAACTGAAAGTTAATAGACCTGACCTTGTGTTTTTCTCTCTGTAATCACCCAAATGTATTGAAGAGAACCTGCCTTAGCAGTCAAGGGTAGCAATAATTTAGATTCCTAAGGTACATGCTACAGTTGCACACAAGAAGCCATAACTTGGATTAACTTGTCCCACTGCACACCATGGTTGCTGGTATCCCATTTCCCATTGACAATGAGCTTCGAATTGTGCTCAAGCCCAAGGGTGTTACCAGATCAATCTCTAAATCCTAACTTTTTGGATCTATCTCCGTGGACTATTCCCAATACCAATTATTTTATCAGTCAGGGTCCAAACAGGAGATAGAGCCACAATGAAAAAAATTAACATTAGAATAGTTAATTAATTACTAAGAATTATTGGAAGACATTGGAACAATGGGGAATTGGCTAATGAGAGCTAAAGATAATTTTAAAGAACACAGAGGTAGCAGATATAAAGATCATCTACTGCCTTAGGGCTGAGAGTGTTAAGGAAGAGTCCTCTCCCACAAAGGCATGGCAGAGAAGTCACTGGTGTGTCTTACCAATGGGACCTCCTAGAAATCTGCACTCTGCCGTGTCCGTGAAGCTGGTGACCACTGAGAACTACTAGAACCAAGTACTACAGCAGGTGTACTCTGCAGGAGCTCAGTGTTAGAGAGAACTTTACCAATATGCTACCATCCTATCTGCTTGTGTATCTTTAAGAATAATGTTGGAAGGAATTGAGCACTCTAGAAAAAACATACTAATACAAGAATCAAACACTAAAGCATGTATCCTCCTAAGAGCCCAGTACTGGAAAAAGCTGTACCAATACAGATATCCCAATGCTGGAAAAAAACAGATTGCTACAGAAGTCAAGTGCTGGAGGAAGATTGATGTGCCAGTGTTCAGTACTAGAGAAAGCCACATAATGGTCAAGATGGATGGTGGATGTGCAAAGACCGTCCAAATGTCAGAAGTCACACAAAGGCAGCATATAGCCTGGGCGTTATGACATACACCATTAGAAGAGGGAGTGTGGCAAGGTCGTTGCAAGCTTCCCAAGGGCTTCTCACTCTGGACATGCATCTAGGGCAGTGGACCACTGAGATGTATCTCACATACATGCCCCAGCAAAACTACAGCAAGATAAATGAAAGCTCATCAGGACCCAAACCATGAAGAGCATCCCATCTTTTTGCAGTGTCCCTCCAGCGCCCTCTACCGACAAAATTTAACAATGATCTATGAAACATGTGGAGCCCATTCTCTCAAAGCCAGTACTGGAAGATGAACTTAGAATTGAGAAGTAATACATTGAAAACTGATATAGACCCACACACTGAGAGCCAATATGTTAGGAAGGGCTACCTCTGAAAACTTTCCTTCCCTGCAAAGACCAGTGAAATAGCATATCCCTGGGGAAAGTACAGGGATTAATGGCACCATCAAATAATGGAAAGAAGCTGAGGTAGTGATTCTTGTCACTACCATTCTACTCACCAGTATGTTCTGTGCAGAAGTCAGATGGATCTTGGAGAACAATGAGACACTTCGTAAACTCTAACCCACCCTGGCTATTGTCTATAGAGACATTTATCCCCCAGAATCTTTTTTTTTTTTTTTGGTAGTGGAGATTGAACCCTTATTTGTTGAGGCTGACCTTGAATTTATGTGGTACTAGGGATGGGACCCAGGGTCTCACACATGCTAGGCAAGTGCTGTATCACTGAGCTACATCCCATGTATAGATACAGATCAGAGATATATATGATCAATAACTATGCACTGTATATACACACATGCACACACTCACATATATACATAATATCCTCCTCATAGGAATCCTTTTTGGGTGAATATTATCTCTACTACAATTATATTACTTATCAAAGGTCATGGATAATAAAAAGCTGACTCCAATCCAAAGTTGGTGCTCCTAACCACTTGTGTGGAGATTAGCATCCTGAATTGAAACCTTTGCTCTGTTCCCCTGAATAGAAGCCAGGGCTATTCTGTGGTGAAGCCAATGTCCCAACCTAGAACAGGGAAGAGTCCTGGCATGTCCTAGTTCTATCCATGGGAATGGCCTGAAGGGAAAAGTGTGATAGGGAGCTGTTTGTGGGTAAAAGCAGACAGACAATGGGACTTAGAGGGAAAAATGGTAGGACCCTGTTCCTAACACATTACCAGTGCCTGACACCTGGCTGGTGCCGAATGACTGAGTGCCTTCCTGATCAACCAGCAGACAGCATGCCACCAAGCTCTCCTCTCTAGGCTCTGTACCTCTGATGTCAACTTTTTTTTTTTTTTAATTTATATTATAAGATTCTTTTTTTAAAATTTAATTTATTAAGTTTTTAAATCTAATTTAGATTATAAGATTATTATTATTTTTTTTTTAAAGAGAGAGCGAGTTTTGATATTTATTTTTTAGTTTTCGGCAGACACAACATCTTTGTTTGTATCTGGTGCTGAGGATCAAACCCGGGCCGCAGGCATGCCAGGCGAGCGCGCTACCACTTGAGCCACATTCCCAGCTCCATCTGATGTCAACTTCTGCTGTCAACCTCTCCCTTTCTAGTAAATTAACTCATTGTTACTGGACTTGAGAGCATCTAGGTTGCTGGCCCTCAGCCAAGTACTTTATAAACTCTACTTATTCGAAGTCCTCACAAGAATCTAACAACAGATTATTTCAGATTTCAGAGACTTCTGGACTGGAAAGAAAGATCTACTACCTTCTGTACTCAATTTTTTATTGGTCAATTTATTAGTCTCTATTTAACAAAAAGGAAAAAATTAAAGCCTTCTGTTCACAGGAGATTTAGGCTTTGATACAAATTTAACTAATTAAAGTATTAAATAATTTAAACTGCAAATACAAATTCAAGATGGCTACTTCTTTTAGCTACTTCATTTGCTTTAAGCATACACAAATGCAATGCTTATAGAATTTCTTGGGCTGTTGGAGTTGTGGCTCAGCGGCAGAGTGCTTGCCTAGCACATGGAAGGCACTGGGTTCGATTCTCAGCACTGTACAAAATAAGTAAAATAAAGGTATTATGTCCAACTACAGCCAAAAAACTTAAAAAAAAAAAAAAAAAAGAATTTCTTGTTGGGGCTGGGGATGTGGCTCAAGCGGTAGCGCACTCGCTTGGCATGCATGCGGCCCGGGTTTGATCCTCAGCACCACATACAAACAAAGATGTTGTGTCTGCCGAAAACTAAAAAATAAATAAATAAATACACACACACACACACACACACACACACACATATATATATATATATTTTAAGAGAGAGAGAGAGAAAGAATTGAGAGAGAGAGAGTAAGAATTTTTTAATATTTATTTTTTAGTTTTCGGTGGACACAACATGTTTATTTGTAAGTGGTGCTGAGGATCGAACCTGGGCCGCACGCATGCCAGGCAAGCACCCTACCACTTGAGCCATATCCCCAGCCCCAATAAATAAATAAATATTTTTTTAAAAAAATTCTTGGGCTGGGGCTATAGCTCAGTGGTAGAGCATCTGCCTAGCAAATGTGAAGCCTTGGGTTCAATTCCCAGCACCAGACAGACAGATACACACACACACACACAGAATTTTTTAAAACCTGCCATCAAAAGTGGTTATAAAATTTCTAAAAACTGGATTTAATTTTGGCTTATTCTTCCAACACCTTCCTGGAGCCTCTCTAGGATTTCAGTAATTCTACCAGTTATTATTTGTGTATCTTCCTAGAGTTTTTGTGATCCTACTAGACCTAAAAGAATAAGGAAATTGGGGCTGGGGATGTGACTCAAGCGGAGGCACGCTCGCCTGGCATGCGTGCGGCCCGGGTTCGATCCTCAGCACCACATACAAAACAAAAAAGATGTTGTGTCCACTGAAAACTAAAAAATAAATATTAAAAAATTCTCTCTCTCTCTTTAAAAAAAAAAAAAAAAGAATAAGGAAATTATCCCAGAATAAGCTGAGATTGCAGGTTCTGAGCAGAGACCTATTGTTAGTTTGAGTGGGTCTCAGGTTCAAATCCAAGCTGCTCATAGTTAGCACTAGCACCTTTTTATCGTGAAATTTTTCTTGTTACCACCTGGCGCTTTTAACTTTCCTTATCAGTTTGTCTTCCTTTTGTATGCTTTAAAAAAAAAAAAATTAGGCTAGGCATGGTGTATCCCTGTAGTCCCAGCAACTCAGGAGGCTGAGGCAGGAGGATCACAAGTTCAATGGCAGCCTGGGCACCCTAGTGAGACCCTGATTCAAAATAAAAATCCAAAAGGGCTGGGGATGTAGTTCAGTGGTAGAGTGCCCCTGGGTTTAATCCTCAGTACTGAAAAAAAAAAAAAAAAAAAAAGTTTTGTTATGGAAATTTCAAACATATACAAAATAAATTTCATAGTATATGAAACTACTGGTCAACTTTACCAATCATCAACTCATGCTCACTGACTCTGTCCCTTTATTATTTTGAAGCAAATCTCAGATATTATAGAATTTAAAATTCTTTGTTCTCTAATGAGAAGATGTTGTTGTTGTTTTGTTTTTGAGTACTGGGGAGTGAACCCAGGGGTACTTTACCACTGAACTACATTCCCAGCCCTATTTATTTATTTATTTTAAATTTGAGATAGGGTCTCACTAGGTTACTTAGGGCATCACTAAGTTGCCGAGGCTGGCTTCAAACCTGTGATGCCCCAAGTCACTGGAATAATAGGTGTGCATCACTATGCCTGGTTAAGGATAAGGATTTTAAATCACCATTATCACAACTAAAAATGTATAATAAATATTATAATAAAATATGCCGTGGAAGCTGGACATTATGTGGCACATGGCTATAATCTCAGCCTCATCAATTTATTAAGGCCCTAAGCAACTTAGCAAGACCCTGTTTCAAAAAAAAAAAAAAAGGACTAGGGATATGACTCAGTGGTAAGCACCCCTGGGTTCAACACCCCAGTACAAATATATATATATATTTCATTGTTTTTTCCAAATATCCTGATTATTCCAAAAAAAAAAAAAAAAAAACAAGATTGGGGTACTGTGGATTGAACCAGGTGAGCTTAACCACTTTGCCACATCCCCAGCCCTTTTTATTTTTTTGTTTTGTGATGATCTCACTAAATTGCTGCGACCGGCTTCAAATTTATAATCCTCCTGCCTCAGCCTCCCCAGTAGCTGGGATTACAGGTGTGTCATACCATGCCCAGCCTCAAATTTTCAAATTGTCCCATAAATATTTACTAATTTTTTTCAGTTTGTTTGAATTAGAATCCAGTAAGAGTCACATATTTGACTGATTTTATATATATATTATTTCTGAACTTTGGTGTATTCCCCAGGGTTGATATATTCAAGTTTTACATAATCTGAGCCATGTCCTATCATAATCATGCCTGATTTTTGGCATGATTAAAACCTATGTATTCCAATATTATTTATAATTGGTAGGGTCACTGAGGTTTCACACATATTTTCTGCCATATCCCCAGACAGAAACTCAAGCCTGGCTGCACATTAGAATTTGGGGATCTTTTTAAAGTTGTGGTAAAACATATATAACATAAATTATCACTTTAACCATTTTTTTCAGTGTATAGTCAGTAGTATTAAGTAGATTCATGTTGTTGTGCATCACCAGCACCATCCATCTCTAGAACTCTTCTCATCTGGCCAAACTGAAATTGTACACTGTAAATAATACCCCCCCATTCTCCCCTCCCCGCAGGCCCTGGCAACCCCCTTTTCACTTTCTGTCTCTATGAATTGGACTATTCTAGGTATCTTATACAAGTGGAGTCAACACAGTCTTTGTCCTTTTGTACTTGATTATATTACTTGATATAATATCCTCTAGTTTCATTCATGTTGTAGCATGGGTCAGAACTTTCTTCCTTTTCAAGACTGACTAATATTCCATGGTATCTAAATACCACATTTTATTTATCCATTTATCTGTCAGTAGTCATCTGGGTTAGTTTCATCCCTTGATTATTGTAAATAATGCTGCTGTGAATATGGGTGTTTATGTCTCTGAGACTTTACTTTCAATTTATAAATATATATATATTTATATATATGATATATATATATATATATATCAGCTGGTATTGCTGGATCTTTCTGAGAATCTGCCATACTATTTTCCATAATGTATGCTCCATTTCATATTTCTATTCACAGTGCATAAGGGTTTAAATTTTTCCATATCCTCTCCAACACTTTTATCCTGATGGGCATCAGGAGTATCATTGTGGTTTTGATTTTCATTTCCCTAATGAGTAATATGTCGAATATCTTTTCATGTGGTTGTTGGCCATTGTTTATCTTCTTGGGACAAATGTCTATTCAGGTCCTTTGCTGTTTTTGATGATGTGCACTACCTTATGGGGCACCTTTAATTTTTTCTTTTCTTTTCTTTCTTTCTTTTCTTTTTAATACTCAGGTTAATACCACATTTTATGTTTCTATCCAGAGGCACTCTACCACTGAGCTACATCCCCAGACCATATATATATATATATATATATATATATATATATATAAAATTTTTTTTAGAATCTGGGAATCTTTTTGTGATGGAACCTAGAGCTCAAAAAATTTTTTTAAGCTTCTCAGGGCTATTTTATTATCTATGTTAGTTCTCATTAGGACACATGAGTCTCCTTCCATCTGGTGACTTTATGTGTTCCTTGGTGCTATCTAGTCATGGTTAAGTTTTTTTTTTTTTTTTAATGTGTTTATTGGGATGTTTTCCCACTCATTTTGATTCAGGCTGCTTTTAGTGATCTTTGTTTGTATGTGGTGCTGAGGATCGAACCTGGGCTGCACACATGCCAGGCGAGCGCTCTACCGCTTGAGCCACATCCCCAGCCCAAGGGTTTTATTTTCTTGATGTTACCAGACTCACAGTTTTCTGGTTCTATTCTTTCCTCCTTGCACAGAAAGATACTAGTTAATATTTATTCCTTATAGAGGAAATATAGAAACAAAATATCCATTTATTAACACTCTTCTACTTATAACTATTATCAAAATGATACATGTTATCACTTTTCCTAGTACAACTACCTTTTGAAAGTCTTTCTCATAGCTTTCTACTTTTGAATGACTTATAGATTCACAGCTTTTCCCAGATATTTTACTTAAGCATATTAATGAATAAATATTTTAGGGTACCCAAATTGTAACAGCTTGGACAGTGACAGTCCATTTAATTATCATTTGTTTTCATATCACTACCCCTATTGTCCTTGAAAATATCCTTGCTTTCTGGTATCAAAAGGATGCTCTAGACCCATCCTTATTCCTTGTCTCAAGGAATTAAATCAATTACCCTCCAAGGACCTCTGATTATTTAAGGGGTAAATCTGTTAGACATTGTTGGTAGAGGGTAAAGTATAGAACCTCAAATGGTGACAGAGTTAGAAAAAATTTTCCTTACGGTAAAATTTGTATTCATCTTTCCAATTTAACCTATCACTGCTGGGCATTGCCTTCCTGATGGTCCATGGATTCACCAACCACACTGACAGAATCCTTTGAGGTTGCTGTTATCATTGAACATCTAACAACTGAACAGAGACTGCACAAAATTATGTAGTTAGACCAGGATTACACTGCAAGAAAGTGTTGTGGTTGGAATTCAAACCCAGCACTATTTTCAGAAAGTGAGCCCTTACAGTTTCCCACAAGGTTCTGCCATCAATCTCTTAATCTACTGTCAGAAATACAGAACTTAGTCATTGCTAACAGACATCCACCAAGTCATCTCATTTAGGACTCCCAAGGCAGGGTATTGCTAGCATTGGGTCGGGGGAGGAGAAGAGGAAATACTACCCAGATTTTCTTCTCTCCCTGCAGGATTCAGGAGTCAGAATGACAAGGAGAGCCCTCCACGAGAAAGGCCTGAAGACAGAGCCCCTCAGAAGGCTCCTGCCTAGGAGGGGCCTCCGGACAAATGCCCGGCCTAGTTCCACTGGGCCAGATACCAGAGCTCCTGGGGGAGGAAGCAAGGCCCCTAGGGCACCCAGGACGATCCCCCAAGGGAAGGGGAGGTGAGCCTGCTCGCCAGGCAAGGTGAGGCCCTTAGGAGTCCCTTGGCCACCCCAAGATCCAGCCACCTACCCGTGCCCTGAGTGCAGAAAGAGCTTCCTAGCTCAACACCCACTGCAGGAACATCAAGGGCAAGTGTGTCTACCTTTGCCCAGAACCTAAGGTCACAGAATCCATCCTGCTCCCCACCTGAGCCTCAATGTGTGGGAAGAGATTAGGGCAGAACTCGGACCACACCAAGCGCCTGAGGACGCCTCCCCGAGAGGCCCAGCAGTGCCTCCAGCACACAGGAAGTTGGACACCAGGCGGCCTTGCCAGCCTCCTCACACCAGCGCGGCCCTTGTCCAAATGGCCCGAGTGTGCTTGCAACGTGGCCGCAGCCTTGACTCCCAGAGGCCGAGTCCGACCGTGCAGTGCCACAGGGACCACACTGGCGAGGGGCTTCACCACCAAGAGGGGTGCTGGAGGCACCAAAGACCGGCCTTGAGCTGCCTGCCCCACCATGTGCTGCTGACAAAGGTCTACGACAGCCACCCATGCACGGGGTCTGCGATACCGCGCCTGCAGCCCTGAGAGTCTATGGGTGCCTGGCCTCTGAGCTGCTGGAACTTACACCAGGGTGCCAATCTTGCCAGCCAACCTAGGAACCCACATGGTCCAGAGGCCTTCCAGCCCAGGCACCCCGCTTCCTGCTGCAGGACCCATATGGAGGGACTGATGGAGACTTCTGGGACAGCCCTGAGCCAACCCACCCTACCTGGAAAATCCCACCTGGAGAAACCCATGGCAAATGAGTGGTCCAAGGGCTTTCCCCAACCTCTTGCTTCCTGACTTTATTATTGGGCCTATCATACTAGGACCTATCACACTAGGAAACAATAGCATCTCCCATTTATCCAGAGCTTACTCTGTGCCAGGCGATGTGATTTATGGGAATTATCTCATTTAATCCTCACAACATCCTTGTGTCATTGATATTATCAGCATTTTACAGACAGGGAAACCAAGTCTCCAAGAAGTTAAGGGACTTGCCCAAAGTCACACATCCAGTATGTTGCAGAACCAGCATTCGGACCCAGGTCTGCCTGTCTGACTCCACAGTCGGTGCTAATATGACACTTCTTGTGCTGGACACGGTGGAATTAAGGCTGTGAGTTTGACAAGGCATCCATTTTATGGAGCATCCATTTTTCTCAGTGATAAGTTATACGGAACACTTTTCATACTAAAGTGTTCAAGCTCCCTGGGAGGAAAGTGAACGTTTGTTCCAATGATTGATATGAAATTTAAGATGACATAGAATTTTGGTGCTTAAGACCAGTGCTTCAAGCTCAACCCATAGTTCTCTAGAGTGACCTCTTTTCAGACCTCTCTAGAGTGATGTTGGTGAAGGAAGCCCAGTCAGGACGAGCTCCTGTGTGGGTGCTTCCTGTAAATGAAGGAAGAGGGCCTCTGGGCACCATCTGCTATCCCACTGTGTTGCTTGGGAAGCTCAAATAACAAAGTTTTGTTAATTAAGATTTCCAAATTCCCAAAGATATTAATCTTCCGAATTTAGAAATGAAAAACCGGAATTCTTAGGAATTCCTGAAATCTGTTATTTTGTATTTTTCATTAACTTTCTGTACTTTTTAAAACAAGTAAAAACACATTTAGTAGCAGTTAAAAAGAACTGTAGGCCAGGCTGGGGTGGTGGCACACCCCTGTAATCTGAGTGGCTCAGGAGGCTGAGGCAAGAGGATTGCAAGTTCCAAGCCAGCCTCAGCAACTTAGCGAGGCCCTGTCCCTAAATAAAATATAAAAAATGGATGGGGATGTGGCTCAGTGGTTAAGCACCCTTGAGTTCAATCCCTAGTACCAAAAAAGAAAAGAAAAGAACTGTAGGCCATAGCAGGTAGCCAAAAACTGGAAATGCCAACAAACACTATTGGATAATATTTAAATAACAAAGTGTTTAAATAAGTAGTTAAAGATTGACAGAACTTCACAGTCATGAGTTGAAATTGCCAATATAAGGCTTATTTCCAAAACATTTTATTTCTTGGGCCATCATTCATAGATTTTGTATAAAATATATTATGCATGTAAACATGTTATCTTATTTGTTAGTGTGACTCACTGTTAATCATAGACCCACAGATACAGTTTTTTTCCCCTGATTCTGGCATGCTCTACCACTGAGCTACATCCCCAGCCCTTTTCTCAATTTTTATTTTGAGACAGAGTCTCAACAAGTTTCCCAGGCTGAACTCAAACTTACCATCCTCCTGCCTCATATTACAGGCATGTGCCGCTGCACCTGGCATAAATACACTTTTAATATGTTAACAGCTACAAAAGAATGAATTAGATTGTGACAACTTTTTTTCTATGTGCTCCTTATCCCAAGTTTCAGAAATGTCTACTTTAACTTCAAATTCCCTGTGTCAACACTTCTTTTCTTGCTTTTGAATTCCTCTGTATTGTTAAGCATTCATTCTCACAGGAGAATTATAGTGCTTTTCTCCATTTTGCCAATTTCTTCACCAATTTTTTAAAAATTTATTTTTTAGTTGTAGTTGAACACAATTCCTTTATTTTATTGATTTATTTGTATGTGGTGCTGAGGATCGAACCCAAGGCCTCACACTTGCTAGGCGAGCGCTCTACCACTGAGCCACAATCCCAGCCCCTCTTCACCAATTTTTTTAAAAATATTTTTTAGTTGTCAATGGACCTTTATTTATTTTTATGTGGTGATGAGAATCAAACTCAGTGCCTCACACATGCTAGGCAAGCGCTCTTCCACTGAGCTACAACCCCAGCCCCACCAATTGTTTTTGAGATTCAGAAAAACACAAAAATTTCTCAGTTAATACCAGAAAGGAATTTCTGCAAAGACACTGCCCTGGGCTGAGCAGCACTGGCAAGGCAAGACCTAGTTCTTTGTCAATCAAGTTCAGCCAGTAGAGCTTCCTGGTGTCAGAGGCCTTAGAGCCAAAGGATCCAAATGTGGATCCTAGCTCTGCCACTTTCTGGTTGTGAGACTAGGAAAATCACTTTACCTCTCTGAGTTTCAATTTAGCAGAATAACGTGGGAAAGAATATGCTTGCTTTGCGAGGCCGTATTATAGGGAGGGTTAAGAGTGTGGCTTTGGAGTCAGACAGTCTGAGGTTCAAATCCTAGCTCCATTACTTACTACTACCTCTTTGATTTGGGACAAGTTCTAACCACTTCATTTTTCTCTTCTGTAAAATGGGGACACTGATTGAATCTATTTCATAGGATGTTGTTGAGTTTAAATGAGATCACACATGAAAATGTTTAACATAGAGCACGGTACATTGTAAATGCTTGGTAAATGTGGACCAGTATAGTTATTATTATCTGCTGTATCTACCTCACAGGGCAGTTGTGAGGATGAATTGGGGAGTATGCTGGAGAAGTGCTCTCTAAACTGTGAAATGGTATCCACACATCCCTCTTTCCTTCAGAGATGGGATGGTCAGAAGCTTTGGGCAGACATTAGTGGCACCCCCAAGTAGGGGGCCTGAGAATCCTTGCTTATATTCACAGAAGGTAGCTGTGTTGAGGAGGTGTCATCACCTGAAAAACAGGGTACAAAGTGCTCTTAGGTGAGGGTTAATTGCAATCAGGTGGGGAAAATCCCACTTTGATGACTTCAAAAGGAGGCTATGGAGGAAAGAGTGGTGTTAAAAGGAATCTCCCCATCATAGGATTTTTTTTTTTTTTAATAGAGATCAAATCAGAGGAAGGGGACATGTAACAAAAGATGGTAAGGAGGGCTGTCTTGACTCTTGTCAGAAACTCTTGTTGAGGAAAGGCTGAATTTAGGACATGGTCCCCATAGTTGGGACGAGTACATCCTCTCCTGCTGTGCAAGCACATGCAATGTCATTTGTTCCCTAGACTTTAGACCAAATGTGGTTTAAAGAGCCTTCCAAAGACGACCTCAGGTAATCCTGACAGCAGCCCCATAAAATAAATACTAGCACTACTCTCATTTTGCAGATGAGAACTTGGAATCTGGGAAGGTTAAATCCAGTGCCCGAGGACACACAGCTCTATGCTGTAGAGTCAGGATTCAAGAGTCCAAGCCTTTCACCTGCACTGAGCTGCCTCAACCCACCAGGTTCCAGATTGCTGGTCTTGAACAAGAAAGAAGGAAGTTCAAGTGTATATGGCTTTTATGCCCAAGTGTCCTCCACTTTTACCTTCAGTAATTATTCTTTCTCGTGTGTGCTGCTTATTTGCTGTTTTTCCTCTGCTTAGTCCTTAAGGCAGGGTCTCTGCCCCATCCCTGGACCCTTTTTTGTTGTACCCAGGTGAGATTTCTTTGTGCTAACAGCTTCAACTACTGATCATCTCTCCTTACCAGACTCTCCTTCTAAGCACCAGCCTGATCAACCAACTGCCTCCTTGATAACTCCTCCTCTGTGAGTCCAGGTTTCTGATTCAGCATCTCTCCCTTAACATGCCTCTCCTAAGCTCCCCCCTCCTTACCATGGCCTCTTTGTTTCAAATACTAATGTGATGGTGGGGAATCTAAGAAGCTTTCAAAGACAAAGCCTCTTGAATAATTCTAGAGATGGAATGCAGGGTACATTCTCTGAGAGCTGCCAAGAGTTTGGAGGTAAATTGGAGATTAGAATTCATTATTTAATCAGCTGTCTACTGAGTGCCCACTGATGTGCCAGATTCAGTAGCCCATGCTGAGGATGCATTCATGAGTAAAACAGGAGCCCTAGTTTCAGGGATCCTCCAAGCTACTGGGGAAGACTGACATTAAACCATCCTCCCCAAATACAAATCCTTATATAAGACTGTGTTAAGTGTTGTGAAGGAAAAGTTTAGGGTGCTATGAAAGAATACAATAAATCTAAATGTGGGGGAGGGGGGTACAAAGAAGATCATTTTGATAAGTGACAATTACTGTATTCCTGAGACCTAAATAGAAGGAAGAGAATTCTATATAAAGGAAACAGTAGGCACACAAAGGTCTAGAGGTGGGAAAGACCTTGGTATGTTAGGAAAACTGAAATTCAGTCTGTGTAGCTGGGGCTGTGACAGGAACATACTGGAGGGGGGGATATGGTAAAGAACTTGGAATTTTGGGTTTAACTTTTTTTTTGGGGGGGGGGAGGAACAATTTTAAAATTTCAGAATATTGTAAGACAAGAACAAAAGGCTATTGTTAACATTTACCCCATTTGTTTTATCATTTGCTCTTTATCCTGAACACTTATACAATGGCTTTTATTCTGAGCTATTTGAAAATATGTTGCATACATCATGTTCTTTTACCCCTAAATATAGCGTATATTTCCTACCATAAGGCAATTGCCCACTTCACTAAATTTAATATTGATGCAACACGGCAGCTAACCACCTCTCTTGTAAACTGTTTCTATGATGTCCTTTATATAGCATTTTCCCCTGTAGTATACAGGATCCAGTCTAGGAATGATGTGTTTCATTAAGTTGTTATTTCTCTTTAGTATCTTTTAATCTAGAATAGGTAGCCTTTCTTTGTCATTTATGATGTTGACACTATTGAAGAATGCAATCTTCCCCTTTATTTTAATAGAATGTTTCTCCTTTTGGTTTGTTTTCTGTTTCTTCATTATTATATATGAGTAATGCAATCATGGCGTAAGACTGTGTAAGTGATATTGTGTCCTCAGTGTCTTTGGTGATTTAAATTTTGATCACTCAGTCAAGGCATTGTCTGATTTCTCAATTTAGAATTACTGTTTTTCCCTTACAACTAATAAGCAATCCATGGGGAGATACTTTCTGATCATCCCACTCCATTCTCAGAGGTTATAAATAGATTTAACATCTACTGATGGATAATCCTTTCCTGAATAAATATCATGATAGTTAGAATATGCTAACTCCTCAACTCTAAGGACTCACTCCACATTTATTAGTCAACATTTGACATTCTTTTGCCTACTTGTTTACATATTTACTGTTAGTAGGGGCTCTTGGATTTCTATGATTTTCCAATGATCTTATAATTATTAACCTGAAAGATTTTGGTGCCAGAATTGTCCCAGATTTGGCCAGTGAGAACCCTTTAAAACTAGAAGCCTGGATTTCATTTCTATTTCAATGAAGTAGCATGATTCAGTTTGACAACTGAGAATGCACTGTAGGCATTGGAGTGAGGAGCAAAACGGGACAGATCGGGACTCCTGAAATGTTCAGTTTGGGTGCATGGCAGGAGATGATACATCTGTGGAGACCAGAACACATGAGCCTGGGATATCAGGCCTATTCTCAAGTGTTATGGGGAACCACTGAAGAGTTCTAAGCAGACGAGTGAGTGACAGGGAGGCTTTAGAAAAATTTTTCTGACAGCCAAGTGAAATGATTGGAGGGCTCTCCAATGCTGTGGCTCTAAAGTAACTATGCTTATCTCCAGCTACTGGGGATTTCTAAGTTGGGTCCCTATGCCTGGAATGTCCTCCTGTTCATCTGGGCACAAATACAATAAACACCTGTCTCCACTGCATTTATCCGCCCCAGGTATTGTGACAGCATACACCCTCTTCTTTCCTCATTTTGGCTAATGCCATTCAACTTGCTTCAGGGACCTTTTCCCAGCCAGGTACAATGTAGGTGAGTGTACGTACATGGACTGGTCCTTGAGCGTTGCTGAAGTCTGTCTGGGGACTCTGTGATCATTTGCTTTGGCATGCTGTGAGTTCAGCATGGTCTGTCATTCAGGCAACCACCCATTCAAACCTGTGCATTTGTGCCCTCCCCACCCTGCCCAAGCCCCTCACCATGGGAGATGATTTCCAAGTCCAGATGAACTTCACAGTGTACCTTCTTATCAGAGGTGGTAGTACATAGGAAAGCTACAATCCTGCTAGGGGGTGCTGTCGACTCATTAGCAGACACAAATAACCAAAAGCAGAAATTTTAAGAGACCAGAGGGAGGGGCTGATGCTGTGGAATCCCAGAAAAGGCAAGTTTTTTTGTTTTTGTTTTTGTTTTTTCTGATTGGAGAAATCAGGGTAAGTAAGTCCCCAGAAGAGAGTGGCATTTGAACTGGGCCTTGAGGGTAGAGAAGACTATTTGCCATTTTACAAAAGAAATATTTGATTATTCAGTGAATAGGTGGAAATAAGAAGAAAAGCAAAGCCCCACATCTTCATATTTTATTCACATTGCCAACACAATTATTATTGGTTACATAATATTCCACTAGGCAGATATTTCATTGTTTGTCCCTTATTGTAAGAATAATTCATTTCAGGCCTCATGACATTGGCTTGGGGCATGTGGCTAGGCAGTGGAGACAGAAGGAACTCTGGGGACTAAATACAACATGGGAGACTTGGGAGTCGATACTTGAACTCATCCATTGATTCTATTCAGCAAACATTTATCAAGGGTCCAACACCACACACCAAGTCCCAAGAATACAATGAGCATGGAGAGATGGTCTCTGTCCTGTCAAGAGAGTCATAAGTGGAAAAATTCACTGTCAAGCAACATATACAGTGCCACAATAGAGGTACAGGATATTCAAATGTAGAAAAATCTAGAGCCCCATGTCAGAAGACCAAATTCACACAGACACTACTACGTACTTGTCTATCCACAGGCACAAAGCACGTCCCACCAGCTCTTAGGCTTTTGGGTTTTTGTTTGGTTTGGTTTTCTGTTTTCTATGTCAAATATTCCCTTTCTCTCACTTGGAGGGAATAATTATTACTTTATTTTACAAAATCTCAATCTGCATGCATAATTCGTTCATTTTATTTTTCTCTCTTTTTGAAACTAAAAAGCATTTAATGCTGCTAATTTACCTCTACATATAACTTTGGCTATTTAAATTATTTTCATTTAGTTGTTGATGGACCTTTATTTATTTATTTATATGCGGTGCTGAGAGTTGAACCCAGTGCCTCACACATGCTAGGCAAGTGCTCTACCACTGAACCACAACTCCAACCTCAAATTATTTTCCAAACAGTCTGTTTTTAATCTTGATGTACTCCTTAAGGATAATTTACTATTTATGTTTTTAAATTTCTAAGTGGCATGTTTTATATATTGTTGGTTGTGCTGCATTTTGCTCAGAGAATGGCTTCTACGACTTCTACTTTTCAAAACTGAAATATTCTATGTAGTTTAATATTTTTTGAATTTTGTCACTGTCCATGAAACTTGAAAAGGAGTTATACTGGTTGTTTTCAGAGTAAAAGAAATTTATATGTTCATATCTTCTATGTCCTTATTTATTTTTTGATTACTTGTCCAGAAAATATGTTAGGATATTTCTAATAAAATTGTTTCTCATGTTTTTTAATTTTTTTTCAGTACTGAGGATTGAACCAAGGCATCCCATGTGCTAAGCAAGCACTCTACCTTGAGCTATATCCCCAGCCCTTTTCTTGCATTATCGATATTTTATTTTATAGGTTTTGTTGTTTATTTAACATATACGAAATCAAACCCTTTCACCATTAATTATACCTTTCAGAGAGTGAGGCCAAGAGCTTCGTTTTTGGACTCGTATAGCCTAAAGATTTAGATTATAGCTTTCCCATTTATTACCTTAGGTTCTTCTCCATAAAATGGAAATCATAATATAATGGTATCTCTCTGTATAACTTCTCAGATTAAATGAGATAATGAATATAAAGCACTCAGAGTACTTCCTGGCATATAGTAAGTGCTCAATAAAGCTAAACATTATTATGATCATCATTATGTTGCCTGACCATTATTGGCAGGGAGGCCTTTGGTACAGAGGTAGAAAAACTCTTAGGAACCTCTTATCTACCCAGCACATATTTGATAGACAGGATGCCGCATATAGAGCATTAGAAGGCATTGTAAAAACTAGAAAGGGGAAATAAAGCTGACAGCCTCCTAGCACTTAAACACACACACACACACATTTGGTGGGAGGGGGCTAGGGATTGAACCCAGAGTCTCACCTGTGCTAGGCAAGTGCTCCAGCACTGAGCTACAGTCCCCAACACCCAACACTTTCTTCTTGTCTTCTTTTTTTAAAATATTTTCTTGGTTGTCAATGGACTTTATTTATTTATATGCAGTGCTGAGAATTGAACCCAGTGCCTCACACATGCTAGGCAAGTGCTCTGAAGAATGTCATTGGTATTCTGATGAGGGTTACATTGAATTTGTATATTGCTTTTGGTATTATGGCCATTTTAAGAATATTAATTCTACTTATCCATAAACATGGGAAGTCTTTTCATCTTCTCCGCAAATTTCTTTTACCAGCACTGTGAACCCATATTCTGTATGTTCCGCCTTCAGATGCTTGCTGCTGGACACTGGAGTCACTTTACCCATTCTCTGCCCTCTTCCAGGGGAACCTATATTCAGTGACTGATGTGTGAGTTCAAAAGTCCAGCAACTTTGGGCTGGGGACACAGCCAGTTGGTAGAGTGCTTGCCTTGCAGGCACAAGGCCCTGGGTTTGATCCCCAGTGCAAAATCATCATCATCATCATCATCATCATCATCCAGCTCTTTTGCCCTGAAGTAGGACAAACTCTGTCAGGGGCTAGAAGGAAATTCTCCTTCAAAGAATAGCCTGACATTTACAAGAAACAGCCCCCTGGGAGACATCCTGCAGCTACCTATCTTCCTGAAACATCCTGCGGTTATCAGGATCATCAGACATCCTGCAGATGGCAGTTTTACCACCCACATCCAGCAATTGCTGATTAGAGAGCTTCCCCATCCCCAGCATATAAATACCCCTGTGTGAACAATAAAAGTTTGCAGCTTGATCAGAACTCCTGTCTTGCTGTCATCCCTCAAGTCTCTTGTCCCTTCATTCCTCCCCACCTAGGTTCTCGGCCCTCGTTGATGTGTCCTGCCGTTGATGTGTCCTGCCGTCGGGACAAAACTCTAAGGTGTCATTTATAATCCAGAACTCCTCTCAGCTTCACATTCTTGTTTATCCTACATTTTGTTTTTTTCCAGGAAAATTTCTTCAATAAATAATTTGCACTTTATTCCTTGGCCCAGGGTCTGCTTCTGGGAGAATCTAAGCTAAGATGATCACAGTATTCCATTTCAGAATTTCTCTTGTTCAGGAGAGTGAACAAGAGAAATTCTGAAGTGGAATACTGTGAACATGATGATTTGGTTCCAAAGGACATAACTCCAAAAATACTAGCTTAAGACAAGAAAATGGTGGATCGGAAGGATACTGGAGTATGTAAATAATCAAAAGAAAGAAAGAAGTACACCTGGGCCAAGAGGGAACTGGAATCATGCCCTTAAGCAAAACTTCAGAATTCGCAACTACATGTTTTGTTCATGTCTGCTTTATTCTCTGAGAATGGTATTTCTAGGTAGCTAGCAATACAGCTGCCTCACTTTCCTCAAATCTGTCCTTGATTTGTCCAATTTGGGACCAAATGGCCATGATGGGGCAAAGGAGTCACACCTGGGGCCATTGCTATAGTCCTCATGAGTTTCTTCTATTCTTAGCAAGAGAATGATTTAGCAAAAAAAAAAAAAAAAGGGGGGGGGGCTGGGTGCAGTGGCACATGCCTATATCCCAGTGACAGAAGGATTGCAAGTTCCAGGCCAACCTGGGCAATTTGGTGAGGCTCTGTCTCAACATAAAAAAATAAAAAGGAATTGGGATGTGATTCAGTGGGTAAGCATTCTTAGACTCAATACTTGGTACTAGAGAGAGAGAGAGAGGAGGGCCTGATGCAATGGCACACGCCTGTAATCCCAGCAATTTGGGAGGCTGAGGCAGGAGGATGGAAAGTTGAAAGCCAGCCTCAGCAACTCAGTGAAACCTTGTCTCTAAATAAGATACAAAAAAAGGTCTGGGGATGTGGCTCAGTGGTTAAGTGTTCCTGAGTTCAATCCCTGGTACAAAAAAAAAAAAAAAAAAGAAGGAAAAGAAGAGAAGGAGGAGTAGAAGGAGGAGGGGGAAGATTGGGAAAAAGAACAATGAATTTACCAGGAGAAGTGGCATGTCTTTTATAAGGGTTCTCTAGGGGAAGAGAATCATCAGGAAGTATAATTACAAAAAAGAGATTTATGAGGCTGGATTTGTGGCTCAGTGGCACAGCACTTGCCTCTCAGTAAATGAATAAAATAAAGATCCATCAAAATCTAAAAAAATAAATATTTTTTAGTTGTCAATGGACCTTTATTTTATTTATTCATATGTGGTGCTAAGAATCAAACCCAATGTCTCACACATGCTAGGCAAGTGCTCTACCTTCGAGCCACAACCCAGTCCCCCCAAAAATATTTTTTAAAAAGTGGATTTATTAGGTTGGCTATGACCAGAAGCTGGATAGTCCACAATGGCTGTCTGCAGGTTGGAGAGCTGGAAGAACCAGTAGCTGCAAGAGGCCAAAGCCCCAGAACAAGAGTAATCAATGGTACTACCCTAGTGCAAGACCAAAGGCTTCTGGAGAATCACTGGAGGAGTCTGCTTTGGAAGAGTGAAGAAGCAAGAGTCCCGCTTCCTCAGACCATCACAGCAGCAATCCAGAACCAGTTCAAGAAGAATCGAGCTTGTAACTGTTGCTTCCTTTTTCTTCTTTTATTCCAGTCAAGCCATTATCATATTGGACAGTGCTGCCCATGCTTAGGGAGGATCTCCATTTCAATTGGCTAATCCACATGCCAGTCATTCATAAACACACCCTCATCAACACAGTCATAAACCTCTTAATCATGGGCATCTCTTAATCCAATCAAATTGACAAATCAAATTGACCATTACATCTGTAATCCAACAACTAAAGAGGTTGAGGCAGGAAAATTGAAAGTTCAAGACCAGCCTCAGCAATTCAGCAACACCTGGGGTGTAATTCAGTGGCAAAGTACACACAATCTCTAGTACCAAAAATGTAGACAGGGCCCATGTTCACAACAGCTATAACAAGGAAACAATTCTAATGTCCATGGAGAGATGACTTAATGAACAAAATGTGGCATATATGTACAACAGAATACTTTTCAGCCTTAAAAAAGGAATGGAATAGATTGGGATTGTGGCTCAGTGATAGAGTGCTCGCCTAAGACGTGTGAGGAACTGGGTTCGATCTTCAACACACATAAAAATAAATAAATAAAATAAAGTCATTGTGTCTGTGTACAACTAAAAAAATAAAATAAAATAAAAGAGAGCTAGAGCTCTTCCTGCAAATGATCTGAAGTGATCTTTGAAAATGGTTTGCTATTCTCCTAATTCAGAAAATACCACAAAATCATGCAAATCAGGAGGCTCAAGTTTTCATGTTCACTTAAGAACACCCATAAAACTGCTCTGGTCATCAAGGATATGAATATCTGAAAATCCACCAAATATCCAAAAGATGTCACTTTATAGAAGCAATGTGGGCCTGCGGTTGTAGCTCAGGGGTAGAGCACTGGCCTTAGCACGTGTGAGGCACTGGGTTCCATCCTCAGCACCAAATAAATAAATGAAATAAAGGTATTGTGTCCATCTACAACTAAAAATATTTTTTAAAAAGAACAATGTGGTCTGGGGGTGTAGCTCCGTGGCAGAGCATTTGCCTAGCTTGTGCAAGGCCCCGGGTTCCATCCCCAACACAAACAAGGTAAAACAAACACATGATCCAACTACATACTGTCTACAAGAAACTAATTTTAGATGCAAAGATACAAATGAGTTGAAATTAAAGGGATAGAAAAAGATATTACAAACAACTAGTAACTGAAAGAGAGCTGGGGTGGTTATATTAACATCAAACAAAAACTTTAAGTGTTGTTGTTTTGTTGTTGTTCTTTTTTTTTCTTTTTCTTTTTAGGTCTAAATGGATACAACACAATGCCTTTATTTTTATGTGGTGCTGAAGATCCAACCCAGGTCCTGCCCGTGCTAGGTGAGCGCTCTACCCCTGAGCCACAGTCCCAGCCCAGACTTTAAGATTTTTTTTAAAAAGTTACAAGACACAAAGAAGGTAGGTCGTGGTATTGCACACCTGCAATCCCAATGACTCAGGGGGCTAAGGCAGGAGGATTGAAAGTTTGAGGTCATCTTCAGCAATTTAGCAAGACACTTTCTCAAAACTTAAAGAGGACTAGAGATGTGATTCAGTGGTGGAGCATCCATTGTTCAATCCCCAGTACCAGAGAGAGAGAGAGAGAGAGATTATAAATCACTCAAGAAGATAAAACAATAGTAGAGTTCCTAAAATATATGAATATCTGACAGAATTGAAGGGAGAAATAGTAGTAGTTGGAAACTTCAATGTGGAGATCGGATGAGCTCCCAGTTATCCACTGCTCTTAAGGTATCAGAAAAAGCCAGGCCTGGAAAACACTCCTTACCAAAAGGCAAAGATGTTAACAGCCTCCACACTCAGCTCTGACGCTAACAGTTATCTAACCTTCCAGTACACCCTGGAAGCCCCTGGGTGTAGCAGGATAGCTGCAAAAATGTTTCTAGCTCTGTAACGTTTTAGTGCACAAAGAAGCCTCTTTAAAATTTATAAGCCTTGAACAATTTACAGTGCCCCTATAGTTTAACTTCCTGATTGTGAGGCCCTATATAATAAACTTGTAGAGCTAGTTCTGGGTCACTGTTCCTCAATCAGAGTGCAGCACCCCACCTGGCCCCAACTTTACTTGAAAATGTCTGTTTTCTTTGTCTCTGTGTTTTTCCTCCATCTCCAGTTGCTCCTACTTGAGGTCTTTTTTGATGCATTTCAACACCCCCACTTTCAATAATAAATAGAACATCTAGACAGAATAATAAAATTCAAGAAGACGACTTGAATGGCATTATAAACCCACTATACCTAACAGACATATATAGAACACCCCCTCAACAACAGCAATATTTTTCTCAAGAGCACATGGATATGTTCAATGAATTTTGAAATATTGAAATCATACTAAATATCTTATCTGACCACAATGGAATGAAGCTAGAAATCAATAGTAGAAAGAAAACTGGAAAATTCACAAATATGTAGAAATTAAATAACGAAGATTGGTTCAGCCAAAGCATTTAGCCAAGAAAATGAATAAAAGGCATCCAGATGAGGAAATTGAAAAACCAGCCTCTACCTCAGAGCAAAGCCTGTCCAAGGAAGGGGGCGTGACCCTTGTCCTTGGAAAGACCCACAGAGCACTCCTAGGCACATACCCACCCTGCTGAGTTGTTTGTCTGTAGATAACAGGAGAGATCTGTGGCGCCAGGTGTCCCTGACTCAGTCAGGCTAGGTGAGGACCCATAGCAACCCCCTAGCAGCCACCAATCAGCATGAGACAGGGAAATACCTGGGATGCCAGATGACCCTCCCAGTAGTTTATGGTGGTTGATAACATGTTGGGAAACCATGTAGTTCAGCATGTACTCCCCTCGTGGTTTAAACCAATCAGTTCAAACAAATCCCCCTCTTGTACTAACCAATCACCCCTACCCAACTTGTTCCCGCCAGTGAATGTGCTAATCATGTTTTAGATTTGTTTTATGATTTTCCCGTGGTGTGTGATAATTTGCTAAGAGATGTTATGATATATGTGAAGTCCCTGCCTTCCCCAAAGAGTGTATAAAACTGCTGCAAACCCTGGGCTCGGGGCCTCTCAGCATCACCAGTTGCTGTGTGCGCACAGAGGACCGAGCTAGCTCGCAATAAACACCTCTTTGCTGCTTACATTGATCTTGGTCTCTGGTGGTCTTTTGGGGGGTCCCAAATTCGAGCACAACAGAAATAAGACACAAAACTATCCCTATTCATAGATAACACGAACTTTATATAGAAAATGCCAAAAGTTCCACAAAAATGTTAACAAGTCTGGCAAAGCTACAAGGTACAAGATCAACACAAAAATCAATAGTGTGGCTGGGGTTGTGGCTCAGTGGTAGAGTGCTTACTTAGCACATGTGAGGCATTGGGTTCGATCCCCAGATCCTCAGCACCACATAAAAACAAATGTATTGTGTCCATCTACACCATATATATATATATTATTTGGGCTGGGGGTTGTAGCTTAGTGGTAGAGCTCTTACCTAGCATGAAGCACTGGGTTAGATCCTCAGCACTACATTAAAAATAAAATATAGGTATTGTATTTATCTACAACTAAATATATATATATATATATATATTTTTTTTTTTTTTAAATCAACTGTTTCTACATATCAACAATGAACTACCTGGAAAGAAAATTGACAAAGCAATTCCATTTACAATAGCATCAAAAATAATAAAATACCTAGGAATAAATTTACTCCAGGAAATGAAAGGCTCAGACATTAAAAACAGCCAGGCTTGGTGGCACATGCTTGTAATTCCAGCAGCTGGGGAGGCTGAGGCAGTAGGATTGTGATTTCAAAGCCAGCCTAAGCAACTTAGCAAGACTCTATCTCCTAAATAAAATATAAAAATGTCTGAGATGTGGCTCTGTGGTTAAGCACCTGGGTGAAATCCCTGGTACAAAAAAAAAAAAAAAATTGCAAAACACTGCTGGAAGAAATTGAGGAACACCTAAGTAAATGGGGTCACATGTGGACTGGATGATGTAAACATGATTAGAATAGCAAGTATACTCAAAGCAATTTAAAGATTCAATGCTATCCCTCTAAAATTCTAATGGCTTTTTATTGTAGAATTGGAAACATTAATTCTTAAATTCAGTTGGAATTGCAAAGGCCCCAAATGGTGAAAACAATTTTCAAAAAGGAGAAAAAAGTTGAAGATTCACATTTGCCAATTTCAAAATTTAACTGCAGAGCTACAATAATCAAAATAGTATAATACTAGCAATTTAACAGATATAAAGGTCAATGGAATAGAATGGAGAGTCCAGATGTAAAATCCCATATCTACAGTGAATTGATTTTTGACAAGGGTGCCAAAATCATTCAGTGATTTATTTATTTATCTATTTATTTATTTAGAGTGGAAAGTAAAACTTCATTAAAGGACAGTAGAGAAGACTTCTTCCAGAAGGAAGAAGGGGACCCAAGAAGTAGAATCCATGGAAGGCTGAGGTCTTCTTCTTTCAGCTTTCCCATATTCCAGCCAGCATTCCTGTCTTTTGTTCTGTTATCCTGCAGTGATAGAATGTAGGTGGGAAGACCCTAAGGGTGGGGGACAGGTGCGCAGTAATGTGGGCAGGAAGGGCACCACATCTTTGTTTGTATGTGGTGCTGAGGATCCAATCGGGCGGAACGCATCTGCCAGGCCAGCAGGCTACCGCTTGAGCCACATCCCCAGCCCCAGGAAGGACTTTTGGATTAGCATCTCCACGTTTGCTGGAAGCTGCTTCATTAACATTTCTTTGGGATGGGCTCAGTGATTTTTTTTTTTTTTTTAGGGGGGAAGGGGACTGGGGATTGAACCAAGGGGTACCATACTACTGAGCTACATGTCCAGCACTTTTTATTCTGAGACAGAGCTCTCTCAGGATGGCCTCCAATTTGCAATCCTCCTGTCTCAACTTCTAAAGTTTCTAAGACTGAACAAGGTAGAAAGAAAAGGTGCTGGAACAACTGGCTACCCATATGCAAGAGAATCAAGCTGAGCTTACCCATATCCCACGCCATATACAGCAATTAACTGAAAATGGTTCAACAAAAAAGGTCTAAAAATAAAAGAGTAAAACACAAAAAAACCTTAGAAGAAAACACAGGGGTAAATTTTCTTGACCTTGGGATTGGCATTGATGAGTGATACAAAATGAAATCATGAGGAAAAAAAAAAATCTGGAGCTGGGTATGGCAGTACCTATTTTTTTTTTTTTTTTTTTTTTTTTTGCGGAGGCGGGGATGGGGGGGTTAGGGATTGAACTCAGGGGCACTTGACCACTTGACCACTGAGCCACATCCCCAGACCTATTTTTGTATTTTATTTAAAGACAGGGTCTCACTGAGTTGCTTAGAGCCTCACAATTGCTGAGGCTGGGTTTGAACTCATGATCCTCCTGCCTCAGCCTCCCAGGCCGCTGGGATTACAGGCATGCGCCACCATGTCCCCCTCCCTATCCTTTTGAAGGAAAACTTTTCCCTACATCTGGACTTCCTAGTTGTAAAGAGCTTGGAAGCAAGATAGTAAATAACGATTCTGGTAAATGTCCATTTTTTAAATATTTTATTTACATTTTAGTTATCGGCAGAGACAAAATCTTTGTATGTGGTGCTGAGGATCTAACCCGGGCCGCACCCATGCCAGGGGAGCGCGCTACCGCGCTACCGCTTGAGCCACATCCCCAGCCTTCCATTTGTTTTAAAAATTCAGAAATTGTCTATTGGAAGTGACTTTTTGAAATGGATTTGCTAGTTCACCTCTAGAAGTGATTTGGGAGGCTGAAACAGGAGGATCACAAGTTCAAGGCCAACCTCAACAATTTAGAGGCCCTAAGTAACTTGGTCTCAAAAGTATTGGGATGCAGCTCAGTGGTAAAATGTGTTATATCCCCAGTACCTAAAAAATAAATAAAATAAATTTCCTAAGAAAGATTGTATTCTGAGGGCTGTTATTGTAGCTCATTGGTAGAGCACTTGCCTAGCATGTGTGAGGCACTGGACTCCATCCTCAACACCACATAAAAATAAAGAAAGGTGGGGCTGGGGATGTGGCTCAAGTGGTAGCTCTCTGGCTTGGCATGCGAGCGGCCCAGGTTCGATCCTCAGCACCACATACAAACAAAGATGTTGTGTCTGCGGAAAACTAAAAAAATAAATATTAAAAAAATAAAATAACGTATTGTGTTCATGTACAACTTAAAAAAAAAAAAAGACTATCTTCTGAGAATTGAGCATTATAGCCCACTGAATTGTGAAGGGCCAGAATTTGAAGGGACTTTCTTATTAGAACTATTGTGACATGTGTGCACTTTATTCAAGACTATTGAGTACATAGTGGACAATTGAGCCATTATTTGAAATATCTAGTGTTATCTAGTGTAGAGGTAGTAAAACATCATTTTGTAAATATCTTTTATTTCTAAATTCACATGAGATATTGGTTTTTGGAAATGGAATTATTACACCACTCTGTGGTGTACTGCCTGTACTTGTTCATTGATGTGGAGGTGACAGGAGGGAAGCAATTGCAAAGGGCTGAGCGCATTCATACTTGGGCATTTTCAAACATTTTTCTGTAGGCTTTGTGCATTTCTGTTTTGCTGCATATATAGCATAAATAATGGACAACTTTGCAACATTTATTTTCTAGATATTAAAGAGATTGTTAGTGTATGACAAATTAGTAAATTTAGCATATTTGTATTTTGTGTTGAAATTCATGGGAAAGATTGTTCTCCGTAAATGATTTCTAAATATGAACTTATTAAACTATCTGCAAGCATTGTATATGCCTATACTGAGCCACTGAACTAAAGGCAGAGAGAAGGAAGTGAGGAGGGAAAGGTTTAAGACCAAAATGATCACATTAGAAGATAGACCAGATTATAAACAGTTTTGTGTGTGTGTGTGTGTGTGTGTGTGTTCACTAAGGCTATGTACATAGCAGACAAGTTCTTATATGAAATACATAGTCTTAGATTTTTTAATATTTTTTTGTACTGGGGATTAAAGCCAGGGGTAGTCTTACCACTGAGCTACATTCCCAGCCCTTTTAATTTTTTTTTTTTTTAAAGAGAGAGAGAGAGAATTTTTAATATTTATTTTTTAGTTTTTTGGCGGACACAACATCTTTGTCTGTATGTGGTGCTGAGGATCGAACTCGGCAGAACGCATGCCAGGCGAGCCCGCTACCGCTTGAGCCACATCCTCAGCCCCCTTTTAATTTTATATTTTGAGACAGGTTCTTGCTAACTTGCTGATACTGACCTCAAACTTGTGATCCTCCTGCCTCAGCCTCCCCAGTAGCTGGGAGTGCTGAGATTACAGGTGGGCACTACTCCATCCACCTTAAACAACATACTCTTCAACAGCTAATGTGTCAAAGAAAAAGAATTACAAGGAAAATTAGAAAATTATTTTGAATGAATGAAAATGAAAACACAAATTCCAAAACTTATAGGATATAGTGAAAGCAGTTTATAACCACAACTGCATATATTACAAAAGAAGATCTCAAATCAATAAAATAACTATGCACAGGAAGAAATTAGAGTATATGAAATCCAAATTCATCAGATGGAAGAAAATAATACAGATTAGATTGGAGATAAATAGAACATAGAAAAACAATAGAGACAATAAAACTAAAATCTGGTTCATGAGATCAACAAAATTGACAAAATTTTAGCCAGATTAACTTAAAAAAAGCGGGGGGGGGGGCGGGGGGGGAGAAGACTCAAAATATTAAAGCCAGAAAGGAAAAAAAAAAAAACGACTGACACCGCAGGTGCCCTCAGTCTGCATGAAGTTCAACCTCTTAGTGATCTCAGACCACTAAAAACCATAAAAACACATGTGCAGGAAGTTCTGGTTCTCAGGCTCTCTGAGGAGCTACAGCGGAATTACAAGTCCTTCAGGTGCCCATCTGCAAGGACGACAAGGTCCAGGTAGTTCGAGGACACTGCAAAGATCAGCAAATCAGCAAGGTAGTCCAGGTGTAAGGAAAAATATGTCATTTACACTGAGTGGGTGCAGCTGAGAAGGCTATAACAGCACAACCGTCCACATGGGCATCTACCCAAGCAAGGTGGTTATCACCAGGCTAGACTTTGATAAAGATTTTTTTTTTTTTTTATGCAGAGCCAAGTCTCAGCAAGTTGGAAAAGAAAAGCAAATATAGGGAAGAGTTCATGGAGAAAAGGCAGTAATGAATATTACCTGTCCCACAACTGTGGTTTAACTGGATGTTTTGCATAGTATGTGCTGCTTGGAACTTTTCAGGATGTTTCTGGAACATTTCATTGTCCTCCTGTTTTGTAATTGACCTATGCCTATGTAAATCTATTTTGCAATTTGGATTAATAATTTTATGAATAAAATTGGAACTGTTTTCTTTTTTTTTTTTTTTTTAAATGTATTTATTTATTTTTTTTTAAGAGAGAGGAGAGAGAGAGAATTTTTTAATATTTATTTCTTTTTTAGTTATTGGCGGACACAACATCTTTGTTTGTATGTGGTGCTGAGGATCGAACCCGGGCCGCACGCATGCCAGGCGAGCGCGCTATCGCTTGAGCCACATCCCCAGCCCCATGGAACTGTTTTCTAACTCATAAAAATCATCAGAAATGAAAGAAAACATTATTACTGATTTTACAGAATAAAAACATAAAAGAAAACCACAAATGGTTGCATTCTCACAAATTGGATAACTTAGATGAAGTGGAAGTTTTTCTAGAAACACACCATCTACCAAAACTGACTCAAGAAGAAACTGAAAAATCTGAAGAAACCAATAACTAGTAAAGAGGTTGTATCAATAATCAAAAAATATCCCTACAACAATGGAAAAATTCAGAATCAGATAGTTTTACTGATGTATTATTTAAATGAACTATTACCAATTTTACTCAAACTCCTCCAAAAATTTGAAGAGAAGGGAATATTTTCTAAGTTATTCTATGGGGCCAGCGCTACCCTGATAACAATTCCAAACAAAGACAAGAAAATTATAAATCAAGAAAATATCTCATGAGTATAAATGCAAAAATTCTCAACAAAAGCTCTAGCAAATCCAACTTAGCAGCAAATTAAAAGAATTATATAATCATAACAAAGATTAATTCTTGGAATACACAGATTATTAGGTATGTTAAATTGAATAATTAGTACAAGGAATTCATATTTATATAAGTATAATAGAATTAACTTTAAATAGAGTGAAGGAAAAAACAACATGATCATCTCAAGGCTGAAAAAAGTTCAACAAAATTTAACATGTTTTCATGATAAAAACAGTATGCTAAGAATTTTATCCTCAACAATAAGTAGATAAAGCATACCTAGGAAAACCCCACAGTTAACATCATGCTCAGTGGTGAAATAATGGAAGCCTTTCCTCTAAGGAACAAAACAAGGATACCTATGTTAGTCACTTTTTTTTTTTTCTTTTTCATTACTGGGGATCAACTCAGGGCAAGACAAACATTTTACCACTGAGCTACATTCCAGTTCTACTTATATCATTTCTATTTGACTTATTATTGGAAATTTCAGCTAAAGCAATTAGGTAAGAAAAAAAAATAATGGCACATAATTGGAAAGAAAGAAAAATATTAGTTTGCAGATGAAATCTTTTATGTAGAAAACCCTAAAGAATTCACACACACACACACACACACACACACACAATTGTTAGTGTTAAAAAGTGAGTTCAAACCAGGCATTGTGGTGCTTACCTGCTAATCCCAGCTACTTGAGAAATGGAGGCAAGATTTCAAGTTCAGGGCTAGCCCCGGGGGGCAATTTAGTAAGACTCTGGCTCAAAAAAGATTTTGTAATAGTTGTAGTAGAAGGAATTGTACCCAGAGGTGTTCTACCACTGAGTTGCATCCCCAGCCCCTTTATTATTAAGTTGTAAATGGACATAATACCTTTATTTATTTATATGCTGTGCTGAGGATCAAACCCAGTGCCTCACTGCAAGGCAAGCAAGCACTCTACCACTGAGCTACAATCCCAGTCCCTCCCCAGCCTTTTTTTAATTTTTAAATTTGAAACAGGGTCTTGCTGAATTGTGCAGGGGACCTTGAATTTGCAATTATCCTGCTTCAGCCTCCTCAGTCACCGGGATTATAGGTTTGCCAACACTCTCAAAATAAAAATTTTTAAAAAGTGCTGGGGATGTAGTTCAGTGACAGTGCTTGCCTAGCATGGATCAATCCCTGGGTTCAATTCCCATCACAAAAAAAAAAGAATTGAACAAAAATATAGGATACAAAATTAAAACACAAAAATCAGTTGTACTTCTCCATGCACTTTCAGTGAACAACCTAGAAAGGAAATTTAAAGACAATTTCAAATACAGTAGCCAAAAGAGAATAAAATACTTCAGAGTAAATTTAAATAAGGATTGATTTATACGTCAAAAATTATTTAAAAAAAGGTGGCATGCGCCTGTAGTCCCAGCTACTCAGGAGGCTGAGGCAGGAGGATTTCTTGAGTCCGGGAGTTCTAGATCAGCGTGAACAACACAGCAAGACCCATCTCAAAAAAAAAAAAAAAAAAAAAAAAAAAAAAAAATATATATATATATATATATATATATATATATATATAATGAGACCTAAACAAACATAAAATATATATATTTAATGTTTATTAATTAAAATACTTAATACTGTTAAGGTGACAATACAAGGGTGAAGGGTGGTCCATAGATTCAAAACAATCCCTCTTAAAATTCAAATGGTGTTTTTGTTGTTGTTGTTTTTGTTTTTTAATTTTTTTTTAGTTGTTGGTTGGACCTTTATTTTATTTATTTATATGTGGTGCTGAGAATCTAATCCAGTGCCTCACATATGCTAGGCAAATGCTCTGCCACTGAGCCACAACCCAGCCCCCCAAATGTATTTTTTATAGAAAGAAAAGGCCATCCAAAAACTCACATGGAATCTTAAGAGATTCTAAATAGCCAAAAAGATCTTAGAGTTGAGCTGGGGTTGTGGCTCAGCGATAGGGCACTCACCTAGCACATGCCAAGCCCTGAGTTCAATCCTCAGCACCATATAAAAATTAATAAATGAAATAAAGGTATTGTGTCCAACTACACTAAAAAAGAATAAAGTTATAGAACTCACATTTCCTGGCTTTAAAACTTGCTACAAGAAGCAGTCATCAAAAATGCATGGTATGGGGCTGGGGATGTGACTCAAGCAGTAGCACGCTCGCCTGTCATGCGTGCGCCCGGGTTAGATCCTCAGCACCACATACAAACAAAGATGTTGTGTCCGCTGAAAACTGAAAAATAAATATTAAAATTCTCTCTCTCTATCTCTCTCTAAAAAAAAAATGCATAGTATTGGATAAAGACAGACATATAGACCCATGGAATAAAGAGGGGAACCCAGAAATAAACCCCAACTCATACCATCAACTGACATTTGACAAGGATGCCATTACCATTTAATGGATAAATGTGGACTAATAACAACCTTTTCAACAAATGATGCTAGGAAAATAAAATATTTTACATGTAAAAAAATTAAGCTTTGATGTATGTACATTCCATGTATGTATTATATGTTAAAATACTTTCTGCTGTCATGTATAACTAAAAAAAAATTAAGCTGGACTCTTAAACTATATACAATGACTAACCCAATTGATCAAAAATGTAAGAGTTAAAACTATGAAACTCCTTGAAGAAAACATAGGGAAAAATCTTTGACACAGGATTTGGTGATGATTTCTTGGGTAGGACTCAAAAAGCACAAGCAATAAAAGACAAGATAGATAAATTAGACCTTATCAAAATTAAAAACTTTTATGTATCAAAGGACACTATTGAGAATGACTTTTGTGCGATGAGTTTGCTGCCAGAATACAGGTGTCATGAAAACCCACTGCTAAATCAAAGCCAAAATGGGAAAGGAAAAGACATCAACATCGTTGTCATCAGACATGTAGATTCTGGCAGGTCCACTGGCCATCTGATCCACAAATGTGGTGGAATCAACAAAAGAACCACTGAAAATTTTGAGAAGGAGGCTGCTGAGATGGGAATGGGCTCCTTTAAGTATGTCTGGGTCTTAAATACACTGAAAGCTCAGCGTGAGCAAGGTGTCACCATTGACATCTCCCTGTGGAAATTTGAGACCCATAAGTATTATGTGATTATCATTGATGGCCCAGGATGCAGAGACTTTACCAAAAACATGATTACAGGCACATAATCACAGGCTGACTATGTTGTCCTGTTTGTTGCTGCTGGTGTTGGTGACTTTGAAACTGGTATCTCCGAGAATGGGCAGACCCATGAGTATGGCCTCTTGTCTTACACACTGGATGTGAAACAACTAACTGTTGATGTTAACGAATTGGATTCCACTGAGCCACCCTATAGTAGGAAGAGATACAAGGAAATTGTTAAGGAAGTCAGCACCTACTTTAAGAAAATTGGCTACAATCCTGACATAGTAGCATTTGTGCCAATTTCTGGCTGGAACATGTTGGAGCCAAATGTTAATATCCCTTGGTTCAAGGGATGGGAAGTCAACCGCAAAGAGGGCAGTTCCCCTGGAACCACACTGCTCAAAGCTTTAGATTTCGTCCTGCCACCAACTCATCCAACTCACAAGACTTTGTGTCTCCTCCAGGATGTCTATGAAATTGGTGATATTGGTACAAAACTCAAAGTGGATCAAGGACCTAGGCATTAGACCAGAGACCCTGCACTTACTGGAAGAAAAGGTAGAGCCAAATCTCCATCATGTTGGCTTGGGAATCAAATTCCTCAACAAGACTCCTAAAGCACAAGAAGTAAAATCAAGAACCAATAAATGGGATGGTATCAAATTAAAAAGCTTCTTCACAGCAAAGGAAATAATCAGGAATGTAAACAGAGAGCCTACAGAATGGAGAAAATCTTTGCCACCTGCACCTCAGATACAGCATTAATCTCCAGGATGTATAAAGAACTCAAAAAAACTTAACACAAAAAAAAACCAACTAACCCAATCAATAAATGGGTAAAGGAACTAAAAGACACTTCACAGAAGGGGGAATATGATCGGTCAACAAATATATTTTAAAAAAGTTCAATATTTCTAGCAATTAGAGAAATGCCAATTAAAACTACAAGTGTTGGCAAAGATGTGGGGGAAAGCTACACTCATACATTGGTGGTGGAACTGCAAATTGGTGCAACCACTCTGGAAAGCAGTATGGAGATTCCTCAGAAAACTTGGAATGGAACCACCATTTGATCCAGTTATCATACTCCTCAGCATATACCCAACGGATTTAAAATCAGCATACTATAGTGATGCAGCCACATCAGTGTATATAGCAATTCAATTCACAATAGCCAAACTATGGAACCCTTCAACAAATGAATGTCTAAAGAAAATGTGGATGGGCTGGGGTTATGGCTCAGTGGTAGAGCACTTGCCTAACATGTGTGAGGCCCTGGGTTCAATTCTCAGCACCACATATCAATAAAATAAATAAATAAATAAATGTCCATTGACAATTAAAAATATTTTTTTAAAAATGTGGTATATATACACAGCCATAATAAAGAATGAAATTATGGCATTTTCTGGTAAATGGATGGAACTGGAGATTATCATGCTAAATGAAATAAGCCAAGGTATTGTGTCCACCTACAACTGAAAAAAGAATTTTTTTAAAAAAAAAGTCAAGTTCCTGGGGCTGGGGATGTGGCTCAAGCAGTAGCGCAATCGCCTAACATGCGTGCGGCCTGGGTTCGATCTTCAGCACCACATACAAACAAAAATGTTGTGTCAGCCGAAAAACTAAAAAATAGATATTAAAAAAAATTATCTTTAAAAAAAAAAAAGTCAAGCTCCTTCCAATAGATGCTATGACATGAATCAACCTGGCTAAGTGAAATAAGCCAGACGCAAAAGTATAAATATTTTATCATTCCACTTAGATGAAGTACTAGAATAAGTGAATTCAAAAAGAAGGAAAGGGGATTAAAGGTCACCAAGAGGTAACCTATACCTAGCAAGAGGGAAACATGGGAAGTTCTTACTTAATGAGTGTCAGTGGGGTTTAACACTGGTCAGGGCCCAGGAATGCTTGTTCCAGGAGGTAAGCTAAGAAAGACTTCAAAGAATGTGCTTCCAAGGGAGGGTAAGGAGGAGGCAAACTGGCCACTTATCTCCAATCTTTACTGTAGGAATCAAAGCAGAAGGACCTTGGCCATGAAGTAAAGACATGTACTTAATAAAATATCTGAAGAAACTCATATGCACAGTTGGCACACAACCCATCCTGTGTATCTATTCCCCCAGCTTGTAAGTACATTGTGCCCTCCATATGGTCCCAGCCTGCTGTTGCCATGGAATTCGTGAGTCAGAAAATGTCCAAATCCTCTCCAAGTTCTTTCTTTGGGATCAGCAAGCACTATGCTGGGGCTTTTCAGCCTGGGAGTTCAATGATGTCTTAGCTCATTTGTGCTGCTATAAAAGAATATCTGAGACTAGGTAATTCATAAAGAACAGCAATTTATTTCTCGCAGTTCTGGAGGTTAAGAAGCCCCAAATTAAGGACTGCTAGCATCTGATGAGGGCTGCTTTCTGCTTCCAAGAAGATGCCTTGAACAATGAGTACTCCAAAGGGTAGTAACACTTCATACTCACGTGGCAAAAGAGCAAAACTCCTTCCTTTTTTTTTTTTTTAATTTATTTTTTAGTTTTTGGCGGACACAACATCTTTGTTTGTATGAAGTGCTGAGGATCAAACCAGGGCCGCACGCATGCCAGGCGAGCGCGCTACCACTGCTTGAGCCACATCCCCAGCTCCCATCAAACTCTTAATAAAGGCACTTAATCCCATTTCTAAATTAGGAGGCCTCAAAACCTCGTCACCTCTTAAAGTCCCCCCTTCTCGATATTGTCACATTGGCCAGTTTCAATATCTGAATTTTGGAAGGAATACATTCAAACACAACACAGTTTCTGTCTGAAGTGATAAAAAAGTTTAGGGCAGGCATGGTGGTACATGCTTGTAATCCCAGCTACTTGTGAGGCTGGGGCAGGAGGATATAAATTCAAGGTCAGCCTGGGTAACTTATGGAGTCCCTGTCTCAAATAAAACAAAATGGACTGGGAGTATAGCTCAGCGGTTGCACCACAATGCAAATGTAATTATTGCCTTTGAGTTTAAAAATAAAAAGATAAGGAGGTGACTCATAGTGGGGTAGAGAGGGAGAGCATGGGAGGATTAGATTAATTCTAGATAGGGTAGAGGGGTGGGAGGGAAAGGGAGGGGAAGGGGATTAGCAAGGATGGTGGAATGTAATGATCATCATTATACAAAATACATGTATGGGGGATGGAGCTGTGGCTCAGTGGTAAAGTGCTCGCCTAGCATGTGTGAGGCCCTGGCTTTAATCCTCAGTACCACATAAAAATAAACAAATAAAATAAAAGTATTGTGCCGCAGTCTTGCTGGACAAAATAATGGGGGGGGTGTGTGCAAGCAACTTGTGAAGGTTGAAACAGCAGGAGCCGCTTTATTGCAGGACAGCAGAGGTATATATACCCAACCGATTATACACAGCTTGTTTCAATTAACATCATCTAGATACAGCAATCAGCCAATAAGGAATCTCCATCATCTTAATGGCTCGGTGGCGTTACTTCACAAACCACTCCTCCTGGCAAAGTGCCAGGCGCCATCTTGACCTGGTTGTGGCCCTCAACAGTATTGTGTTCAATTACAATGAAAAAATAAATATTAAAAAAAAAAAAACTAAAGTATATATATGAAGACTTGAATCTGGTGTCAATATACCTTATATACAAACAGAGATATGAAAACTTGTGGTATATATGTGTATTAAGAATTATAGGGGCTGGGATGTGGCTCAGGGGCTGGGATGTGGCTCAGGGGCTGGGATGTGGCTCAAGCAGTAACGCGCTCGCCTGGCATGCGTGCGGCCCGGGTTCGATCCTCAGCACCACATACAAACAAAGATGTTGTGTCCGCCAAATACTAAAAAATAAATATTAAAAAATTCTCTCTCTCTCTACCTCTATCTCTCTCACTGCCTGGGTTCGATCCTCAGCACCACATACAAACAAAGATGTTATGTCCGCCGAAAACTAAAAAATAAATATTAAAATTCTTAAAAAAAAAAAAAAAGAATTATTGTCAGGGACTAGAAGGAAATTCTCCTTCAAAGATTAGCCTGACAGCCCCCTGGGAGACATCCTGCCTGGGAGGCATCCTGCAGCCACCTATCTCCCTGGAACATCCTGCGGTTATCAGGATCATCAGACATCTTGCACCTGGCAGTTTTACCACCCACATCCAGCAATTGTTGATTAGAGAGCTTCCCCATCCCCAGCATATAAATACCCCTGTGTGAACAATAAAAGTTTGCAGCTTGATCAGAATTTTTGTCTTGCTGTCACCTTTCGTGTGTCTCTTGTCCCTTCATTCCTCCCCATCTAGGTTCGCTGCCCACGTTGATGGGTCCTGCCTGACAGGACAAATTATAATGCAAAAACAAGTACATGTATAATGGCACAAATTGGTGTGAACATACTTTATATACAGAGATAGGAAAAATTGTGCTCTATATGTGTAATAAGGATTGTAATGCAAAAAAAAAAAAGATACTATATAAATAACACAATAAGAAAACTAAAAAAAAATAGATAAAAGTGGAATTCATCATGATGTATTCACACATGCACATAGCATAATTTGGTTAATTTTAATCTACAATTCCTCCCCTAACCATTCCTCTTTCCTCCTCTCAGTCCCCTTCCTTTATTCCAGTTCTCCCCTCTATTTTCATGAGGTCTCCCTTCATTTTTTTTCTTTATTTTTCTTACTTTATTTATTTATTTATTTCTATAGTTACAATGATAGTTTTATTGTAAAAAACACAAATCAGGAACAACCAAATGAAGAGACTCCGAGGGTGAAGTCTAGGAGCACTCTAAATGCATATTTCCTGTTTTTTTTTTTTTTATTATTGGTTCCCTTCATTTTTTATTTCTTATTTATCTCTAGCTTCTGCAAAAGAGAGTAAACAAACCCTTGACTTTGAGCCTGGCTTATTTCACTTAGCAAGATATTCTCCAGTTTTATCCATTTACTAGCAAATCACGTAATTCCATTGCTCTTTATAGCTGAGTAAAATTTATGGTGTGTATATATACCACATTTTCTTATCCATTCATCTATTAAGGACTGATTTAATAACTTGGCTGTTTATTGTGAATTGTGCTTTTATAAACATTGATGTTGCTGAATCAAAAAAATAAAATAAAATAGTTAAGATAGAAAGTTTTACATTACAGCATATTGCAATTTTAAAAATAATGTACAAAAACCATTGAACAATAAACCTAAAGTATATAATATGTATAAATGGGTAAGTTGCATGGCATGCAGATTATATATGGTTCAATAAAGCTATTTTTAAGTTTGTTATTCTGATATTCAATATATCACCCTTTTCCTTTATGAATCATGCTTTAGGTGTAAAATTTATTGCGAGCTAGCTCGGTCCTCCCCGTGCACACACAGCAACTGGTGACGCTGAGAGGCCCCAGCCCAGATTTTGCAGCAGTTTTATACATTCTTTGGAGAGGGCAGGGACTTCACATACATCATAGCCTCTTTTAGCAAATCATCACACACTGCGGGAAAATAAAATAACAACTCTAAAACATGATTAGCACATTCACTGGCGGGAACAAGTTGGGTAGCGGTGATTGGTCAGTACAAAAGGGGGATTCATTTGAACTGATTGGTTTAAGCCAAGAGGGGTGTACGTACTGAACTACATGGTTTCCCAACATGTTATCAACCACCATAAACTGGGAGGGTCATCTGGCATCCCAGGTATTTCCCTGTCTCATGCTGATTGGTGGCTGCTAGGGGGTTGCTATTGATCTCCACCTAGCCTGACTGAGTCAGGGACACCTGGGCAGCAGATCTCTCCTGTTATTTGTAGATAAACAACTTAGCAGGGTGGGAATGTGCTTAGGAGTGCTCTGTGGGTTTTTCCAAGGACAAAGGCTATGTCCCTTCCTTGGACAGGTTTTGCTCTGAGATAGAGGCTGGTTTTTCATAACAACAACAAAACCATTGGGAATATTTGTGTATCTCTTCTGGGTTCTCTAATCCATTCCACAGTCTTGGATAACTTTAAATAAAACATCTGGAAAGTTATTCCTTCCCTCCACATTTTTTTTTTTAATAGTTGTAGATGGACAGCCTGCCTTTATTTGTTCCATTTTTTTTTAACTAGATGAGTAAAATACCTTTATTTTGTTTATTTATTTAGTTGTAGACAATACTTTTTTTTTTTTTTTTAGTTGTAGACAATACTTTTATTTATTTTTATATGGTGCTGAGGATCGAACCCAGGGCCTTGCACATGCTAGGCAAGCACTCGAGCCACAATCTCAGCCCTATTTTGTTTATTTTTATGTGGTGCTGAGAATTGAAGCCAATGCCTCACAGGTGGTAGGCAAGCGCTCTACCACAGAGTTACAATCTCAGCCCTATTTGTTTCATTTTTATGTGGTGCTAAGGATCAAACCCAGTGCCTCACACATGCTAGGCAAGCACTCTGCTACTGAGCTATAAAAGAATACCTGAAACTAGGTAATTCATAAAGAATAGCAATTTATTTTTCACAGTTCTGGAGGTTAGGAAGCCCCACATTAAGTGCCAACATCTGATGGCAGTCTGCCAGCCCTATTCCTTCCTCTTTTATTTTATTTTTTAGTTGTTGATGGACCTTTATTTTATTTATTACATGCATTGCTGAGAACTGAACCCAGTGCCTCACAAGTGCTAGGCAAGCACTCTACCACCGAGCTACAATCCCAGCCCCTCTTTATTCTTCAATTTTTGTTCAAGCTTTTCTATTTCCCTTGCCTTTTCTTTTTCTTTTTTAAAAATATTTTTAAATTTGTAGTTGGATACAATTCCTTTATTTCTTCATTTTTATGTGGTGCTGAGGATCAAACCCAGTGCCTCGCACATGCTAGGGCAAGCACTCTATCACTGAGCCACAACCCAGCACCCCCTGCCCTTGCTTTTTCATATAAATTTTAGAATAATCTTATCTCTATCTATTAAAAAAATCTTGCTGGGATATTTTGATAGGAACTCCATTATATCTGTGTACCAAATAGGGGAGAATTGATTTGAGTCTTCTCTCTTTTTTTGAGCTTCTGCTCCTTTAACACAGCATATCTCTCCATTTACAGATATCTCCTTAATTTCTTTTCATCGGTGTTGTGTAGTTTTAGGCATAGAAGCCCTATACACATTTTATTGGTTATAAATTATTAGGTTACTTATTTCTTTTTTTCATACTTTGAGAGATTGTAGATGATTTTTTTTCCCATGCTGAGTATTAAACCCAAGGGCACTCTGCCACTGAGCTGCATCCCCAGCACTTCTAAAATATTTTTTTTCAGACAAAGGTCTTGCTAAATTGTTGAGGCTGGCCTTGAACTTGCAATCCTCCTCCATCAGACTCCAAGTCACAAAGTTTACAGTTGTGCAACATCACACCTGGCAATGATATTGTATTTTTCATTTCAATGTCCACTTGTTAATTGCTAATATTTAGAAATATAATTGCTTTTGAAAAATGTGTGTCTTATTTCCTTAGACCTTGGTGAACTTATATCCCTAGACCTTAGTTCTAGGAGTTTTGTTTTGTTTTGTTTCTTTTGTAGTACTGGGGGTTGATCCCAGGGCTTCATAAATGCTAGGCGAGCTTTACCCGAAATCACATCTCCCACCCTTAGAATTTTCTTGGTAAATTCCTTGATATTTTTTCTATAGACGATTATGTAATCTACAAATTGTGACAGTTTTATTTCTTCTATTCCAGTCTGTATGCCTCTTAATTCCTATTCTTGCCCTATTATGCTGGCTAGAATTTCTAGGACTTTGTTAAATGAAGAGTTGTAATGTGGACATCCTTTAAATTTTGCTTTTCAGTTTTTGCTAATAATATACAAAATTTACAGCTGAAAATTTACACCTGATTTTTTTTTTTTTTTTTTTTTTTTTTTTTTTGTGATGCTGGGGATTGAACCCAGGGCCTTGTGCATTCAAGGAAAGCGCTCTCCCAACTGAGCTATATCCCCAGCCCACAACTGATTTTTGCAATATAGACTTTGTATCCAAGGCAGAGCCAAATTAATTTATCTGTTGTAGTAATGTTATAGATTCCTTAGGATTTTTCTATGTAAATAATCATGTCAGGCACAAATGGAAATAATTTTGGTTCTTGATTTCTAATTCTCATGTGTTTCCTTTTTCTTGCCTTATTGCACTGGCTAAAAATTTCAGTATAATGTTGAATAGAAGTAGTGAGAGTGGACATCCTTGACTTGTTTGCAATCTTGGAAAGAAAGTATTCCATGTTTCACAATTGTGAACTTGTTTATAGGTATATCTTTTATCAGATAAAAAATTTCCATTCTATTGAGTTTTAAATTTCAATTATTGTGTTTAATTTCTGAAAATTTCCATTTGGGTCAGGCATGGGGAGCTGAGACAGGAGGATTGCAAGTTGAGGCCAGCCTTCATAACTTAGACTCTGTCTCAAATTTATATTAAAAGATTTATGGAGGCTGGTGGTAGAGCTCAGTGGTAAAGCGCTTGTCTAGCATGTGTGAAGCATTGGGTTCAATTCTCAGCACCACAGATAAAGTTTCATCGACGACTAAAAGCTTATATATATTAACAAAAGAAAAGAGTTATGGATACAGTTCAGTGGTACAGAACCTCTGAGTTAAATTCCCAGTTCTGAGAAAGAAAAAAAGAAAAAGTCCTATTTGTTTCTTTTCAGCTCTGATAGGTCATTTGATGTTGTTTATTTTTTCTCTTTCCTTTCTTTCCCTCCTCCTCCTCCTCTTTTTTTTTTGGTGGGGGGTACCAGGGATTTGAACTCAGAGACCCTCAACCACTGAGCCACATCCCCAAAATAAAATATTTTGTATTTTATTTAGAGACAGGGTGTCACTGAGTTGCTTTAGTGCCTTGTTTTTGCTGAGTTTGGCTTTGAACTCAGGATTCTCCTGCCTTAGCCTCCTGAGCTACTGGGATTATAGGCATGCATTACCATGCCGGGCTGATGCTGTTTCTTGCTCCTTACAAATATTTTTCAAGCTCATGTTTTATTTCTTTCAACATATATTCACAGATATTTTATAATTTGAATATAATTCCAATATATTAAGTGTTTGTATGTCAGATTCTGCTTTTTCTTATTTCTCTATGTGGATATTTTGACTTTATATTCTCCATGAAAACATTTTAGAAGATTTGTATTTGCCTCTTCCAGTTAACTAACATTGTTTGAGATAATGTTTCACTAAGTTGCCTTGATCTTGTGATCCCCTTGCCTCAGCTTCCAAAATAACTAGGACTACAGGTGCACACCACAATGTCCTGTTTCTGTAGGCACTTGAAATTTATAGCTAAGAGTATTTTTAAGCTGCTGGGGTTGGGACTCAGTGGCAGAGCGCTTGCCTAGAATGTTTGAGACACTGGGTTCAATTCTCAGCACCACATATAAATAAATGAATAAAATAAAGGTCCGGAGCTGGGGTTGTGGCTCAGTGGTAAAACGCTTGCCTTGCACATTTGAGGCCTGGCTTCGATCCTCAGCACCACATAAAAATAAATAAAAATAAAATAGACATTGTGTCCATCTATAACTAATAATAATAATAATAATAATAATAATAAAATAAAGGTCCATCAACATCTTAAAAAAAAAGAGTATTTTTAACTGCAAAATTTATGTAATTTAGAGCTGCATATCCACCCCAGGTCTGGTGTGTCATCACAACTTCTCAGAAATAATTTCTTTCCCTCTTTCTTCTCTACTCTCACCAAGAATTTTTTTTTTTTCCCAATTCCCTGAGGTGTCAAGGAAGCTGGGTCAAATTACTCTTGGTTTACTGCTTTGGGATCCCAGCCTTGGTCGGGGGCATCTCCTCTTAATTACTCAGCAGACCCTGGACTAGTTCTCTGTTCTGCAATGCCTGCTCACATTTATGTGCTCATTCACCTGCTCACAATAACCTATCTACTTTCACCAGTTCATGTTCACCTAGTTTGGCAAATACCTTTGGGGTAAACACAGCATAAGTGCTTAGATTCTCTCTGGATTCACACTTTCACTTAGATTTTAGCCTGGTAATTAAAAAAAAAAAAAAAATATATATATATATATATATATATATATATATATATATATATATATATATATGTTTTAGGTGGACACAATATCTTTATTTTTATGTGGTGTTGAGAATCAAACCCAGTGCCTCACACATGCTAGGCGAGCATGCTACCACTTGAGCCACTCCCCAGCCCCTAGCCTGGTAATTCTTCACTGTGTGTGTGTGTGTGTGTGTGTGTGTGTTTGTGTATGCAGTATGGAGATTGAACCCAGGGCCTTGAGTATGCTAGGCAAGTGCTCTACCACCAAACTATATTCCATGCCTCTGCATATATCTTTTTTCAGTCTCTTACATAATATTTTCTTCCTTGTCTTAGCTGGAGGGTCTATAAACACAGGCTTATCCATCCTACTTACAGGAAAGGCAAATGTTGCTGCTTAAAATGAATCCTCTGTCATCCAACACAAGTCAACCCTTGCCTGGGTTTATCCTTACTCTGTTGTGCAGCCACTTCATTACATCTCATTCCAGACCTTAACTTTTCCATGTTTTTCACCTGAATGTGTCTGACCTTTCTTGCATTGCCACCATCTTCAGAATCCCGAGCCTTCTTGACAGCACTGTCACATCCAGAAGCTACTTCCTTCCCTCCCTCTCTTCCAGAACCACTTTTTCTTTTCTCTGGGCAGCATCTTTGAAACTTGCAGTTGAACTCCAAACTGCTTCTGATGCTATACCAAACCCCTCTATCCTGCAATCTTATTGTTTTCAGTGAGCGATTGGGTCTGAGTGGCCATCCATATTCACCAGAAGGCATTCAAAATTTTCCATTATCTCTTGGCTGCTCTCAATTTCTCTTTGTGTAATAAGCCTGTTTAAAAACTTCCTTTGGTCTCACCTGGTACTTGTAATCCCAGCCACTGGGGAGGCTGAGACAGGAAAATTGCAAGTTCAAGATCAGCTTGAGCAATTTAGCAATACTCTGTCTCAAAAAATAAAAAGGGCTGGAAATGTAGCTCAGTAGTAAAGCATCCTGGGTTCAATCTCCAGTACCCAACCCCCCATCATCCATATGGGGTGGAAGAACATCTTCTTGATCCTCATCTAAGTTAGCAAACTCGGTTACATGCTCTGGTTACAACCATGCTTCTCTGACCTAAAGATTCTAATTTGTAAAATATTATAAATACTTATTTTCCTGGGTCTCCAATTCTGCTCCTCCGGTCCTAGCCTTTTCTACCTCAGTCGATGTCAAGTCCCCCTTTAATTGCTCAGGCTAAATCCTTAAAGGGACTTTCTTTTTTTTTTTTTTTTTTAAGAGAGAGAGAGAATTTTTAACATTTATTTTTTAGTTTTCGGTAGACACAACATCTTTGTTTGTATGTGGTGCTGAGGATCGAACCCGGGCCGCACGCATGCCAGGCGAGCACGCTACCGCTTGAGCCATATCCCCAGCCCCTTAAAGGGACTTTCTTGAGATGGGATTTTCTTTTTGTTTTATTTTTTCAGTTGTAGATGAATAAAATACCTTCATTTTATTTATTTATCTTTATGTGGTGCTGAGGATCAAACTCAGTGCCTCATACATACTAGGCAAGCACTCTACCACTGAACTACAAACAACTGCAGCCCCTTGAGATGGGATCTTGATATGTGGCCCAATATCAGGGCTCAATCAGTTCTCCTGCCTCAGCCTCCCAAATAGCTGAGACTACAGTAATAGGCCACCAGATCTGGCTTAGAGAGTCTTAATTCCTCTCTTGATATCATCTCTACCTTCAAAATGCATTCAGTCTAACCACTTTTGGCCAGGCACTTGGTGAATGCATGTAATTCTGGTACTCAGGAAACTGAGGCAGGAGGATCACAAGTTTTTCCTTTGTTTGCTTTGTTTCTTTTTGGGATACCAGGGATTGAACTCAGGGAGACTCCATCACTGAGCCACATCCCAGCCCAATTTTGTATTTTGAGACAGAGTCTCACTGAGTTGCTTAGTGCCTTCCCATTGCTGAGGCTGTTTGAACTCTCCATCCTCCTGGCTCAGCCTCCTGAGCTGCTGGGATTATGGGCATGGGCCACTGAGCTAGGTCAGATCACAAGTTTGTGACTGGCAGCTTAGCAAGACCCTGTCTCAAAATAAAATTAAAATAGCCGGGGGCGGGTAGCACAGTGGTAGAGCTCTCATGCATAAGAGATCTTCAATTCAATTTACAGTACCCCCCCAAAAAAAAATCTGAGCACTTTTCCATACTAACCTGTTCCAAGCAATATTCATCTCCTGCACCCTGTACTATGCACTATTGTAATAACCTTCTAGCAGGTTTCCTTGCTTCTGTCAATATTCTCTTTCATTTGGTTCTAAACACAGCAGCCAGAGCAATTATTTTAAAACATAAGTCAGATGGTGTCATTCTTCTGCTCAAAATCCTGCAATGCTCCCCATTCCGGAGTAACTGCCACACACACACAGGACCTTGCGAAATCTGCACTCTATTTCACTTTCTCGTTTCCTCTCTCCAGCCCCTCTTTTCTTTTTGATAATGTCAACTATTCTCTCTGCCTGGACTGCTCTTCTCCTAGCCTCCTTGAGTTCTTTCAGATCTCACTTTCCCACTGGTGTTTAACCTGACCTCCTATTTAATGATGTGAACTGCCCTACTTTTTCCTCTCCCAAACCTCGTAACCACCTTCTAACACACCACATAATGCATCGCCTCCCTTTGTTAGAATATAACCTTCAAGACTGCAGAAATCTGTTTCCTTCACTGAGCCTGGGACCTCACAACAGGCAGGCGCTCAATAAACGTTAAATGTAAAATCAAACGCCTATCCCTTGCAATAAGACCACTACTAACTACTAAAAAGACCACTACTAACATTAGCAGGTAGTGGGACCGGGGCCAGAGAGCAAGAACTTGTTGCAGTACCTTGGACAGTAGGTACTTTAGAGACACCGAGTTTTCATTCCGTGTAAGCCTTTTCCTCTGCTCAGTTCCAAACTCACGCTACTCAACTAACCAGTTAAATTCCTTATTCTTTTTGTCCCTTAAAGGACCTCGGCTTCACGAACGGTGGTGCCAACACCGGCTGATTGCAGTAGGCTGGCGGTTAGTTTTGGCGGTTGCCTGGGTCACCGCACAGCTTCCCCCGCGAAGAGCTGAAGGGGAGGGGTGGGGCCACCTAGTATGATGCGTCCTGGGATTGGCTTGCTGTAAGACCACGCCCCCAACCCGGGCACGCTCCGCTCTCCCAGCTGTTGGCTGCGGAGGCGGGGTTCCCCTGCTTTAGGTCCAGAGGAGGAGCTTGGGGACCGGAGTAATTGTCACCGCCCGGCTCCAAGAAAGATCCCTCTGCCTTTGGGACCCCTCCCTGTCGTTCATTCAGGCTCATTGCAAGCTCGGAGGATCTAGGTCCAGGAAATTCCAAGAAATTTTGGACCCTCGTCTAAGCCATTTGAAAGTGGAGGAATGGGACTCTAGGTGATCGCCAAGGATCCCACCCTTTTGACAGGACTCCCCCCATCACCTTCCTTCTTCTTTTGGTATTGGGGATTGAAACCAGGGGCGTTTTACCACTGAGCCACATCCGCAGACCTTTTTATTTTTTATTTTGAGACGTCGTCTCACTAAATTGCTGAGGCTGGTCTTGAATTTGTGATCCTCCTGCCCGGCTTCCTGGAGTCGCTGGGATTAGTGTGCCACCGCGCCCCGCTGGGCTGACAGGCCCCGTTCTTATAGAATTCCTTAAGCTTGTTGGGGCTTGGGCTTCCTCATATGTAAATGCATAGGCACGGGAAGCCTAGAACTGACCCCAGCTCTGGCACTGACTTGGGGGAGGCCTTGATCAAATCACATCCTATTTCTGGGATTGTTTCCTCTTCTTATTTCAAAGGGATTGGATTAGATGTCCTCTGAGGCCCTTTCTAGCTAACAGTTTTGATAACGTGTGTAAAGTTTTTTTTTTTTTTTGTAAATGTTTAAAATGTTATACGAAGTTAAGATCTTCTCAGCCCCCTGCACTTTCTGTATACTGAACTTTTAGAAAAGAAAGGTAAAGTCTAGGTTGGCAGCTTGAAGTAAAATATCAACAGATCCCTGAAAGACTGTGCCTGCAACTCAGGAGATGCTGCTGGAGAGGATAATGGTAACCCCCTCATTTTGCAGAATAGTAAACTTGAATGGTGGCTGAGTCACAATATAAAGAACCCAGGTTTTCCAATTTTGTGATTATTGACTTTACACAGTGTTAACAAACAGAAGGCAATATGTAAAAACAGGGAAAGAAAATCGCGAACAGATGGGCTGGGGATATATATAGCTCAGTTGGTAGAGTGTTTGCCTTGCTTGCACTAAGGCCCTGGGTTCAATCCCCAGCACCCCAATAAAAATAAAATTAAAAATTGTCCACAGAAATATAAACTAATTTGGAGTACTTCCCACTTTCATCTATTTAGGATTTCTTTTTTTCTTCCTTTGTGGTACTGGTGACTGAACCCAGGGGTGCTTAACCACTGAGCCACATCTCCAGCCCCCTTTTTATATTTTATTTAGGGACAGGTGTCACTGGGTTGCTTAGGGCCTCACTAAGTTGCTGAGGCTGGCTTTGAACTCTTGATCCTCCTGCCTCAACCTCCAGAGCCACTGGGATAACAGGTGTACACCATCACACCTGGCTTACTTAGCATTTCTATCCTATTTACATTTATGGTTACTTTCAAAGCAAAAATAGAGTGATAAAAGGTAAACAGATCTCCCTCTTGTTTTTCCTGTTACTTTTGTCCCCTTCAGAAGTGGTTCCAAATACACCTTCACAAATTTGTCAGTGATCACTCAACCACCTTCCAAAAAGAGCAAAGGGGGGAAAAAGCCAATTAAAGCCAAACACAATATGTGTCATTTATACAAAATGTCAAGATCTTTTTAAATATTTTGTTTTTAGTTATAGTTTGACACAATAACTTTATTTTTTATGTGGCGCTGAGGAATGAACTGAGCACCCCGCACATGGTAGGCAAGCACTCTATCGCTGAGCCACAACCCTAGCCCCAAAATGTCAAGATTAAGGAAATTTACAGAGGCAGTACATTAGTGGTTGCCTAGGGTTTGGGGAGGGGGACTGAGGAGAAGAAAGAAGTGACAGCTAAGAGACACAAGATTTATTTTGGAGAGATGAAAATGTTCTAAAATTGATTATGGTGATGGCTGCACACCTGTAAATATTCTTCTTTTTTTTTTTTTTTTTACAGAATTTCATTCTTTTATTGAAGCTTACAGTTTCACTGGACTTTTGGCCCCATATGATAACTCACACATTAAAAAACAAAAACAAACAAACAAACAAACAAACAAAAAACAGCATTGGCAGTGGGAGGTGACATCTGTCCTCCAGGAACTAAAGCAGAGTGGAGCATGGCAGGCAATTGAAGGTTCCAAGCTTTGGAGGGCAGTAGCCTGGCTGAGATACCCAGAAGGCAGACTGTCCCAGCTCCCTGAGCAGGGACAGCCCCCAGTTAGAAGTTAACACACAAGGACTTCAGGATGTGAATGAGCAGGAGTCCAAGCCACTGGTCCCACAGGCAAATCTCTCTCAAGCTTGGTCAATTCCATTTTGGAGAAGCTGGGCTCATCTGACAGGACAGCCGCTGAGGGAAGGCAGATGCTAATGGTAAGAGGCTGAAGAACACTTAACACTGGTGTCAGTGCACAGAGGGGGAAGCTAAGGGCCAGAGGCACAGCCGATTGCTCAGGCCTGTCAGGACACTCAATTTCCAGTCCTCTCCTAGGTCAGGCTCCTTCCTACCTGTATGGCCACAGTCCAGGGATCCATTATTTGGTGGCTCTGATGCAGAATCCTCAACCCTCTTTGGGAACAGTGCTGCATCAAGCTAGGGAGAATTTTTTTAGGAGGGGAAAGAAAAGAAGAGAGGCCCACATGCTTCTCCCACTCTAAGGAGCCAGGAAAGGTCCCTTGATGTGCTCCACTGTCTACAGATAGGCTGGGTCATAGCATCCGAGAAGCTGTCATGGTGACGAAGTCCTCGAAGCTGAGCCGAATGTTGCCCTGCACCGCGGTGTCCTTCTCTCGGAAGGTCTTGGTCAGCACCTGCAGCTGGGTGCACACCTGAATGAAGCGGTCGAGCTGCATGGTGGGACTGGCAGAGCGTGGGCAGTAGCGGGAGACCAGGAGCTGGGTGAACTGGGGGCTCAGGTTGTAGCCCATTTGGGACAGAGCTTGCTGCAGCTCTGTGTAGCTGATGGAACCTGAGTGGTCCCGGTCATACTGCTGGAAGAGGTTCTTCCACTGCTGGATGAATTTCCACAGCGCTGAGAAACCATAGACATCAATGCGGCCTGACTTGGTCTTGTCAAACATGTTTATCATTATGAGGCATGTCTCGACATTGAATGAAGACCAGTTGGAGTTGACCAGGGCCTGCTTTAGCTCCTTCTTGGAGCCACTGTGACCTGAGTCCACTGACTGGAACTGCCGCAGTCTGGCTGGGCACAAAATCACGAGCCACCACACACCTTGTAGGTTCAAACAGCAACTCTTTATTCTCGAACTGTCACCGGCACTTTACACACACGTTCTGGGCAAATCCACGTTCTGGGCAAAATCCACATTCTGGGCAAAACCCACCCACTCCACCGGGCTCTGAATCCCAAATACTCTCCGAATCCCGGGAGAACTCAACGGGAACTCAAGGAGTGGTGCGCCTGAGGCAGCAGGATACGCCCTATTCCCAGCAGGATACACCCTAAACCTGGATCCGCCCTGGTCCTTGAGCAAGGTCACCTTACATGCAATGTCACTGCAAATGACCTGGGTCATGCCATGCATCATACCTACTTGGCAATGGCTCTCAGCATGGAACCAGGAGTAGGCCTCAGGATCCACATTGGGTGGGACACCACCTGCCCATACGGATAGCTGGCCATGGCGACTCTCCACACCTGTAAATATTCTAAAAATCAGTAGGTTGTAACTTTAGGTAGATGAAGTGTATGGAATATGATTATATCTCAATAAAGCTGTTAAATCAAAAGCAACATCCCAGGAAGCAAAAATAAAAAGAACCACATATTTTTGTTTCTTCCCTTTCATTCTTGAGAGCTCTGGGGTGCTCTGCTGGACCTTCTGGCCCTGCAGATGATTTCCTGGATCTCCGAGTCTGCCCATCTCAAGCTCAGGCACCATTTCATGCTCTGGCTCATGTAATTGAAGGAGGCACCTCAGGCTGTCCCACCTCAATAGCCACCTCATTTCTTAGTTAGCCATGATGGAATTGGGATTGTGGAGGGAAGAACAGAAAGGGCAGAACAGAAATGAGTTTGGTGCACATTCCGCGAGAAGTGAGAAACTTCCTTGGGCAAAATTAGAAAGAACAAAAGGGAATGGTGAAAAGGAAAAGGACTTTCATCTTTTGTGATTTTTCTTGCTTCTTGTACTGTTTCAAGGATGACATATCATATTTGAGTAGCTTTGCAGTTTCCTTCCTGGAGGGAGCATCATTTTAAAAATTTATTCCTGCCAGGCACATGCCTGTAATTCTAGCAGCTCAGGAGGCTGAGGCAGGAGGATCAAAAGTTCAAAGCCAGCCTCAGCACCTTAGCAGGGGCTCTAAGCAACTTAGTGAGACCTTGTCTCAAAATAAAAATTAAAAGGTGCTGGGATGTAGCTCAGTGATTAAATGGCCCTGGGTTCAATCCCTGATACAAAAAAAAAAAAATCGTTTTGTTTATTCCGGCAGCCAGTTATTAAACATCTACTTCCTTTATGTCTTTACTAAAAGTCTACCTTCTCAGAAAAGTCCCCCTGGACAACCCATACAAAATTTTGACATTTTCCCTGATCCCCACACTTCCTATCTTCCTTTCCTCACTTTATTTTCTCTTTATGTTTGTTTGTCTGGTTTGGTTTGGTTTTTATGTGTCCTCCTTAGTAGAATTTAAGCCCTGAAGAGCAGAATTTCAGCCGGGGGAAATAGCTCAATTGGTAGAGAACTTAACCTTGCATGTACAAGGCCCTGGGTTCAGTTCCCAACAGCTCAAAAAAACAAGCAAAAAATCATGAAGGGCAGGATTTTTTTTTTTTAATTTTTTTAATACTTATTTATTAGTTTTCGGCGGACACAACATCTTTGTTTGTATGTGGTGCTGAGGATCGAACCCGGGCCGCCCGCACGCCAGGCGAGCGCGCTACCGCTTGAGCCACATCCCCAGCCCAAGGGCAGGATTTTTTAAAAATTACTTTTTATATGGTTTGTTCAATAATCATATCTACAGGGCCTAGGAGAGCCCAATGTAAGTACTTAATGTGTTTATTGAATGAATAAATGAATGAACTAATGTACTGGGCACTTTTGTGATAAAGAAGAAAAGTTTTACAAGGATATTTTATAAAACTTACCTATTTTTGGTTAGGAGGCATTAGTTTTCCCTTCCACAGACCTATCTACAAGAACACTGAAGTACAAGAAGAGAAAGTGTAGAATGACATTTAGGCAGTGAGGGACTAGGGTGGTGAGTGTTAGACGCTTTGTGACCACCAAGCCTGGTATCTGATCCACACTTTCCCCCTCAGCATCAGCTTAATGCTTGCAAAATTATATGACATTTGAAGCCTTCACATTCCTCTTCTGTAAAATAGGTTAATACCTTCCCTGGTATATAATAGGTATTCAATAAGTACATGATTTCTCTCTCTCTCCCCTTCTACCCTTAAAATATATGTTGTAGTTGGACACAATACCTTTATTTTATTTATTTTTATGTGGTGCTGAGGATCGAAAACAGTGCCTCACACATGCTTGGTGAGCACTCTACTGCTGATCCACAACCTCAACCCTCTCTGCCCTTTCTTTGGAAAGTGGCTTCCCTCTGTTAGTATAAGCTTATTACTCAAGACTTTGGAGCTACGTTATCTGTCAGTTTCATAAAATAAAGAAATACAAATCTGAAGTTTTCTCTTCAGACTTCTCTTGCTCCTGATGATATATATTTTGATCTCTTGGGCAGGGAGTTAAAGAAGTATGGTAGAGAAAATTGAGGAAAAAGAGTTGGGGTCCCAACCCCAGCCCAGCCCTCAATGTTTTAAAGGAGCATGGGGGCTCTGGAATTGGTCCATGTGCATTTGAAATCCTGGCTCTGCTTAGGCAGGCTTCCTGGGCACAGAAACCCCAGGCTTGTCATCTGTAGACTAGAGATAGTATTATGTCATGGAGGCTAAATGTAGGTCATGGTATGAAGCTCTTGGCAAGTGTTTGGCTGAAAGAGTGCCTCAGTACTGACAACCATTGTTGTCACTCTAAAGTTTGGAATTCAGAATCAGAATCCAGCTGGATGTTTTGCTCACAAGGTCACGTGGATACAGCTGAGCTCTAGAGGTAGCTTCGGCTGAATCCTGAGCAGAACCTCTAGGTCAAGTGCTCTGTGACATGTTTCCTGCTTTCAGGACTGAGTAAGGCCTCTCCTCTGTTTTCTGGGGTTTCTTCTTCATTCCTCTGTATATTAAGGTTTGGGTGGGCTGTTTCCAACTTTGGCACCAGAAACTTGTCTGGGGCGCCTGGCTATAGCACATTTCCTCCCACATCACCTAATGTTCACTATGTGTCAGGCATTGTGCTAGTCACTAGGACAGTGCAAAGACAGATACAAAGGCCTTAGAAACTAGAAGACATGTGCATGACCATGCCATTTAACCAGGTGATATTTATTGTCTACCTACTAAGTGCAAGTCACTGTATAACATTATGATGTTATATTTAATAGTAAGACTGTGATTTAAGGACAGATACAGAAATCCAGAGGAGGGAGAGGTAATAGTGATATGGTCATACCCACCCAACCTAGTCCCTGGACTCCAAAAGTGTTGCTGGGGTGGGTGGCTGGATGATGGATGGATGGTTTGTTGTCTGGGAAGCCTTTGCAGAGTAAAAGTAGCTCTGGACCTTGCTAAATAGAGTTTACTCACTGGAGAAGGTAGAGCAGAGCCATAAAAATCTGTGAAGCATCTAATCTAGCTGTGTTGATTCATAAAAGGCTGGAGTGGCAGACTCAAATGGCTATGGGGTCCAGGAAAGAAAAATAAATGAGTTAAAGAGACTGGGTACATTCTCAGTTGTCTTTTACACATCATTCCTCTTGGTCTAACTTCCACATGTATACTTTGGTAGAGACATGAGTCCCAGAAATGTTCACTATTATATGAAAACCATCAGTGCAAGCACAACAGCTGACTCTCAGGCTCAGAGACAGGAGGTCTTGGGAGTGGTGAGGACTATGACAAATTGGGAGTCATGGCCCTATCTAAAGGGGGCAGCCACTTCCCAATTTAAGCCAGTTACTGAATGCAAGAACATGGACCAAGTGTGCTAGCATTATTGTTTCAAAATAAGCAATATATTTGGACTTTCCCCCCCATGTTTTTTGTTGGTGCGTTATAGTTTGTGTGTGTGGTGCCGGGGATTGAACCCAGGGCCTTGTGCATGCAAAGCAAGCACTCTACTAACTGAGCTATATTCCCAGCCTGGTGCATTATAGTTGTACATAATGATGGGATTTGTTGTTACATATTAATGTATGCATACAATGCAACAATACAATTTGGCCAGTATCACACCCAAGAACTACCCACAATCCCGCCTTTTTTTTTTTTTTTTTTTTGTACTGGGTATTGAACAATCCAGGGTCACTGAGCCACATCCCCAGTCCCTTTTTATTTTTTATTTTGACATAATTCTCATTAAGTTGCTAAGGGTCTTGGTAAATTGCTATGGGTGGCCTTGAACTTATTCTGCCTCAGCCTCCTGATTTGCTGGGGTCCGCCATCATGCCTGGTGGAAATTTGGATTTTTTTTTTTAAATACTTTTTAGTTGTAGATGGACACAATACCTTTATTTTATTTATTTATTTTTATGTGGTGCTTTAGATCAAACCCAGTGCCTCACGTATGCTAGGTGAATGCTCTACCACTGAGCCACAATTACAGCCCTCAAATTTGGATTTTTTAAAGAACAATATCACCTAATTTAAAAACAAATATCGAGTTAAATTTAAAAAGAAATTCTGCTGGCCGGTGGAAACCCATTTTTCAGTTGAATCTGCCAGTTTATGACCTCTACTTAAGGAACCAAGAGAGGTCAGGTTAGAAAGGTAAGCTGGAGCCAGATTTCAAATTATCTTGAATGCCAAGTTCAGGAGTTTTGATTTGGACTTAGCAAATCATTAACAGGTTGTGTGTGTGTGTGTGTGTGTGTGTGTGTGGAAACACACAAGGGAACCATCCGATGCAAGGGTTGGAGGACTCTACAAAGTGGCCTGTGCAAAAAGAAAGAAGCAGTTAAGATGGCAGATTACATTAGTGACAGAAGTTTGTGACAGAGGGGTGCAAAGATGGTGGCAGTAGGACTGGAAAACCAGGTTAGTTGCAAAAGATGAAGACTGAAAGAAATGTGAAGCAGGACAGGGGCACACTCCAAGGATAGAGGCATAAGCAGATTTATTGTCAGGGACCTGACCGGCTGCTCCGCGCGGAGACGGTGGCAGGAGAGGGACGCAGCAGCAACTCCCCCTTGAGTATCACCTTTAATAGGCCGGGATCACGGCCGCGCGTTAGCGGCGGATTTGGCCCTTGTCACTGGCATAGCAAGTATCACCTGATTTTGCAGAAGGCAAGTTACTGTTTCTTGAGAACAAAGAAGAGCAACTTTTTATCTCTCAAGGAGAGAACGGAGAGCAGCAAGTCTCTATGGATTGAGAATAAGAACAGTATCCAGAAAGTGGGGGTGGGGAAAGGAGGATGGCTGTAGTTAAGCCACCAAAGAGTATGATAAGGTGGGGACCAGGGAAGTGGCTAAGAGTGGCAGGTAAGTAAAGGTAACCGAGGTTCCAATTGGACTGAGGATGAGCCCTCTGCCTGCGAAGGGGAAGGACAGCCAGTTTGGTTTCAGGGTGACTGAGTTTAGAGAATCTGGATCGGGTCGCGGCCACCTCGTGGAGGGTCCTGAAAACCAGATCTGCCTGGTGGCTGCCCTGCGGCTGAGCGACCTTGTCAAGTCTAGTTGTCAAACAGCCCCTAGGGACACCCCGCCACGACCCGCAGGGCGGTTATGAGGGTTACAAGGAGGTGGCCAGGCCCGCCCTGGGGAGGTGGAGGAACGATGGCTCCTTACCCGGGGACTCTAGAAGGATCAGTGTCACCTGAAGGGCCCTGCGCAGCGGGCTGGGTCCTTCCAGAAGTCCCTGCCGCTGCGGGCGGCCGCCTGGGCCCGCCGCAGGCAGCCTCGGGTACCAGAGGACCCGCAGCCACCGGGCGGCCGAAGGTCCCCGGAGAGACCCGCCCCGCTGCCCGCACCCCCTCGGCTCCTGGCCCCTCGTCCTCCCTTTCCGGGGCTCAGGTGGGGGCTCCTCCTCCCTTCGCCCTCTAGGATGGGGGCCCCAGGCCGCAACCCGGCGCGCAACCTGGCCCGAGCGTCCAGCGCCGAGCCCAGAGCCAGCGGGTCGCAATCCCGGAGTCCCGGCCACTCGCAGGAAGCGCGCGCGGCTCCCGCCCACATGGGGCCTCTCTAGGAGCGCGGGGCTGGCGTCTCAGTGGGAATAACCCCTTCTGCTCCAGCAGGCTGAGTGGTTCTCTGGAGTTATTCGTTCATGTTCTTCCCGAGAAGGGCGGAGCAGTCTATTGTGTCAATTCGGGACCATTTGGATGATTCTAGGGCCTGCATCTGCAGGGCAGGGCCTGACTGCCTGATTGATACCCCGAGTGGGCCTCCTTGCGGGTCTCCTCCTTTAAGTTACTAAACCTCTCTGAGCCTCTGCTTTCTTATATGTAAAATAATCATACTTACTTCAAAGGGTTACTGTAATGAACACCTGTAAATTGTGTAAAGCACTTAGAATCTGAGTGTCATATAGTAAGTGCTCAGTAAATGCTAGATATTATTTTCCTCATTTTTACTGCTTCAAAAGGACCCTTGATGGAGGATCAGTTTTGTGACCCGAAAATAAGGATCGTGAACCAGACATAGTGATGCATGCCTGTAATCCCATAGATCTGGGAGGCTGAGACAGGATTGCAAGTTTGAGGCCAGCCTAGGCAATTTAGCCAGACCCTGTTTCACAGTAAAAATAAAAGGTCATGGCGGGGCTCGGTGGCACACACCTGTAATCCCAGCGGCTGGGGAGGCTGAGGCAGGAGAATCACAAGTTCAAAGCCAGTCACCAATTTGGCATGGCCCTAAGCAACTTAGAGAGACCTTGTCTCAAAATAAGAAATAAAAAGGGCAGGGATGTGACTCAGTGGTTAAGTGCCCCTGGGCTCAATGCCTGGTACCATATATATGTGATATAGATCTATATCAGGCATGATAATTAATAACAATAATTAATAAATAGCTCTGGGAATGCAGCTCAGTGATAGAACACACCTGGGTTCAATCCCTAGTACCTACCTGTGGGTGAGCGCTTTCTATGGGCTAGATTCCTTAGGTGTTTTATCTCTATTATCTCTTACCGCAGGGTCTTCTGTGAAGGGAGCTTTATTAGTCCCATTTCATGGATTACGAAATTGTGGTTAATAATGGAGTGCATGTCAGAGTCTGATTTGAACTCATGCCCCCCTAATTCCAAGATGCATGATCTTTCTTCCCCACATTGCATCTGTGATTTGGGAAACTTTTTTTCAGGAAATTCCAGACTAAAGCATCCATCCCATGGATGTCTAGTTAGTCAGAGCTGAGGAGGCTGTACAAAGTCACCTGATTCCTACAACAGGATAAAAATCCATCAGGAATGGTGCTGCTGCCCAGAGAGGACCCCAATCTTGCTTGAAGATCTTATGATCTGGGCTGGGGATGCAGCACTTGCCTCACAAGTAGAGCACTTGCCTCACACACGTAAGACACTGGGTTTGATCCTCAGCACCACATAAAAATAAATAAACAAAATAAATGTATTGTGTCCATCTACAACTAAAAAATAAAAATAAAAAAATTAAACAAATGTGTTAAAAAAAAATCTCTTGACCCTGAGACCAAGCAAGAGATAGACAAAGAGAGAAAGGGGGGGGCGGGGCGGCATTGAGTAAGCTTTTTAAGGATACAGTAAAAGCACATTTTGATGTGCAAGCCTGATATTTCACCCAACTAGTGGAGGCTTTGGAAGAACTGACATCACCAACTGGCCATTTCCCTCTGGGCAATTTCCACGTGGCTCCATGTTAGAGCCTCTACAGGGCCTCCATTAGAGTCTCCGATCAGCCTCTCCTTTCTTTCTTTCATTCCCTGCAGATCTTGGACCCTAGGAATTAGCAGGCAGTCATAGAAGGGAGCAGGTATGGGGAGAGGAATTTCTCACTTCCTTGCCTTTGGCCATGAACCTCTGCCTGGTTCAAGCTTTGAGCAGGCAGATGTTGCCCATCTCATCTTCTCAGCACCCTAACCCTTGAGACAGCGTGGGGCTTTCCCCAAACAACCGCAAGAGAGTGGTTTTGTAAAGCTTCCCTGTTGGTGGCACTTACCTTGCATCAGGTTATTTCCTGTGGGCAATGTCAGGGAGTGAGCATCCCACAGAAAGTACAAGGACCCCGCAAAGAGCATAATACATCTCTAGGTTCCAACTATGTACACTTTCTTGACTGCAAGAAAAATCATATCCATACAGTGTGTGTGTGTGTGTATTTGTTGTTTGATTTTTAAAATTTTATTGGTTATTTTTAGTTATATATGGCTATAGATTGATTATATGTACTTTTAATAAGTTTTTTAAAAAATGTTTTTTGGGGGCTGGGGTTGTGGCTCAGAGGTAGAGCACTCGCCTATCATGTGTGAGGCACTGGGTTCCATCCTCAGCACCACATAAAGTAAAATAAAGACATTGTGTTCACCTATAACTAAAAATAAATATTAAAAAAATAAAAATAAAAAATGTTTTTTCATGCTTTTTTTTTTTTTTTAATGGGTCTTTACTATGTTGGATAGGCTGGTCTTGAATTCCTGAGCTCAAATGATCCTCCTATCTCAGCCTGCTGAGTAGCTGGGACGACAGGTGTGTGCCACCATGCTCAGCTTCCTTGAGTTTTTCTTTTTCATCTCTTTTTATATTTTGAAAATACAAATCCTTGTGGTCCTTGCACTGCGTTAAACCATAGTTCACAGTAGCCAGCATCCTTGGGTAAGGCTATAACTCTGAACTTAAATTTCTTCAGCATGAAATAGGAGTAGCAGCCACAGGTGTGGTGGTACATTCCTATGATCCCAGTGACTCAGGAGGCTGAGGCAAAGAGGATCCAAAGTTCCAGGTTAGCCTCAGCAACTTAGCAAAGTCCTAGTCCTAAGCTCAGTGGTAAAGCACTACTGGGTTCAATTTCTAGCATGCAAAAGGCTTGGGACACAATGGGTGTTAATGAAAATGGAAGGAAGAGAGTCAAATTCAAGCTCTCTGAGGTTATAGGTCGTAGACCTCTGAGAAAAAGGGAAGGAGGCCCAGCAGATGACCTGGAGCTAGAGTAGCTTGAGGTCAGAACAACTTGATTGCCCTATAAAAGGCAGGCTTGCTCCAAACTCAGTGGGCAGATCTAAAAACATATTAAAAAAATCACCACCACCAAAACCTCCAAATATTACCACCAAGTCCCCCAATGACCTTTTATTTTTAGTGTGTAACAAAACCCATGTTCAAAGCCAGTGGAAGCACACACCTATAATTCCAGCTGAGAGGACAAATTCAAAGCCAGCCTCAGCAACTTAGTGGGACCCCAGTCTCAAAATCGAAACGTTTTAAAGAGGGCTGGGGGATGTAAGCTCAGTGGTTACACACCCCTGGTTTTAATCCCAGGTTCCAAATGAATAAAATCAGATAAATAAATAAATAAATAATGCAGGGAAGGGGCTGGAGTTGTGGCTCAGTGGTAGAGTGCTCGCCTAGCATGCATAAGCACTGGGTTTAATCCTCAGCACCCCAATAAATATAAAGATATTGTGTCCACCTAAAACTAAAAAACAAATAAATAAAAGTGCAGGGATGTAGCTCAGTGGTGAAGTGCCTCTAGTTTCAGTCTCTGATACCAATGCAGGGAGCATGGCACAAACAAAACATCTTTTTACTAATTGGATACTTCTAGGGCCACCATGTCTCATTTTTTTGTGAATGTCTGCTGGAGAAGGACAAGGAAGAGGTACTCTGTATCTAGCTAGTAACCCCAGAGAGCCAAAAGAAACATGTTGTAGCTAGTTTTTTCTTGGAGTTCAACCCTGCTTAAAATTTGACATTCTGAGGCTGGGGTTGTTTCTCAGTGGAACAGTGTTTGCTTAGCAGGTGTGAGGCCCTGGTTTGATCCTCAGCACCACATAAAAACAAACAAATAAAGTATTGTGTCCAACTACAACTAAAAAAATATTAAATGAATATATACATTTTTTTTTTAAATTAACATTCTATAAATCTGCTATTGGCATTAGGATTGGGATGAGAGGGCTGGGGCTGGGACTCAGTGACAGAGCATTCACCCAGCATGTGTGAGGCACTGGATCCGATTCTCAGCACCATATATTACTTAATTATTTAAAGGTCCATTGACAACTATATATATGTAGGTGATGGGGTTAGAAGATGTAGATGTGGCCCTCTGCACCCCAGAATACCTCCCCCCACCCCCCCCCCCCCACCCCCAGTTCTGGAGACTGAGCCCAGGGCCTCATACATGCTACACAAGCACTCCATCACTGAGTTACCTCCCTAGTCCACAAAAGAGCATCTTGATGAGGATCTACAGGAGAACTTTACCTGAAGCTTCCCATGAATTATATAACTAATATTTACCTGGGCCTCTAGAAAGCTTGACAAATCCATAACCCACTTTTAGCAATTGCATAAACAGAACTTTATAAAGATGTTTTGTATGTCAACCCTAACTAGCTTCAGGCCATCATTTCCCCAAATTTCCTTTGCTATTTTTTAAATTTTGTTTTCAGTTGTAGTTGGACACAATACCTTGATTTTATTTATTTATTTTTATGTGGTGCTGAGGATCTAACTCAGCGCCTCCCACATGCTAGGTGAGCGCTCTACCACTGAGCCTCAACCCCAGCAATCGCTATTTATTTATTTATTTTTATCTTGTTAATGATACTACTTGACTACTGCTGCTACTATCAGCAACAATGGCCAACATGGAGCAGCTGTGAGTCTCATTAGATGCCAAGCACGTGTTGTATAATATGTGGCTCTATAAATGCTTCATGTACTTTTTTAAACCAAGCAAGGTTAAATAAACAAGCACAACCAAAAATTCCTTCATCATCTTGATTGGGCCCACTCAAAAATGTGTTTTTCATATCTGAGGCCATATATACTAGAGATGAGCTGCACAACTTTGACCTTGTAGCTCTCTTTATAAATCTGTATTTGAAAAAAAAAACTAACTTCCAAAGCAAAATAAAATCCCTTCATGGTCAGAAGCCAGCTGTCTAGTGATGATAACTTGCCAAAACTCAACCTCTAATACTTCAATGATGAATCTATAAAGAATCAGAGTAGAAAACTAATCTCATGTCCTTTATAAGAGTGATCAGAATCATCACTGATGACAACTGAATATTCACTCCAAGCCAGGCACCATTCTAAGAGCTCTCATGCACCTACACATTTAACCCACATGAGCACTCTATGAAGCAGGAACTATTTTCTGTGGTTATAAGGTTAGGGAAATTTTATACATCTAGTATAAATACATTAAGACATATAATAAAATCTTTCCTCACATCCTTTGGACAAGATAGAAAGACACAGGCTGACTGTCATTAAGAATCACAGGGGGGCTGGGGATGTGGCTCAAGCGGTAGCGTGCTCGCCTGGCATGCGTGCGGCCCGGGTTCGATCCTCAGCACCACATACAAACAGAGATGTTGTGTCTGCTGAAAACTAAAATAAATAAATAAATAAATAAATGTTAAAATTCTCAAAAAAAAAAAAAAGATCCAATTGGAAAAAAAAAAGAATCACAGGGGCTGAGGATGTGGCTCAAGTGGTAACATGCTTGCCTGGCATGCACGGGGCGCTGGGTTCGATCCTCAGCACCACATAAAAATAAAATAAAGATGTTGTGTCCACTGAAAACTAAAAAAAAAAAAAAAAAAAAAGAATCACAACTACTCATAAAAATTAAGCACCACCAAAGCTAGAGAAATATTCACAGATTTAACCCACTACTTCTATTCTTAGGGATGTATTTTAAGAAAACTTCAAAACTTGTGAGATGTATATTCTCAAAGACTTCATCAGCTGGGTGCAGTGGTGCACACCTGTAATCTCAGTGATTTGTGAAGCTGAGACATGAGGATCACAAGTTCAACAGCAATTTAGCAAGGCCCTAAGAAACTTGTCTCAAAATTTAAAAATTTTAAAAAGAGCTGGGGGGTACTGGGGTTGTGGCTCAGCGCTAGCCTTGCATGTGTGAGGCAATGGGTTCAATCCTCAGCACCACATAAAAATAAAGAAAGATATTGTTCATCTACAACTAAAAAAAAAAAAAAAAAAGAGCTGGGGATGTGACTCAGTGGTAAAGTAACCTGAGTTCAATCCCCAGTATTCCCCACCCCATACACACACACACAAAAAAAAAAATTGATCAAAGTTTTATTTACAAAAGGAAAAAATAGGAGCATAGTCTGGGTATATATGGGTATATAGCACAGTGGTAGAACACTTGCCTAGCACTTGCCTAGTAATTGCTCGATTAAGTATTGGCTATGTGGAAGAAATTATGTACAGCCATTAAAATCATGGCTGCAAAGACAATGAAGCAACAAGAAATAACAACTAGGTTTTTAAAAACTGCTTAGGGAAAAAAAAATACCATACATACCACAATTTGTCTATCTGTTCGTCTCTTGATGGACATTTGTGTTATTTCCACCTTTTAGCTACTGTGAACCTTCATAAACAAGTTTTTGTGTGGAAATATGTTTTCATTTGTCTTGAGTGTATACTAGGAATGGAATTGCTAAGTCATATGAAAATTCTCTGTTGAACTTTTTCAGGAATTATGAAAGTCTTTTCCATAGCTTCTTTTTTTAAAAAAATATTTATTTCTTTAGTTTTTAGGTGGAACAATATCTTTATTTCACATTTATGTGGTGCTGAGAACCGAACCCAGTGCCTCACGCATGCTAGGTGAGTGCACTACCACTTGAGCCACATCCCCAGCCCTTTTCCATAGCTTCTATACCATTTTACATTTCTACTATTAATATGTGAGGGTTCTAATTTCTTCACATCCTCAACACAACTGGTTATTTTCCATTTTTAAATTATTTAATCTTTTGCAGTACTGGGGATTGAACCCAAGATCTCACACATGCCAAGCAAGCAGTCTACCACTGAGCCACATCACCAGTCCTAATTATTAATTTTATTATAATGATCCCTGTGGGTGTCAGGTGGTATCTCATTGTGGTTTGGGGTTTTTTCATTGTTGTGGCTGCTATTGTTCTTTGTTTTTGTAGTACTGTGGATCCAACCCAAAGGTCTTGCGCATGCTAGGCAAGCCCTCCCCACTGAGCCACAACCACGCCCCTCACTGCGGGTTAGATTTGCATTTTCCCAATGATTAGCAATATTAAGCATCTTTTTCTGCACTTGTTGGTATTGCACATCTTCTCTGGAGAAATGTCTGCTTAAGTTCTTTGCCCATTTTATAAGGTTGTCTGTCTTTTCACTATTCAGTGGTATGTTTTTTGTACTTTGGGTACTAGAACATTGTCAGATATTTGGTTTGCTAATATTTCCTACCATTCTGTGAGTTGTTGTTTTTCATGAATGTGAGTTGTCTTGATAATTTCCTTTGATATACAGATTTTAAATTTTGATGAAATCCAGTAAATGCATTTTTTTATTTTGTTGGTTGTGCTTGCTAAATCCAAGGTCATGATGCTTTAGCTCCATTTTTTCTTAAAGTTTTGTAACTTTAGGCTTTAAATTTAGGTCTTTGATCTATTTGGAGTTGATTTTGAATTTCATTTATTTTTATAATTATGACTTATAGCAAACAGTTTACTATTTATCATCCTAATGTTGAGTTTCCTTCTGAGATATATTTCTTTCAATAAAGAAATTGAGTCAAATTGAAGAAAAATAATAACACAAAAGGGTACCTGGGTATGGCAATGATTGTAAATAAAACTTGGGCATGCCTTGCAGTCAGACCAAGAGAATGACCAGAGTGATTATTTAGGAGATTCAGTAGTCAGGGAAGGCTGGGTGGAAGAGGTAGGATTCAGCTGGATTCCAAAAATGGGAAGTTCCAGCCCTGAATTAGAAAGTCCAAGACCCCCAGATCCCAAGATATCATCACATGTTTTGGGGGACCTGTTATCTCATCAGTCTAAAGTCCTACTTCTTCATGAATATAAAAAGGGTCATAATGGCCTCTCAGAGATAAAAGAAACAAATGGAATTGGGGTTGTGGCTTAGTGGCAGAGCACTTACCCAACATGCATGATGCCTTGAGTTCAATTTCCATCACCACCCCAAATGAACAAAACAAAAAGCAAAAGAGACAAATGATTTAATTTGTATGGAAGTACACACTGTAGAATGTTTAATGAATGTGAATTAAATGTGAGTTAATACCAGGGCCTAGACTTTAAGTTGGCTAGCATTTGAGTAGGACCCTAAGAGACAGACAAAATTTGCCAAAGTACAAGAAGTTCTTCAGGAAGTGAAGGGAGACCTGGCTCAGCTAATGGCCCAGGAGCAAGGATGGTCTTGAATGTGCCAGGGGAGGGATATTTGGTGCCACATGAGAATGGAAATTACCAGGAAAGCATTGTTCAGGCAGGCAGAAATGTCAATTTGGGGTGGGGTAGGAGGGTACCGGGGATTAAACTCAGGGGCACTCAACCACTGAGCCACATCCCCAGACTTATTTTGTATTTTATTTAGGTACAGGGTCTCACTAAATTGCTTAGCACCTCACTTTTGCTGAGGCTGACTTTGAACTTGCAATCCTCCTGTCTCAGCCTCCCAAACTGCTGGGATTATAGGCATGTGTCACCTCACCAGCCAGAAAGGTCAATTTCTTTTTTTTTAAAAAATATTTATTTTTTTTTTAGTTTTCGGCGGACACAACATCTTTGTTCCTATGTGGTGCTGAGGATCGAACCCGGGCCCACACATACCAGGCGAGCGCGCTACCGCTTGAGCCACATCCCCAGCCCAGAAAGGTCAATTTCTGATAAGGAGTTTTTTGATAGGCCCCCAGGGAGTTTGGCCTTCACTGTTTCATAGGCCCCATTTAAAGCTCCTTGGGGTATGCCAATACTGGAATTAGAAAGTGTTTTGAAAGGTTTACCGGTTTTTCAAGTATTCTTAACTGTGTGCAACAATATAATACTCTCCTCCAATTGCCTTCAATCCTCTTTCCAACCCTGAGGCTACACTAGGGCATTTGTTCCTGGAGGTAATTAGGGACCTCTCTGGAAGATTAGGTCATATGTCAATTGTGGGTAGGAAATCAGTCACATTTGTCTCAGTCTAACTTGGATCAGTTCAAATCTGAAAAGGAAATGAACATGTCATTTTAATCCCACATTCTCCATTCCCAACATTATACTCCAAATAACATTTAAAAAGTATTTTGGGGGGCTGGGGTTGTGGCTCAGCAGTAGAGTGCTCACCTAGCACATGCGAGGCCCTGGGTTTGATCCTCAGCACCACATATAAATAAATAAAATAAAGGTATTGTGTCCAACTACAACTAAAAAATAAATATTTTTAAAAAGTATTTTAAATTAAAATTATCAAATAGAACACAAGTTTGCAAATTAAATTTCCTTCTTACTCCAGAGAGTCCGTCCTTTCTCCCAGAAACAACTATTATTTCCAGGCACTTAATACCCACCCCAGATAGTCAAGATAGACATAAAAATTGATAGAGTCACAAGCTCTTAGAGTTGGAGAACATCTCATCTGACCCTGTCTTTCTGCCAATGAGGAAACTGAGGCCCAGAAATGTGACAGGGTTCAGATCACACCTGCATCACACCTTCAGATCACATACTGCAAATGTTTGGTTATAAAATTGCATACATACTTTAATTGTATTTATATTTATTTTAGTTAGTATAATACACGTTTTAATTGCCCAATTATACATGTTTTTTTATAGTGTAAGATTATTTTGACTTTTTTTTTCTTTGTGGTACTAGGGAATGAGCCCGGGGTACTCTACCACTGAGCTGTGTCCTTAGTCCTTCTTATTTTTTTATTTTGAGACAGGGTTTGGCTAAGTTGCCCAGGCTGGCCTTGAACTTGTGATCATCCTGCATCAGCCTCTCAAATTGTTGGGATTACAGGATGCACTACTGTGTCCAACTTATTTATTTATTTATTTATTTTGGTACCAGGGATTGAACTCAGGGGTACTCGACCACTGAGTCATATCCCAAGCCCCATTTTGAATTTTTTTTTTTTTTTTTTTTTTTAGAGATAGGGTCTCACTTAGTTGCTTAGCTACTTGCAGTTGTTGAGGCTGGCTTTGAATTTGGGATTCTCCTGTCTCAGCCTCCCAAACCATGAGGATTACAGGTGTGCACCACCTCACCCAGCTTATTTTGACTTTTTAAAAATATAAAAATTTCATAATTAAAAAAAAATGTTTTTAAAATCCTTTGTTGATAATGAAGACCATGGAGATATTCTGCAGGAGAATACAGCAATGCTTTTAGGAAGATCCATGGGGCCCCAGATGGGCAGGAAAGAGACATGGGGGCTGGAAGCAGGCAACCAAAAAGAAAGTAACTGTGGTGATTCAAGAATGAGAACCTAAGGGCCGAGTGGCTGCTGTGAGGCATATCTGCAATCCCAGGGATTTGTCAGGCTGAGGCAGGAGGATAGCAAGTTCAAGGTTAGCCTCAGCAACTTCATGAGGCCCTAAGCAACTTAGCAAGATATGTCTCAAAACAAAACAAAAAATGGACTGGAGATATAGCTCAGTGGTAAAGTACCCCTGGGTTCAATCCCCACTACCACAAACATACAAGAATGAGACTCAAGCGTTGCTTAAGCAGAAGAGATGGGCACCCTGAACAGAGGAGGTGGGCAGATAGCAGGGGTGCCATTGCCTGAGGAAATTCTGGCTGAGCGGATATATATACACATACATACACACACACACACACACACACACACACCTTGGGGAACAGGATGATTAAGTTTGGTGTAGTGAAATGGAGCTGGTGAGTCTGGGTAAGATTTAAGCAAACGGAAAGAAAGACCAAGCTGGGCTGGGGATGTGGCTCAAGCGGTAGCGTGCTCGCCTGGCATGAGTGCGGCTCGGGTTCGATCCTCAGTACCACATACAAAAAAAGATGTTATGTCTGCCGAAAACTAAAAAATAAATATTAAAATTCTCTCTCTCTCTCTCAAAAAAAAAAAAAGACCAAGCAAGGACTGTGCAGCTGGCATCTAAGGATTCTGGAATTGAGTATACTGAGAATTTTGAGGAAGACTACATAGGGGAAGGACTGAGGTCTAAGCCATAGGAAAGCAGCAGTGATGAGGCAGCCTGAGGGTAGGACTTGATGTAAGAAGCTTTAGGGAGCCACTGCAGGTTCTTGAGCAGAGGAGTGACTGGTCCTGGAATCTCAAACTCTCAGAGGTAGAAGGGTCCTTCCAGGTTCTTTGGACCAGCTCTAGTCCCACATTTGAGGACCATATCCTAAAAAGCAGTCCCCAATACACCCTGGAGGGGCATGCATATCTCCAAATCCCATCCTTTCCCATTGACAGCCTTCCCTACCTGCATTTAGGCAGCTGTCCTGGTGAGAAAGCAGCTCAAGTGGTGGTCAGCATCAGCCTCTTCAGCTTCACATTTGTTTGTTTTGGAGGTGAAAGGGATCAAACCCCAGATCTCCACATGCTAGGCAAGTGTTCTACCATTGAGCTATATCCCTAGCCAGTTTCATATTTGACCTTTGCATCTCTTCCATGGAGCAAAGCATTGGACTATGCATATGATTGTGGGTCCTTAAGTCCTCCCAATTAAACATCTCCTGAGTTGTCTTGGGACATGGTTTTGAGACCCCTGGCTCTCCTGCCTGATGTAGAAAAGTGAGGCAGACTTGGCTAGAGATGGTCACTTCTTTCTGGGAAAGGAAACAAATTCTTGCCAAGTGCTCAGCAAAGTATTATCTCACTTAACCCTCTCATCCCTTGGGTACCAAGACTTGTTCTTTTTCCAAAGAAGTGGAAGCTGGGGCTGAGGGGGTAGCTCAGTGGTAGAGTGCTTACTGAACATGTGCAAGGTTCTGAGTTCAATCCCTAGCACTGGAGGGAAAAACAGTAGAAACCAAAGTAGAAGAAGCTCAATTTCCAAGAGGCAAAGTCAGTTGCCCAAGAACACACTACCTAGTGAGGATGGCATAGGGTGTGGACCAGGGTCTACTCAAGTAACTCACAGCAACCTGGGCCTTGGAGCATAAGGACTTGAATTGAGGGGCTCTGTAGGAGGATAGTGAGCCCTGACCAAGAACATGGTGGTGGGTTGTTCATGAAAGGCATGGGAGAGTGTCACCCTCATCCTTCTGAGAGTTCCCCTACTAGGAGTGTCACCTTCATGGCTGCCAGTACCAGCTGACTATAAGCAAGAGGACATCAGACTGTTGTGTACAATCAGAGAACCCTTCACCTTCCTAGGAGCAGGATCCCCAAGCTGTTCCCAGAGAAGGATTTGACCCAAATGGGGCTGCCCCGCTTTTCTCAATTCCTCTCTCCAGCTCCCAGAACAAGATGAGGGAGAGAATGGAGGGACTGAGAGTTTTACCCTTTGATCCCAAATATACTTGTACTTCTCCACGCAGCACAATGATGGATAGGAGTCATGGTGGCTCTGGAACCACCACTCCTGAGTTTCAATCTGGTTTTGTCACCAGCAAGCTGTGTGCAAGTGAGTTACCTTCTTTATCTTTGGGATAGTAGTAATGTTGGTGTCATGAGTTGTCATGAAGGCTCAAGGAACCTGAGCCTGCACATACTTGGAACAGTGCCTGGCACATAGTAAGTGCTTATCAAGACAACCCCTTCAGAAGACATCATTTTCAGGTTGTTTACTCTGAATTTGGGGGATGCAGACTAAGGGTTATCAATACCCACAGTCAAATGGCTGTTGGGACATTAATAACAAAGCCCATTCAATAATGAAACCACCTCTAAGTCTCAGTATTGAGGACAAAATAAGAGTAAAAAACCCTGGGATGTCAGTGCCCCTTACAGAAAGAAGATACTGTCCCACTAAGAACAGATTCCCCCACCATCCCACCCTCAGGACTGGATATTAAACCCAGAGACATTCTACTACTGAGCTATATCCCCAGTCTGTCTGTCTTATTAATATACTTATTTATTTATGGATTGAACCCAGGACTCTTAACAACTGAGACATATCCCAGCCCTTTTTATTTTTTTGAGACGGGTCTTGCTAAGTTGCTGAGACTGGCCTCAAATTCGCAATCCTCCTGCCTAGCCTCCTGGTTGTTAGGATTACAGGCACAGCTAAGGTCAGTTTTCGACATGTGAATATTTGGGTCATAATGCCACATCTTTAGATTTTCCAAAGAAGCCCCAAATTAAGATATTAATGTGAAACACACCTTTCATTTGTTTATTTTTTGAGATGGAGTCTTGCCTAGACTGGCCTTTAAACTCCTGGGCTCAAGCAATTTCCTGACTCAGCCTCCCCAGGAGCTGGGACTACAGATGTGTGACACTGTGCTGGGCTTCTGTGTACTGATTTTTAAGTGTGGCAATAAAATTCAGTTAAAATATCAAACAAAAAATTGTAAGCCAGATTAAAACTCTTTGGTGAGCCTCCAAGGTAAAGCTTTCCTGTAACATCACTGCCCCAGGGGCTACCTGCCAATCACTGTTTGTGTATTAGAGACAATAGTGTATGCAAGAGATAAAGCCCCTTCCCAGGAGGAGTGACATCAGGTGATGAGGGTATGTGGAGGGACAAATAGAGGTAGACAGAGAACACAGAAATATTCTGTTGTGGGCTGAAAGAAAAAGAACAGATTAAGGAGGGGCAAAGGCCCTAAAGTGAGAGTCAGGAGTTGAAGATGGTAGCAGCCAGGGACAAGGGGCAGATGTGCCTGGAGAGCGAAAGTAAAAGGAGATGGCCCTGAGAAGCAAGAAGAGGTAGGGCTGGTCTGGACCTCTTTTCCTGGTGGCTACACAGTCTGAATCCCAGATGAAACTTCATTCTTTTTTTTTTTTTAGTTTTCGGCGGACACAACATCTTTGTTTGTATGTGGTGCTGAGGATCGAACCCGGGCCGCACGCATGCCAGGCGAGCATGCTACCGCTTGAGACACATCCCCAGCCCCGAAACTTCATTCTTTAACAATATCTGACATTTAGTTTGTCCCATTCCTAGCTCCTACACATCCCTGGGTAGATAACCCTTTGCACATTCTGTGATATTCCTTTGTGTCTCTAATAGTCTTTTTTTTTTTTTTCCTGGTTGTGCTAGGGATTGAACTCAGGGCCTCCCACATGTTAGGTAAGTGTTCTACCACTGAGCTACATTCCTAGCCCTTTTTTAAAATTTTATTTTGAGACCGGGTCTCACTAAGTTGCCCAGGTTGGCCTTGAACTTGACATCCTCCTGATTCAGCCTGCAGAGTAGCTGGAATTGCAGGCATGTGTCACCCTGCCTGGCTATTATCAAACTTCTTGAGGGTAGAAAACCTGGGTCTCATTCCACTCTAAATTCTCCTGCCCCTGTGTTCAAAGAATGTGCCCTGAAGCATGTTGCTTCACTTTTCACACCTTGGTTTCCTCACTTGAGAAACAGAAATATGCAGTTCTGCCCCACTGTACTGAAGAAGGAATGAGATAAAGATAGTAAAAATTGGGAGCTCAGATAACCTCTGCTTTAGAAGGTCACCAATGTTCCTGAGGTTTTGAAGTTTTCTCCTGCTGGGAGCAGAGTGCCCCTTAAGCTGCTGGGAAGGGTAATTGCTCTCCTTTTCCTGGGGAACTCTTTCCAAATTCTGACACTGTGGACCTCAGTTTCCTCTTCTAAGGAGAGCTGATAGAGGAAAGCAGCAGCACAGGCTCGCTGTCCCCATTCTTTAGCCACGATTTATTTAATTTAAGCTCTTTTTGGTTTGTAGCGGGTTCTCCCTCCGTTCTATCCTGCCAGGCTCTGCTCCCACCCCAGAACCCAGGCATTCCAGCCCCATCCCAGGGTGAGTCCAAACAAAGACCGGCCCCAGGGGACTAGCAGCCGCCAAATCTTAACTGGCAAGGCTGGCGAAACCCCTGCTCTGGCAGGATGGAGAATGGCCAGAAATCCAGAGACCCTCCCTGGCACCTGGGTTTCCCCCAGCCGCCCGACTCGCCTGCTTCCATTTGAGACAGGGAGAGGGGTGTCCTCTCAGCCACCTCCCTGCTCCTGCCATCCCCTTTTCTTTTTCCCAGGCTGTGGGAGGCAAAGGGTTAAATCCCATAGAGCTGATGCTCTGACTCCAGGCTAGAGGGGCCCGGGAAGCTGGGGTCACTTCCTGCTCCGTCCCAGTCACCCTGAACTGGTCCCTGGGTCCTCAGCCTGGAATCACCCCTTGAGAAGGACCCCAGCGTCCTCGGCGTCTAGCCCGACCCCCGAGGCAGGGCATTGAAGGGGTTAAGTCCCCTGGGGCTGGAGTCTGCCTTCCGGCTTTTCCCAGACCCCAGAGCCGTGAGTTGGGGACGCCTGGGTTCCTAGGGGGTGGCCTGGAGGGCCCGGGATGGCCACCGGGGAACAATGGGGCCAGGGAGGCGGGGGCCCCGCGACTGGGCCCGAGCCCCCCGCCTGGCCCTCGTCAGCCTGGGGCAGGGGTGGGGGCCCGGGCAGGGGGCCGCGGAGGGCTGGAGGATTCTGGGAAGAGCGCGAGGGTCTGGCGGTGGGGGAGGGGGAGGGCGTGAGCATTCTGGGAACAGGGAATTCGGCCCGGCGGGGCCGGGGGCCGGCCGAGAGCCGCAGCTCTGGAAGGAACCCGGCGCCGGCAGGAGAGCCAGGAACCCTGGGTGCCGGCGGGGGAGGGGGAGGATGCCCAGACTCGGGATTGGAAGCCGGAAAGAGGGTCACTGTGCCGGGGAGCACGAGTCCAGGGTCTGGCCTAGCGCGGACGGGGTGGGGGAGGCCGGGGCCCGGGGCCCGGGTGGCCACGTTCCCGCTGCCTCCACGTCAGGGTCACCCTGGGCCGCTCCCACACCTCTCCCGGAGGCGGTCCCCTCCTCCCCGCGCCCTCCGCACTGGGGCCGTCCGAGGTCCGAGGCTAGCGCTCCTGGGCCTGGGCTGGCTCCAAGCACTACTTGCCTCCCTCAATCTTCCCACTTTCATATTCCATGTCAGCCGGCTCATTAACCCTTTCCCTATACTCTGGACCACTGAGTTTGCCTCTCTCAGGCCATCAAGGTACAGAAGCTCTTACCTGTCCTCAGCAAACACAGCAGGTCGCCTTTAGCCCTCCCTGGCCTCCTCAGAACAGCCAGGCAGAGGAGATCTCTGCTTCCACCTCCCTAAGACAGTTACAGGTGGGGGATGGGGGTTCTCAGAGCCTAATTGGATGCAGAGATGAAGAAATTAATTTACTTCCTAAAAACTAACTTCTTACTGCTCTTTGGCAGGGTTCAGCAGACTCTTGCTTCACCTTAATCACCTCTTGGCTCCCTCCTCTTGAGTCCTTGCCATGTCTGCTTTGCACCATTGCCCCTGTGTACACAGTCCCATCCACACAGCCACCAAAGCCCAGGCCCTTCCCAGGGATTCCCATCAGGGTGTAGATGTCACAGGAAGTCCTCCTAGCGCTTTGCTCCTGTGGTCCTGTTTCCCATCCTGGAATCATCTCTGTGGGGAATGATAACTGCTGTGTTGTCAAGGGAAACCTGGGAGGGGGGATTACTGTGAACTTGAATTCCTTTACTGCCATCACCTTGCAAACTGATCTTTAAAGGAATTGGAACAAACAGGTTTTCCAGGAGCAAGGGAGGTCTAGCTCATTCGTTCATCTTCATTCATTCAACAAAACATTTATTGAACATCTGTTATGTGCTAGGCACTGTCCTGGGCATGTGATAAAGCATCAGAATAGAACAAAAGGAATAAAGGGGGCCCAAGATAGGACTAGTAATAGAAAGCTTTGACCTACAGGATTGTCTCCAGCTCATTGATGGAAGGCCTGGTCACTGGGTTCAACCGTCCTTTTATAGCCAAGGAAACTGTGGTCCCAGAAATTTCTCCAACCCACTCTCATGGGCAGCCAGCAGGCTCTGTCTGAGCTTTCCTTGTCACTGGTCTTCTGCCAGCAGCCCACGAGTATGACTCTCACATGACTCCCAAGGTCACCTCATGCTCTCAGAGACAGGGGCAGGGCAAACACAGAAACTTGCATTTATGATCTAAGCTCTGCCACTTCTCAGCCTGGGACCTTGGGACTGTCTCCCCCTGTGTTGATTTTACTAATCTGTAAAATGGACAACCCCTCATGGGGTTGTGAGAGGACTGGGTGGAAGAAATGAGGACACTCTGGCAGACACCAAGTCCTCTGCAGGTGTTCTCCACACACTCGGTTCATTCTCTCTTTGTGTCTCTCTCTTGAGGATCCTGCAGAAGCCCCTGATTTTAAACCGCCCCTCCCCCAACCTCTGACCTGATCTTTCTGTGCTTAGAAAAAGGAAAAGTGTCCCAGTCATTTTGGAGGGCTTCTTTCCCCCTCTGGGAAATTGGGGTGGCTTCTCACTTTAACCCTTTAAGTGTGAACCTCAGTTCAGTCTGGGGCTCATAAGGGAAAAGTTTATTGGTCTCAATTAGCAGCCCCATTAGGGAGGAAAATTGGAGTCTTAATGAGCTTCCTCTGATTCGCAAAATAACAGGTTCCCCAGCCTCTGGGCATCAGAGGTGTGGGAGTCAGGTACTTTTCCAGCCCCCAGTCTGGGTTCAAAGGGTTATGGCTGATGAGTTTTTAATTGCACTCTTAAATTCAGCTACTTGCTTAATTGTGATCTTAAGATCTGGAGCAAGAATCAGGCCTGCGGCAGAAAGGGGACCACAGAACTGGTGCCCGGAAAAATTAGGTGGTAGGATGCTGAAGTTTACATTAGTAGGAATAAGGAGGAGTGAGGCTAAGGGGGAGTAAAGAAAAGAGCAAAATCACCTTGCAATGTGTGCTATCTCTCCCTCCCCCCACCCCAGGGTCCCTGGAACCCTCCAAGTCCTGAGCTCTGGGATGGAGCCTGAGACAGTGCTGTGGGGCCCGGATCTGCAGGGTCCTGAAGAGAGCCTGAATGATGCTCACAGAGGTGAGGGGCACAAGAAGGGACTGTGGTCCAGACAAGACAATAGCCACAGTTCAAGGGAGGGACCCAGACTCTGAGGGAAATGGGAGGGAAAAGAAAACAGACCCTGTGTTCTGAAAGGAGATGGGGGCTGGAGACTCCCTTTCTGTCTGTAGGTGCAGAGAGTGGGAACGAAGAGGAGAGCCTTCAGCAGGAAAGTTCTGGGGAGGAAGTCATCTTGGGAGATCCAGCTCAGAGTCCAGAATCCAAGGACCCACCAGAGATACCCCTGGAGAGCCCTTCCCAGGATCCTTCAGACCCCCAGGACTCCCCCACCTCACTGGGTCCCTCTAACCCTTTGGACCACCAGACCTCCCTGGACACCCCAGCCCCGGAGGTAGTCCCTACCCCGTCTGACTGGACCAAGACCTGTGAGGCCAGTTGGCAGTGGGGGACCCTCACCACCTGGAACAGCCCCCAGGTGGTCCCCACCAACGAGCCTAGTCTGCGGGACCTGGTGCAGGGTCGTCCCTCTGGAGCTGAGAAGCCCTACATTTGCAACGAATGTGGCAAAAGCTTTAGCCAGTGGTCCAAGCTGCTGCGGCACCAGCGCATCCACACGGGCGAGCGGCCTAACACCTGCTCTGAGTGTGGCAAGAGCTTCACACAGAGCTCGCACCTGGTGCAGCACCAGCGCACACACACAGGAGAGAAGCCCTACAAGTGCCCCGACTGCGGCAAGTGCTTCAGCTGGAGCTCCAACCTGGTGCAGCACCAGCGCACCCACACGGGCGAGAAGCCCTACAAGTGCACCGAGTGCGAGAAGGCCTTCACCCAGAGCACCAACCTCATCAAGCACCAGCGATCCCACACTGGTGAGAAGCCCTACAAGTGCGGCGAGTGCCGGCGGGCTTTCTACCGCAGCTCGGACCTCATCCAGCACCAGGCCACCCACACCGGCGAGAAGCCCTACAAGTGCCCCGAGTGCGGCAAGCGCTTCGGCCAGAACCACAACCTCCTCAAGCACCAGAAGATCCACGCCGGGGAGAAGCCCTACCGCTGTACCGAGTGCGGCAAGAGCTTCATCCAGAGCTCGGAGCTGACCCAGCACCAGCGCACGCACACCGGCGAGAAGCCCTACGAGTGCCTGGAGTGCGGCAAGAGCTTCGGCCACAGCTCCACCCTCATCAAGCACCAGCGGACTCACCTGCGCGAGGACCCCTTCAAGTGCCCGGTGTGCGGCAAGACCTTCACCCTGAGTGCTACGCTGCTGCGGCACCAGCGCACGCACACGGGCGAGCGGCCCTACAAATGCCCCGAGTGCGGCAAGAGCTTTAGCGTCAGCTCCAACCTCATCAACCACCAGCGCATCCACCGCGGGGAGCGGCCCTACATCTGCGCCGACTGTGGCAAGAGCTTCATCATGAGCTCCACCCTCATCCGCCACCAGCGCATCCACACCGGTGAGAAGCCCTACAAGTGCTCCGACTGCGGCAAGAGCTTCATCCGCAGCTCGCACCTCATCCAGCACCGACGCACCCACACGGGCGAGAAGCCTTATAAGTGCCCCGAGTGCGGCAAGAGCTTCAGCCAGAGCTCAAACCTCATCACGCACGTCCGCACCCACATGGATGAAAACCTTTTCGTGTGTTCCGACTGCGGGAAGGCCTTCCTGGAGGCTCATGAGCTGGAGCAGCACCGGGTGATCCACGAGAGGGGCAAGACCCCTGCCAGAAGAGCTCAGGGTGACACCCTGCTGGGGTTGGGGGATTCTGCCCTGCTGACCCCGCCCCCTGGAGCCAAACCCCATAAGTGTTTGGTCTGCGGAAAGGGCTTCAACGATGAGGGCATCTTTATGCAGCATCAGAGGATCCATATTGGAGAAAACCCCTACAAAAATGCAGACGGTCTCATTGCACACCCAGCACCCAAAACACCTCAATTCCGTCCCCCGAGGCTCCCTTTTGGGGGGAATTCCTACCCAGGTGCTGCTGAGGGCAGAGCTGACCCCCCAGGACAGCCCCTTAAAACGCCTGAAGGTCAGGAGAGCTTAAGCCAAAGGTTGGGGCTGCTCTCCTCTAAGTCCTACATTTGTTCCCACTGTGGAGAAAGCTTCCTGGATCGCGCTGTGCTCCTCCAACATCAGCTCACCCATGGCAATGAAAAGCCTTTTCTCTTTCCGGATTATAGGATTGGCTTAGGGGAAGGGGCAGGGCCCAGTCCCTTCTTGAGTGGCAAGCCCTTTAAATGCCCTGAATGCAAAAAAAGTTTTGGCCTCAGCTCTGAGTTGCTGCTACACCAGAAGGTCCACGCAGGCAGGAAATCCCAGAAGAGTCCTGAGCCAGGGAAGAGTTCTTCCGTCCTCCTGGAGCACCTCAGGAGCCCCCTGGGGGCCAGACCCTACAGCTGCTCTGATTGTGGGGCCTCCTTCCTGGATCGCCTGGCCCTCATCCGACACCAGGAAACCCACACCCAAGAAAAGTCCCCCAGACCTGAGGACCCCCTGCCAGAACCAGCCACCCTGTCCACGAGCCAAGGGAGCCAAGGTGGTGAGGGAGAGGCTCCCACCCCCACAGGGAGCAGCAGCCACAGGGAAGGAGAGAGCCCCAAAACCCTCTTGGAAGAAAAGCCCTATTTGTGCCCTGAGTGTGGAGATGGCTTCACAGAAGTTGCAGCCCTCCTTCTCCATAGAAGCTGCCATCCAGGTGTCTCCCTGTGAAATAGGTGTGGAGACCAGGGGCCTCTCTCTCCTGAGAGGAACTGGCTCCCCCAAAAAATCATGTGGGGAAAGGAGGACAACCCTATCAGATTGTAGCAAAGTGGAGGATAAAGAACCCTGGGAAAAATAGTGCTTTTACATCAGTGATAAGAAACCCTATAAAATTGTTGGTGGGAGCCACTTATAATGCAGTAGAGAAAAACTGTTGGGTTAGAAACCCTATAAATATGTAGGAAAAAAAAAGCCCTTTAAGTCTGTAGCAGAAAAACCCTATAAACCTTAGTGGATAAAAGCCCTATTAATTGTAGGAAGAGGTCCCAATATGTCTCTAGACAACCCCATAAAACTGTATCAAAATCCTATAGGGTCAGGGAAGAACAGGCATTGCCTTGGGATGGTGACCCTCAAAAGGTACAGGAAACACCTCCCACAGTGCTGATTCTGCAGTGTCCTCTCCCACCGGCGAATGGGAGGAGCCCCTCTCCCAGCAGCCTTGGACAGTTAGACTAAGAAAATTCTCAGCTGGGGAATAGTGTGGGAGAATGGTCTGGAACTGAAAAAGGAAGAAAAAAAAAAAAAACAGGAGAAAATAAGCTTTTGAACCCACAGAGAAGATAAGACACAGAAACCGGGGAGAGAAAGGTGTAGCTTGTTTCACTGGGGGTACAAGGCCAATCTTAGATGAATTGTAGGTTAGGGGAAGAGGCCCATGGAATCTGTAAACATGAACCCAAAAATGAGGGAGAAAAATTATGTCAAGCCTTTTTAAAAGCTGAAGTTTGGGGTACATAAAATACTTGGAGTGTAAGAATACAGGAAACCACCACAAAAATTAGGGGGAATTTCTGTTAGATTGCTTGGAGGGAGGCAAGGTGGAGAAACTGTTCAAATGGAACCCAGCAAACTCCAGGCCAGATTCTCCCCTTTCCAGGAACTTGTTAAACTGTAAATTCAAGCAGATCCCAGCCAAGGTTCTTCCTGAGCCAGGCAGGACCACTTTCCCCAGCCCAGCTGGGAAGTCTACTCCAAGAGGCCTCCAGGATTGGTGGGGGCCTCTGCCACATTCTCAGGTCTCACGGTCAGGAGATTTTTCCTGAAATCTAACTGCCCCCAGTCTTGCTGCAATGGCAGCTCATTTCCTCAAATTCTGTCCTCAGTGGAGAGGGAGAACCGCTGCTAGTCGACCTCCAAAGAATAAATCCCTTCAGAGACTCAAGACTTGTATGTGGTTGTCCTCCCTAGACTGAGTCAGCGAGAGCCACTTGAGGGTTCTCTGTGGCGACAAGGGATGGCAAGACAACAGAATAGAAAGCTTTGATTAACCAGCAACCTGATTTTAAACCTCAGCCTTTCATGTGAGCCAGTGGCAAGGCTGTCCACAGGATGAGCCAGCCCATGTGCGGTGGTGGGTGCCCAGATTCCCCACAGACTGGACCAGAAGTCCCGAAAAAGTCTACAGAAGTCCGACCACCTTCCTCACCTGGTACCTGGAGCCCTCTGATGTGATCTTGGCCTTTGGAAGGGAAGATTCCAACCCCCTTGGCTCCTCTCTCCTTAGCTAGAAACCACTGGAGGGAAATGGAAGGATGAGAAACCTTCTACCAGGCTGCTCACTTCTCCTCACACACTGCACAGCTATACTTCATAAACCCAGCCAAACCTGCTTATGTGACTGGGGCTGTGTGATGGGGAGAGATGGGTGCCCTATAAAATGGTTAGAGAGAGAAGACTCTGAAAAGAAGCATCTGCAACAAGGATCCCCCCATAACCCTGGAAACCTTTAAAGATGGGGAGGACTCTGCTTAGTGCTCAGTTGGAAAGGAAGTGCCCCCTGGCCCCAGCAATGCACTGTCCTGGAGTAGGAGGACTGAGAGGTGAGGTGGCTCTTCAGGAGTCACATGCCCAGAGAGGCGCTACCTGGATTCCTACAAAGCTGTGAAAGAGACCTTTAATCTCATTATCTGTAAGTTCAAAAGGTGAAAACCCTTCACCCTCATCTATCCTGTCCACAAAGGGATAACCCTCAATTCTAAAAGGATCAAAATCTAGAACATTGTGGGAGAAAAAGACCAGGCCTGCTGCGGGAAAGGAAAAGCAGGTCTTATATAATTGTGAGAGGGCCTTGTTAACCTCCGCATTAAGCCCCACCCCACCCAAGTGCCAGGAAGGAGAGGTCCACTGAGGAGCCTGACTGCAAATCTCTATTGTCAGAAATGTCCATGAAGGGGTGTCCCTATAAGACTCAGAGGAGATTAGTCCTCCAAGTCTAAGCTGATTTGTTCCCTTCTAAGATGGTAGCAGAAACTTCAGTTGTAGAGACAAACTCCTTAAAGCTAGGAGCATTCTCTCAGACACAGGTCTGAGAATCTGTCCTCAGAAGAGTGCTGGGGAACAGCTTTTGGGGGAGGTGGTCTTAGTCAAGGTCAGCTGTAGCCTATTGAGGACTAGGGTGTAGCATACATAGTAGGATGCTCGCATGTTGTGGGGACAGGTGAAGGCTAAGGGTCTTGGCTCAGGTACTGAATGGATGATATGGACACTGCTGGTGGAGTCTAGGGCTTCCCAGTAGGAAAGGGGCAGAGTCAGAGACCTCTGGGTGTGGCCTGTTCTCTCTTGCCCACCTTCCCAAACTTCTTTAGCCAGGTTCATCCCTCCTGGAGCCAGCTACATCTGAGAAACTAAGCAGGGAGGTGGCAGTGTCAGAGTCCTGACTAGCTCAGACAGGGCCAGGGATCCAGACACCTGCCCACCAGAACAGTCTGGAAGGCATAATATAGTCAAACCCTCTTATCCAACTCCATGCCAGCCCCAGAACCCTCAGAAGTGCCCTAGTGGAGGACTCCATCAGCCAGAGGCCAGGTGTCATTGGTGAAAGCAGAAGGGAGGGTCTAGAAACTGATCTGAGCTTAGGGTGAAACTTGAAACTGCTATGGCTATGGAGGTCAGATGGGAACTCAAAAGAACTAGGCATGAATCCTGAAGAGGGGGGAACTTGAAACCATCACAACCAAGAGGTGGGGCTCCATGACCTCCACCCTGAGGTGAGCAGCTCCCAGACTCATTTGCCCCCATGAGGGAAGCCCCACTCACCTGACTTGTCCCTGTGAAGAGAGGCCCCGCTTTTGAGTGTTGTGTGTCAATAACAGTGTTGTGTCACTGGTGGTCATGTTGATTAGTTGAAGAGAATAAAGGGAATAAGATTTCCCAGTGTGTTTTTTTTTTTTTTTTGTCTTCTCATTCAGCCTAAAGCAAGTTCAAAGAGCTTGTCTTCTCTCTGAGCCAGGGCTCATAAGTGACAAAGCTCAGTCTAGCCCCAGGCCTAGCCTTTTCCTAGGAGGTCTAAAATGCCTGTCCAGTGGGGTTTAAGAAATGTAAAAATCCTGCTGAGCTGGGGTGTAGCTCAGTAGTAGTGTGCTTGTCTATCCTGTGCAAGGGCCTGGGTTCCATCCCCAGCACTGAAAGAAAAAAGTAAATTAAATCCATACCCTTAATAGGAGAGGAGGGGATACCTCAGGGGTGGTGGTGGAATCTGATCAACTGGTGGCAAAACCAAAAAGCTTTTTTCAGCACCTGGCTTCAATAGCACGATGGCATGCTGACTGCTAGATGGCTGCATGGTGACTCTGGCACTGGCCAGCTCATGCCCAGCTATGCAGCCCAGGGAGGCCTCTCTAGCTGTAATACTCACACTCTCCCCAGGGTGCCACTGGGAAAAGCTGCTCTGGATCTAGTTCCAGCTACTATTCCTGGTTCCCTTGGGTCCTGGCCTGGCTCAATCCCTCCTCTGGACTCCGGCTTCCTAGACCCTGAGGAAAGGTGGGTGGAGCTCTGGTTTGTCATCTCACTCCCAGGATGTCAGCTCATAGATCCTCATCATATGGAAAGCTGAGGCTCAAGGAAAGGCAGCTAAGCTTGCTCAAGATCCACAGCAAAGTCAGCAAGTGAAACCAGAATGGCCAGGAATTTGAGTGGCTCTGCACCCAGCCAAGCCTTTCCTCCTATGGTTGGGCCTGCCTGGGCCTGGCCTGGGCTCCACACTGTCTGGGCCAGCTGGGGCTGCTCCAAGGAATTCTCAATGCCAGGTTTACTTCTGTGCTGTATCTCCTGAGCCTGGTTATGGCCACTGAGTGGCTGCCTGTAGTCGGGTGCTAGCCTGTCACCTGCCTCTGTCCACCAGGGGACTCTTGCCCTAGGCAGGGAAGTGTCTCCCTACAGGTGCCACTCTGACCCAGACCCCAGGGCAGGCTCTTCCTCTCACCTGGAAAGTAGGCAGGGTAGGAAGGGATAGGTGGAACGACTTGCCTACATACAGGGGCGGTTAATGAAGACTCCATATTCTGTTGGTTCCCAGCACTGGGGACACTGAGGCATATCAGAACAAGTCTCAGCACTGGAGTCCTCAGTAAGGTGAGGGAACTCCAAGGAGAGAGCAGGAATTGGAGCACAGTGACTTAAAACACTCTGGTTCAGAGATGGCAAAAGTGACTGTGGACCCACAGATGGTGCCTGCCACAGTAGAGGGCCAGATAATACTAGAAGAAGTGACCTGAAAGATGGCAGTCTCAGGAACAGGAAATCAAATGTATAGATGCCAGGAGTGGGATGGGCAATAGAGGGCACACACGGTTGAATATGAACTTAAAACAGAGTGGGAATTAAGGAACACAAAATTAGAGAGCAGAGGCCACAGCGGAGTACTTGTTTGAGGTGACTAGGGAAGGTGTGCTAGTGGGATATTGAGAATGACATAATCCCTCCCACCCAATGAACAATGGTTATTTTCAGGCTCAGGAACAAAATTTGGTGGTCTTAATAGCTCTACTGTAGTCATGGCCATGGATAAATACACGCAGGGAGAGTAGCAAAACAGAAATGAGAGTCTAGTTTAGGGGTGGAGAAAGAGGACCAACAAAAGACTATGAGTAGGAGGAAACCCAGGCAAGTGCAGTGTCACAAGCCCCAAGGGAAGCTCTGGGAGTGGTCCATTTTAAATGCTCTACTGGCCAATTGCAGGTAGTAGCCCTAGTCCATCACTGATGCCATCTGTTCACTCAGGAAAGAACAGCGAAAGTCAGGGTTGGCCAAAGAGGAGTTCTGGCCTTCCCATCCCTAGGTACCACAGTCACTGAGACTAGGGGAGCTACTGCCAGTAGTAAGCTGGTCAAGTCTCGGGATAGAAAGACCAGACTAGCCATTAAGACAGACCCTGCCGGCACCTGGCACGCTCATGATAAATTATGGCTTATTGAGAGTTTCTGCCACCGCCATCAATGTGTTCTCCTCACAGTGAGATTCTAGGACCATTCCCTTTGGTTTGAACTTGAGAAAGTGCTTTGAGTCCTACTTTACTATTTAGGTATGAAGTTTTTGGCACTTCCTTCCAATATGGAGACTAGCTTTTAGGGAAAATATCTAGAGATAATATTTAGTTACTTGATTTTACTTAAGGCGCCCAAGCGGAGGTGACTCCTGAGAGGATCGTGCTCGCAAAAGACAGGCTGGTCTCCACCTGCGCCCAGGCAACAGGCTCCTCTCCGATGCTGGTCCTCTCCCCCAGCGCAGATGCCCGCATCTCTATGATGTAATACCCTGAGCCCTTCATCCCCGCCCCGCCCCACTGCACACCGGCCTGGGACACTTCCTCGGCGGCCCGATGTCATCGCCAGCCGCGGCCCGTGCCTCAGCGAGTATGCCCATCGCTACCAGCCCCACACCTGAAATCTTCGTAGCCCGCATGTCCGTCTCCAGTCCAATTTGGTTCGGCCACTGTGGCCCCCACGAAACTCTAAGCCCCAGGTGGACTCCGAAAGCCGACAAGGGCGTGAATCCCCGCGAAGGCGCGTTGGCTGGCAAGGCTGCCAGGTCCCGAGAAGGCGCAACCGCAACCATAGCCATGGCTGGGACTGCTACTCCGGAACCAACCCCAACTCCACTCAGCACCGGCCTTGGCTCCAGACCTGTAAGGGCCCCGCCCGAGAGACAGACAGCGAGCTGAACCCAGAAACAATGCTGGGTAACCCCGAGGACCCGGTCAGCGGCCCAAGCAGGTCGCAATGAAGGAAGTCACCCTGCTGATGTGTCCCGATCTGTGCGTCCATAGGGGAGGGACGGGTGAAGCCGTGGAGGGACAGCCAGCAGATTTGGGCTCATGTTCAACCTTTGGGCGGAACAACCTGGTTCTCTCCTTGCGTCTAGAATATTCTTGCTAGGAAAGAACATGGGACTTCATTTCCCAAGATGCAGCTCGAGACCTCCCAGCATCCCAATGGCCAATGACTGCCGGAGGCGGGACCAGTACGGACCTCAAAGGGCCGGCAGCCTCCCAATAAGAGCAGTATCTGATTGACTGGAGTAACCTAGAGCTGCGCTCCGCCAAGGCACAGTTGGGATCCCTGGCTGCTGTTATGCCTAAGCATAACAGCCTTCGGGGTGGGCAGAAATGGGCTCTCATATAAGAGCTGCCCTTCCCTCCCCAGGTCCAAAGCAAGTCAGGGAGATGCCCAACAAGTAGCAGCTAAAAATGGACTACGTTTGGGGCAAGAGGTCTGGCTACTGACTGTAGGCCGAGGGCTGGACGTTTATTCATAACAAGTAACAGCCTATATAAGACATCTCTAGAGCAACGGCTGCAACCAAATAGGTCCCTGCACCTGTCAGCAGCTCCACCTCCCAGGCCCCTCTGGGTGCTGTCACAGCCCACAGAGTGTACCTGGGCAGACAGTATGGATGCATCCTGTATACAGGCTGTCACAGAGTGTTTTGGGCAAAGCTTTTCTACCTGGAATGATTGGAAGTTGGCCCAGTGGCTGGGGCTGGTCTATCCCTTCCCCTCTGGGAAGTTTCAACTCCATTGCATTTAAGGCCACCAGGATGAAAGCACAGTTAGAGCCAAGGACCCAGTGGAGCCATGGGATGGATGCCTGGGGTGGGGGTAAGTGGGCTGGGAGACAAGTAGATTGGGAAGGGCTTGATTAGAATAGAAATTGATGATCTTGGTTCAGCACTCCCAAGATGAGGGCAGTGACTGCAGCAACTGTAGAGCTTCCTAGAGGAAGAGGGTAGTTGCCCAGGGGTAGCTTCAGCCTGTGGCACAAGAGCCAGACCAGTATCCAGAGAACTCCACAGGAAGGACAAAAGCCCTGCCCAGGCTAGGGGTTGATAGGTGAAGAAAGTCTCTCTGGGGCCTATGTCCTAGTCTCAAGCAAGGGGCTGAGGATTGGCCCATCTCTGGTCCTTATTGTGGGTGTGTAGGTAGACCGTGAGCCTCCTCTTGGTGGGTGGTCAAAGCCTGGGGAACATCCCCCTTTGGGTTAGGATGAGTCCAAGGAGAAGCAGGAACAGGGTTAGGGCCAGCTTCTGGGAAGCTCAGTTGAGTGTTCTGAGCCTCATGGGAGCACCCCCTAGGCTACAGGTCAGACCTTCAGGAGAAGATGGAACTGAGCCTAGTTGATCCCACTCCCATAGCATGCACCAGGACCCTAAACCAACTAGGTGGGCAGGGGCTGGGCCCATGGGGTCTGGAATGAAGGGTGGGGCCACTGCACCTGGGTGGGGAAGGGCTGGGGGCACAGCCCCCAGGGTCCACGGGTGTTCCAATGTCCCCTGAGATTCAGGTTCAGCTGATGTAGACACGGTGGAAGTCATGGGCACCAAAAGCTGCGTTGCACTTGGGGCACTTCCTCTGGCGGGCCTCATAGCGGCCCCGCACGCACTCGAAGCAGAAAACGTGGAAGCACTTGGTAAGGACTGCATCCTTCTTGCGGGTGTTACAGCAGGGACAGGTCAACCGCGCCTGGACCAGGCAAAGTCATCAGCTTTGGAATAACTGGGGATGCCCAGACCCTAAACTGACAGCAGGAAGTGGTTCATAGCAGGAATTGGTTCAGGCTAAGCCCAAACAGCAGATGAATATAATCCTCACTAAAACCTTGGAAGTGGAATGAGTACTCTATGAATGCAGAAACTGAGGCTCAGAAGCCAACATCTCAAAACTAAAGTAGCAGAGTCTGGATTCTCCCAAGGACAAGGATCCAAAGCCCCAGCCTGGCCTCTTCCACCTGGGCTTCTCTTGTCCTACTGGCTTCCTCTGACAAAATCCCAATCCTGTCTACCTTCTCTTCAACTGTACCTACTGTCACATCCGGGCATGGCAGTGCCACTAGAAATGTGCTACCTCTGCCTCAAATGGGCCTAGCACTGGTGCAACCCAGAGATGCTGCTGTAGGTTTTCTCTCAGCCTGAGACCTCCTATCTGCCACTAGGAGGGTCTCACCTTCAACTCCAGAGAAGAATTGCCCTGACTCAGCCTTGCCAGCACTCTTGGAATACCAGCAGGCAGCCTCAAATTTCTCAGCCATCAGTACTGAACAGGTTCCCAAGTCTACATCAGCTATCCCTACCCCTTCAAGGTCCAAATGTAAGAGTTGTCTGATTTTGATTCACCCCTACACTCTCCTAACTCTAGTGGCTCTACTCTCACCCTTGCCCAAAAAATCTTCCCTCCCAGATCACCAAGTCCCAGTGGCATTTCTCATGGCTTGGTTCATCCATCAACTCCCCATCAATTTCCTTCCTCCCAACATTCAGGCTTTCTCATCTGCCCATCACTTAAGCTTCCAGGTTCCTGAGAATGACTCTTTTCTCTACTTATGCCACAAATCCTTACTGAGTGACCACAATCATATGTGACCCACACATGACTAGTTTCTCAAATCAAGAGTCTTTCCAGTATTTCGCTTTCTCAGACACTATGCATTCTATCTATCCCTGCATCCAAACAATTCTATTCCCTAAATATCTCCTGAACCCATCTATAGTAAACAATACCTTAAGCTAGCTAAATAGAAGTTCTTGCCTCAGTGACTGCCATAACCTAACAATCTTGGTGCCTCTAGCCTTTACCTCTTCCAGTTCAAATCCAACAGCAAATCTGACCATGTCACTCTCCTGTTTAAAATCCTTTTATGGGGGCTGGGGTTGTGGCTCAGCAGTAGAGTGCTCGCCTAGCATGTGTGAATGCTGAGTTCTATCCTCAGCACCACATAAAAAATAAAATAAGAATAAAGGTATTGTGTCCAACTATAACAAACAAAATATTAAAAAAAAAAAAAAAAAAAACTTTTATGGGGCTGGGGGTGTAGTTCAGAGGCAGTGTATATTTTAAAGGCCCTGCAAAAGGCTGTGGTTTCCATCCCTAGCACTCCCCACCCCCTGCCAAAAAAAAAACCTTCAATGTCTCTACACTATCTTCATGTAGGCCAAGCTGCTCACCCCAACTCCCACACCCTTTGGGATCTGCCACTGCCCAACCTCTCCATTCTCTTTCCTCCAACCACATTGGCTATCTCTGTCTGTCCAACACACCTCTCTCAACTGGAGGCTTCCACATTTGCCTTTGCTTTTGCCTGAGCCCTTTCATCCCTATCCCTCCATAATTAACTCACTCTTCAGGTCTTCCTTGAGTGACATCCCTTCCAGGAAGTCCACTGACCTCCAGGACCTTCAAGGGCTTCCCTAGAGTTCCCATGGCCCCTCTGGCTTCTGTCATCACATTACTCATCACTGGGCAAAAAGGAATAATTGTCCCCAAAGGACAATCTCAAGAGGTCTAAACCCTACCATCCCCCACCCCCTTAGGCACTGTACCTGGCACATGGCATGTGTCCAACAATACTCATGCCAACTGTCTGACTTCATAATCAGTGGACAGTTTTGTTTTGTTGCCATCCTACCTCATTTCTAGGGTCCCCAGACTACTTATTACAAATATCTCCAACCCCTCATGTAAAATTCCTGAGTTGAAGGGGCACAAGTCAACCCCACAGCCGCACCTTGTACTCCTTGATCTCCTCCTGAAGGATTTCATCAGCATCTGCATACACCTCCACCTTCCTCTGTTTTTCTAGCTTGCGTCGCAGCCGTGAGATATCCTCCTGGAGCAGCAGAGAGGCTAGGCTAAGGGAAAGGGTCTTCACCCTTGAACTGTGTGCTTCATAGTCCAACTGGGGACCCTTGCCCACCCGCCTTCTCCAAGGCACACACCTGAGCCCTCTTGAGGTTGAAGCTCTCTTTCTCGCGAGCAGCCCTGCTCTCTGCAAGGCATGGCTGGATCTCTCTCAGCCGAGTCTGCACATGCTCCAGCTGCACCTTTAGGTCCTCAGCCAGCTGGGCCGCTTCCACAGCCTTAGGTGGGTGGGAAAGGAAGGAGAGACCTTTTGCATGAGCCTAGGGAGTTGTGTTCCACCAATATTTGTGTCAAACATTTCAGTGATATCTGCACTGGAGTTGGTCCCATTCCTGACCCTCAGCCTCACCTCCTCCTCTCCCTCTCATTCCCAACATTGTTCCTCACCTACAAGATGCTCTCTCTGTTCTCTGAGCCCTCACCAGGCTCTTCAGTTTCCCTGAACTCCCCCCAACACACAAGCAACTCCTTCAGGACTCAGTTCTGAATGTCACCTTTTGTGGGGGTTCCCTGCTATTCTTTCACACCACCTGAGTTTCCTTCATAAAACTTAGTGTGCTCTGAACTGGCACTATTTTATTGTTTACTGGCTTGCTATCTACCCCTCATTAGTTCCAGCCTTGACTGAGACTGAATGGCAGGGCTCAGGCTCATTCCCAGTCTCTGCAGTGGCATAAAAAAAAACAAAACAAAAAACAGAGACATTAAAAAAAAAAAAAAAAAAAAAACACCTTTTTATGAAAGGAATTAACTAGAAAAGAAGGTAGAGCAATAGGGAAAACAGGATGAAAATCAATGTTACAGGGCTGGTATATAGTTCAGTTGGTAGAGTGTTTGCCTTGCATGCACAAGGCCCTGGGTTCAATCCCCAGGGTAAGGGAAAAGGTCACATGAAAGATTAATAAATAAATAAATAATTAAAAAAAAAATCAATGTTACACCTTTAGTATAAGCTAGATAGTTCTTATGTTTAATAAAACTAGACCACCATCCCTGGGCTGGGTATGTAGCTCAGTGGTAGAATGCTTGCCTAGCAGGTGCAAGGCCCCAGGTGTTCAATTCCTAGCTGTGCAAACAACAATAACAAAAACCACCATCCCCAATTGACAAGTTATCCAGTGAGCGATTATGTAGATCATGAAGCCAAGACCTGGATCCCAACCCCAGCTCCCCTCTTTTTTCTTTTTAATTTTTTTTAGTTGTAGATGGTTTCAACACTTTTATTTATTTTTATGTGGTGCTGAGGATTGAACCCAGTGCCTCATTTGTTCTAAGCAGGCACTTTACCACTAAGCCATAACCCCAGCCCTTCCACTTTCTTAAGCAAGTCAATTTGACCTCCTGAACCTCAGATTCAGGGGGATGGGGATGATAATGAAAACCATTCTGGTAGGTTTTGTGACTGAAATGTGACCACACATCAAGCACAGGATCTGGCACACAATAAATCTTTTGATACTTGTGAGCTATCCCTATGGGAAGAGACAGAGCCAAGGAATTTGCCCCAGGCCACCTGCATCAGATTCTCCAAGCAAAATCAGGGAGGATGGGGGCCAGAGGCCTCGGTAGACTCCCTACAGGCCCAGCCTCACCTTTCTCTTGTTGAGCTCTAGGGCCTGGCTGCGCAGAGTAAGCTCCTTCTCCACACCCCCTAGGCTGCCCTGTAAGGCCCGCTCTTTTTCTTCCAGTTTCTGCACGGTCAGCAGCTGGGCATCAACCTGAGGTGGGGGGGAGAGGTGGATTAAGTGCTAGGAGCCCTGCCTCTCGGGCTCCACCCTGCAAGCTCCACCCTGGGCCAGCCATACCTGGGACTTGAGGCCAAGAACCTGCTCGCCCAGCTCATCTTTCTCCTCCCGAAGCAGCTTGTGAATCTGGTTGGCCTTGATCCGCTCTGACATCAGCTTAAAGTTGGCATCATCCTTTTCCCGCAATTGCTGTAGCAGTCGCCCGTTCTGCTCCTGCATGTCCTCAAAAGCCTGACCTGTCACATCCATCTCTGACAGCAGAGCCTCTTCCTCCTGTAGCCAGTGGGTAGGGACAAGATGGAAAGTGCTAGGTGGACAGATGGCCTTGGCGGGTGAGGGGGAGGAGAATCACAAGAAAACATGCCAAGCCAAGAATCACAGTGGACCCATGTCATCAAGGTGTCACATCAGCTAGAGGCATCCAACAAAGGGCTAAGAGAACCCCAGTATCAGAAGCAAGGGGACCCAAAGGGGCTTATACCTGTTTGGTGGCACCCAATTTGCGCTGTAGGTGTTCGATCTGTTCCTCAGCCTGCCGAATGCGCCTCAGAGCGTCCTCATCTGCAATCTTCTTGCTCTCCCTTCTATCCCTTTCTTCCAGTTCCCGAATGCGGCTCCGTAGCTCATCAACCTACAGCCACAGAAGGGAGCTGTCACTGCTTTCTGCTGACCTACGTCTCTGGTCACCAGCCTCTGGGCTAGCCTCCCTGCATGCCCCACAAGCCCTACCTGCCCTCACCTCAGCCTTGGCCTTGCGTTCAGCTGCCATAAGCTGCACCTTATCCCGCTGCTCCTTGGGTGCCGACTTGTACATGTCTAGCAGCAGCTTCATCTCCTTCTGGCTTTCCTGGGCCTTCCTGGGGAAGGATGTAGGAGGAAGGCTTGGTAAGTAGGGCTTTAGGTCACTGGGATAAAAGGAGAGAGTAATAGGGCCTCACTTGAGCTCTGCTCGGAGACCCTTCAGCAGCTCTGACTCCTTCCTCTTGGCTTCTTCCACCTTGGCCTTTTCTCGATCCACCCTTGAGAGACCTGAGGCTACAGGTGGTGGTCCTAGGCCAGACCCTTCCCGTTCCCGAAGTTCCCGCTTGGGCCTGGCTTCAGGTTCTCGGCCCCGGGAGGAGGGGCCCTGGGCCCCTGGGGTTATGGCCTGTGCATCCTCTTCGGAGGGGACCAGCTCCTCCTTCTTCACTGAGGAGGTAGTAGTGGTGGCACCAGAGACTGACGTCATCTCCTTTCTGCTATCAGGGGTACCAACAGGACCTGGCCCACCCTCTTCTTTCCCCGGGGTTGGGGCACTGAGGCCAGAGTCCTCTGGATGGCCCAGGTTGGGGATGGAGTGGGTTGAGCCACTAGCCTGGGCCCGGAGCTGCCAAGACAGAGAGGAAGAGGAATGAGGTGAGCCAATGCTTACTGGGGTCCAGCCAAAGCTTTTCCCAGGCAGTCCCTTCCTCACCTTGCCAATCTCAGCCTGTACTTCCCGAAGCTTCCGCTTATATCGCTGGGCATCCCCTTTTAGTTGGTGATTGTGATTTTGGAGACTGCTAATCAGGTGACGCATCTCACGATTAATGGGCCCTGGGGGAGGGTTGGGAAAGTAAGGGTGTTGGACTGGTCCCTATATTACCCTAACCCTTCAGTGGGAAAAGAAGCTGACCCAGAACCAATACTCCTGCTGTGCAGGAGGGGAAACTGAGGCCTAGAGTGTGATTTCAACCTAAGTAACTAATGTAGACTTTTTTTTTTTTTTTAAATACCTCCATATTTCCCTGTTTGGAACAGACATCTAACACTCACTAGATACTCACTAGATACTTATACAAATGTCCTCCTAGGTGACATCTGCTTGATATCCCCACTGCAAGCTGTATGCACTTTCTCCTGATCCCCACTCCAAGCTGTATGCCCTTTCTCCTGATATTTCCCATCTCCCTTTCCTGCTTCACTTTTCTTGGTATCTTCATCACTATATGATATACACACTTTATCCCTTTCCTACCATCTGTCTCCCCATTACTGCAACACTATTCCATAATGGCAGCAATTCTTTGTGCCTCATTCGTTATCAACCCCAAAACCTAGAACACAGCCTGGTTTACAGGTGGTATTCTATAAATGTCTATAAAATAAATTTCTGATAGACACACCAGAAGATCAGAGAAACAGCCAATAGTTCATGTTCTTGCTCTGTCAGCCACCTCAACTGAATGCAACCCTCACCATGCCTAAGAACCAGGTAATATAGTCCTTTTTCCCAGAGGGAAATGAGTCTCTACAAAAAAGAAATAGCTCTGCTTCCTGCATCTGAATGGCAGCAGCCCCAGCAGGACCCAGCACCCCAGATAAGACCCCCCTCCACCCAATCCCACCACATACCCGCCTGCTCATTGGCTGCCAGGTTCTGTTCAAACTCGATGCGCAACATCTCGTACTCCTTTCGTACCTGGGCCAAGGTGTCTTCCAGCTGAATAACCTCTGTGCGCAGCTTCTTCTGCAGTCCCAGCTCATCACTCTGTAGATTGAGGTGTAAAGACCCATAGAACCCCTCAGTCCCACCTTAGGCCTTGGTGCCTTAGAAAGAATTTTTTTTTCCCAAGGGACCCTTGGCAGGTACAGAGGGCTTCAGAAACCCAGGAATATCTCAACATTATGGACTTGGCCCTCACTCTAAACGCCATACCTCCATATGCTCAATGTGTCTCAAGTGGGAGTTCTTGGTGGCCAGCAGCAGCCCCCGGGCCTCGTCCAGCTGGGTCTTCACTTGTAGAGACTCGTTATAAAGTAGTGAGAACTGGGCCTGCAGCATGCGGTACTCGCCTGTCTCCCGTACCACCTCCTCAGGAAGGCTCCGAAGGGCCACCTAGGAGAAGGGATGCCCCAAATGGCAAGCAATAGGCTTAGGGTTCAGTCCCTATCTTGCAGGCCCAGGCCCTCTCAGCCCCAACCACAGCCCACCTTGAGGCGTTCATTGGTCCTCACAGCACCCTGAAGTTCCATCTGCAGCTTCTCCAACTCTGCCATGCGACTATTGGCCAATTCCTGGTTTTCCTCCAATTCTGCATTCAACATCTCAAACTAAGGAGTGGGAGGGGCTGTGGTAGGCAGGGCCAGGACAGGCAGCATGTTCCTCTCACCCACAACAACAAACTCTACCCAAGCCACCCTGTGCAACACGCTGATGGGACTCTGAAGCCCTAAACCAAGGGCTTTCCCAAGATCTCCCACTTGTGGGCTGGGGCTGGGGCTCAGTGGCAGAGCACTTGCTTAGCAAGTGTGGGGTTTCAATACTGCATGGAGTACTAAACATTGGGAGCTAAAGTTCTTAACTGACAGGGAGTCAAGGAAGCATTCCCAGAAGACCTGAAAAGCCAGCTGAAGCAAAAGGCAAATAGCACAGTGACCCCAGAATGCTAAGGGACTCTATATAACCCCATTTATTTCTTTCTGTGCTTTTCCTTTGTGGTACTTGATAACCAACTGATGTACTATTTCATTAATTTGTATACTCCCCAGCTATAACCTAAGCTCCAAGAAAGTATTGATATTTTTTCTCTCCAATCTACCTAGTACTTAGCACTTAGTTCTCTGTAATTATTTACTAAATAAGTAGATAAATGAGTGAAAGAAAGAGCTCCAAGAGTGACAGGCAAGGGGCTATGAGGTAGACATTTGCCTTTGGTCCTGAGGGAAATTTTAAGGGAGGGACATAGGGACTGGGAAGAATGATGTTGCTCACCTTCTGCATGCTGAGTGTGATCTGGCCCCCTTGGAAGCCTGAGGAGCTCCCAGACACATAATAGCCAGAGTTGAGCTGCAGAGACGAGACAGGTGATAGATATGAAGAGCAGAAGCCAGGGTCCCAAGTACCCGAGCCTGGTTCCATCTTCCCCAGCACTTCAGCCTCACCTGCTCCAATGCCTCTGCCAGGTGCTTATTGAGCTTTTGCTCCCGCTTACGTAGCTTCTCAATGTCCCACTGTAAGTCTTCCACTGAAGTCTCCATTTCTAGCACCTTAGTCTCTGCTGATGTCACTTTATCCTGGAGCTCAGAATACTGGGGCAATGGATGGGACAGATGCTTAGATAAAGGGACTTGGAAACCCGAAATCTTTGGGTGCCCATCTAACCCAAACCCTGCCCTGGTTCTACTTCCCCCACCAAAAGCCTGATTCCCACCTCCAGTGAGATGCGGTGGTGCTTCTCCTGCAGCTGAGTGGCCAAGTCCTGTAGCCGCCGGTTCTCACGGCCCAGCTCCCGGGTGCGTGCTCGAGCAGCCTCACCAGGGGGCTCACTGTCCCCTGGGAAGGCAGGATCCAGGGAAGAATCAAGCCCCAAGGGCAACAGGTTAAAGTACTAACTCATTCTGGAGTCTGATATGTGCCCAGAGTGATCCACCAGTGTCTTGCCAGTTTCTCATGGCAAACCAGGAGTTTTTATCCCCACTGTACAAAGGAGGAAACTAGCTCAGAGAGGGGAGCCATTTTCCCTGAAAGGCCTCACTATCGAAGCAGAACTAAGGCTGAGAGAAACCAGCCAACCTACAAAGCCTAAGCACTTATTGCTCTGCCTTGTGGATCAACAGCTATCACTGAAATTTATACAAAGTGCTCTAGATAGGTCTCTAGCTGGAAGACGGTGGCACTATTAGCATCGACAACTCTTCCATCCAGGAATCAAACAGAATCTCCATCTACAGACTATTTCCCCCCAAATCATGGCTGATTTATTCCTTGGGGAATTCTGGGCTTAATGCATTAATGGGTTAGGGGATGGGGAGACCATAAAGATGTAGGCAGAGACAGACACTTCTAGGGTAGGACTAACCTCGGCTGTATACTCGCTGACACAGTTCCTCCACACGGCGCTGCAGGCGATCTGAGGCCTCTACGACCCGGGACACGGCTGCCTTAGAAAACTCCATTCGGCCCTGAAGTTGTAGCTCCACTTCCTCACTGCTGCTGGCACCTAGTGCCACCACAAAAGCCAAAGCTGGCTCACTAAGAGGGGGTCGCAGCTGCATTGGCAGGGGCTCTGGGAAGGATGGACAGATCCTCATCAGAATAACAGTAGCAATGACTACCAATCTGTACCAAGTTATAGACTGAGCCCTTCCATATGTCATGACTCACTCAATTAACACAATTAGTAGTTATCTTATTATCCCCAACTTGACAGTAAGACAACTGAAGTTTAAAAAGTTAATGTAGTTTCCTCAAGGCTACAGAGCTACCAAATTACTTCCTCAGGGAAGTCATCTACCTTCCCAGTCTAAAGCAGGACTACACATATGTGTGTACATATACTTATTCTCTTTCAGGGACCTCAATAATTTTTTAAAAAATATTTAATTTTTAGGGGCTGGGACTGTGGCTCAGAGGTACAGCACTGGCCTAGCATGGGTGAAGCATGGGTTCCATCCTCAGCACAACATAAAAATAAAATAAAGATACTGTGTCCACCTAAAACTAAAAACCAAATATTTAAAAAAATAATAATGTTTAGTTGTAATTAGACACAATGTCTTTATTTTATTTATTTTTACATAGTGCTGAGGATCGGACCCCAGGGCCTCGCATGTGCAGGCGAGGCACTCTACCACTGAGCCACAACTCCAGCCCTCCCCAATAGTTTTTACTTATTACTTTTTTTTACTTATTACTTTTACTCCATGACAATAGGAATAGTATTTATTTCTGCTTGTCTCTGATTCCTTCTAATCCAAAACAACGTTAAGTACTTAGTTAACAGTGTTTTTTGGACTTGATGAATATCAACACTGGCACTATAAACCACATCAAATTACAGTCTTTGTTGTTACCCATGGCAATGTTCTGCCCAAACATAAAAACGATTTCTTGGGGGAGATGGATGGGGTGGGAAATTTAAGAACCCCAAATCAAAATCTCCCACTCTCCAGAACATTTCCCAAAAGTTAAGCTCCACAGATCCTAGGGCTCTGGTCCTACCTCTCAGCTCTGATGTCCCTGGATCTGTGAGAGGAATCACATCACGTGTTGGCCCCTCCTGAGTCCCAGGTACCTCCATCCCTGCAGACGGCTCCCCCTGGCTCTCATGGCATCGGAGAAGAGCTTCTACAATTTCATCCAGCTAAAGGGAGAAAGCACCAGAAATATAAATCACTAGGTGCTTTCCAGCATGAAACTCCTTTCTCAGTAGGGTAATCTGAAAATTAGCAAATGAATCAAGGCTAGATCTTAGAAAGCAGAAAGCACCCACCTGGGCCCAGTAGCGATTGACAATGAGGAGTGTGGCATCATCTGTGGCCTGACGTTTCTCCAACTTTTCAATTCGTTCTCGAAGTTCATCTTCACAAGCTTGTCGCTGTTCCAAACGTTCTGCTAGTTTCTTGTTCTTGAACTGCAGAACCTTCAAGTCCATCTCCTCCTGCCAAGGGAAACAAAAGTGCCAAGGAGAGTGTCAAGCAAGGCTCAGAAACCATCACAGAAGCAGATAAGGAAAGCAACTGGAATGGATGGAAGGGTGGTATTCCCAAAATATCTGTGAACAAGACTTAAAGAGGTTCAGCTATTCCCAGAGAAAGCATCCTGGTTATGAGAAGGCTCAAGTTATGCGTCTTCCTCTCTACCTAACTCTGAAGTTTTTAAGATATCACACGCTCTCGGGGACCTGTTTTTATAACTGCAAGGGGAAGGCAGATGTCGTGCTCTTGGTTTCCTACAAGAAAACGTGTTTTATAACACTTTATAGTGAAGCTTTCTAAGCTTGGGTACCTGGCACTAAGATTCTTGACGGTTTGGGCGGACACCAGAGATAGGAGGGGTAGCTAAGTTCTGAAGACTAGGGCAAAAGACCACGAACCGTGGAGGAGATGCCACCAAGCCGAATGGGTTCGATAAGAGTAGTTGTGGTCTTCTCCTCGCGGCTCAGCTTCTTCTCTGGAGGCCCTGAGCCCCCGTCGCCGGCGGCGCGTTTGTTGCCGGGCCCAGACATAGCTGCGGCGGCGAGGAGCGGCGTACGGTCCCCCGAGGGTCGCGGGAGAGGGCGGTACTTCGGTCACCTGAAGAAGACAGAGCAGAGATGTGGCAGCGGCCGATGCTCCACAGCCCCGAGCGGTCCCCTGCACACACCTGAAAGATCCCGCCCCCGCCAGCCCGGGCCTTCACCGACAGCAGGGTCAGCCTAGCGCCGCCATCTTGGATTTCACCGGACGTCACTGGCCCTCCCACATAGGGCGCAGGCGCTAGAGACAACACCGGATGTGGCGAAGCGTCTTCATTTCCTGTTTTTCTCCGTCGCGCTTGTCCCGCCTCTCGGATCATTTGATTTTTTCCTGAACACCTCCTCTTTCTCTGGGTGATTGGCCAATAGACAGTTCCCATGGCAACTGACACCGAACTCCCACTTTCCTGTCCAGAGGACAGTGCAAGCCCTTCTATTAGGAACTTCCAAGGGGATAAACAGGGGGAAATACCTTGCAACTTATCACGCATGCGCATTCTCCTCTCGCTGATTTGCGTGAGCCTGCACTTTCTACCTTTCGCTCACAAGCCTCTTAGCAACGGTCACCTTGGAGACCGGGAAGACGCCTTCCTGGCCCAGCGGATTGGCTACACCGGCCTAGCTGCCGCGTACAGTGGCTGGAAAATCGCTAGAGGGTCAGACCTTGGCAGTCGCTGCTAGAGAATAGGCTGTTTCAGAAACTCAGGTAGGAGAGAGCTGGTGGTGACTCGAGACTCCGAAGAGATGACCAGCCTTAAATCCAGCCAGTACCTGGGAGTGAAGGTGCAGTCGGAGCTTGAACAGCCCTCTGAACTGCGGCGGGAACTGGAGAAGGATCTCAGTTCAGCGGATGGATCGGCCATGATGGGAACAGGTGTGCGGACCGATTCAGCTACACTGGGCTCGGCCTCTATGGAAGCAGAAGATGATCCTGGAGCCAACTTGTTCCCGGTGAGGGTGGGACAAAGTGGTCCGCTCACGAATATGTATAAATGGTTTTCCCACGGGGCGTCACCCGTCATTACGTTCCCTAACGTTCGGGACGTTTCCCTTGATTCTTTGAGGAAGAGAGGTAGAGGATGTGTAGCCCAGATTGTTAATTTCACAGATAGTACTTAGGACCTGCTTAAGTCCAGCCGTGACCACGTTGCTCTACATAGACCTAGAGATGAGAAGGCAAATTATAGCACGTTCTCAGCCCCGCTGGAGATTGACGGCGGACCAGGGACTAAGGGCCAGATACAACACACCTCTTCCTTCCCCAATGCACTTTCTCTCCGCAGCCGCCACTGCCCCAGCCCCGGATCTGCATGTGGTGAGTGAAAAGCCTTGGGGGAAAGTTACACTTCATACTTATATTGTTCCTTTAGTGTTTCCCAACCAGGACATCCCCATTTTTTTTTTTAAAAATATATTTTTAGTTGCAGTTCGACACAATATCTTTATTTATTTTTATGTGGTGCTGAGGATCAAACCCAGTGCCTTACACGTGCCAGGCCGGTGCTCTACAGTCCCAGCCCCAGAACATCCCCATTTTACAGATAAGGAGACTGAGCCTCACACATGCATTACTCAAGGTGTGTATAAGCCACCTTTCCAGGTCCCCTAGTCCAAAGAGACAGTGTGAGATGGGAGCCAAGAGTGAGGATGTAAAAGGAGTATCATAGCTTCCATGGAACATTGTACAAATGGGGATACTGAAGATCACAGGGGCATTTAACCAAGATCATATGGCAAGGTAGTGGAAGAGCAGAGACAAGAACTCATTGAGAGGATCATAAAAGTTCATGTAGGCCATATTCCTCATTTACAGATGGAGGAAACAAGGCCCACAGAGGTAAGTTACTTGCCAAAGGTTACAAAAGTTAGTCAAAGTGCCAAGCCTCAAACTCAGATCTCCTGAGCAATAAGCCCCATCATTAATCTAATGTGTACCAATCATAAATACTGTTTCCCCTTTTCCTGTGATAGGAAATTCCTGGACATCCATTCCATGCACCGGCTGGAGAAGACTGCCAACATTGAGGAGATGAGGGAGTATGGGACTGAGCAAGGAGGGGAAGAGCTCTTGGGGAGGAAGACATGAGGAATGGCTGGCTCCGAACATGAGTGTAGGGTGGTGAAACAAGGCTTCTATCGTCACTCACTCCTTTCCTCTCCCTAAGAGTTCTGGCTGAGCTGTTGAAGATTGGCTGTCCTGAGCAGAACCTGCAGGATGCCATCACCCTGGACCTTTACTCCCACGCGCTCATCTTCTGCCGCCAGCAGGGCTTCTCACTGGAGCAGACATCAGTGGCATGTGCCCTGCTCCAAGATCTTCACAAGGCCTGTGCTGGTGAGAGCAGTGGCTACCAGAAGGTTTGAGCCCCAGGGACAGGGGGAGACTGGCCTGGCACAATTGACTCTGGAAGCAGGAGTAAGGAGATTACCACCTGGAATCTGGTTTCTTCACTGATAGACAGAGCACTAATGTTATGTGAGACTGAGAAATAATATATGCAAATACATGCACAGTGTTCAATAAATGACTTCTGCCTTTCCCCCCACACTCTTTTATTCCCCATCCTTATTCTGATTTCTTCAGAATATTTAATAACTGAAATTATTTATTTCTTGGATTATTGTATGTTACTTCCACTAGAATATAAGCTTCCTGATGGCAGGACCTTGTCTGTCTTATTCAGTGCCTACAACATCACATACTGAGGATTCAGTATTTGCTGAGTGAATTAAGGAAACGAACAAAGACTTAAACCTAGATCTGTCCACCTCTGAAGCTTGTGTTCCTTAAGTAGGCAGTGAACTGGAGGGATGGATAGCAGGAAGGGCCTCACTGCCATACCCTGCTTTCCCTACCAGCAACACCCTTGGGCAACGTGGAGGAATGCTACCGCTACTTTACCAGTGTTCTTTTCTGCCATGGAGTCAGGGTCAGTATCTGAGGGCAGAACTATCATTGATCCCCAAGACAAGGTCTAGCCCAATTTTCTACCCTCTCTCCCACTATTACCCTCATCTTTCTCTAAAGACCTGTGGGCTCTCCCTGAACCTAGATAGCTTAAGGGCCTGGGCTTCTGGAGGCTGTCAGTGCTCTAACTCCCAGTCATCACCACAGCGGCCCCCATTCAGCATTGACCTCTTTAAGGAGGAACAGCTGCTGGCCCTGGCAGACTACGTGGTCAACACCTACTTCCGCCACTTCAAACTCTACAAATATGTGTTCACACCCCAGGTACTGTGATGTGGGTGGCAAGAAACTGCCCCTCATCTTCCCCTTTCTCTCAATGCAGGTGCCTTTTTCTTAGTCTTGTTCTTTCTCTTCCCAGGTACGGCTGGATCTATCTTTGACTTACATGGGGCTACAGCCACCCAAGCCTTGGCCAAAGGGTAAGATGGGTACCAAAGAGGGCCAGGGCCAGGGCAGGGATGGGCCAAGCCCACTGCAGAGTCTAAGGCCTTTTCTTGCTTCTGGCTTGCAGAGAAAGAAGGTGAGAAGGCAGAGGAGCAGGCACTCACCCCACAGGAGGAAGAACTGGAGATAGTGGCCCAGCCAGAGCAAGAGCCATGTGAGCACCTGGAGGGTTTAGGGTGCCTTGTGATTCTGAATGAAGATTGTAGACCACATCAGGACTTCAGACTTCTAGTTTTAGTCATGGTCCACTTTCTAGAAGATTCCTTATGCAGTCCAAGTTGAATTAGTAAGAGCAAAACTGCTAGGGAAGGTGGGGGTGGCAAAAGAGGTAGCTCTAGGAAGATGATTAGAAAAACAATGACAATAATAGAATGCAGAGCTTTGGCAATACTGTGTACCACCAAAGGATGTCTTGTTTTAATTAAGACTTTTTCTGTATATTAACTCACGTAGTTCTCTCTTGCTAGGTGTCATTACTATCTACTTTTTTAGTTTTTCAGTACTGGGGATTGAACCCAGAATTCAAGGCTTTGTGCATGCTAGGCAAGTGCTCTACCCTTTTAATTTTACTTTATGACAGAATCTTATGTTGCTGAGGTTGGCCTCTAACTTGCAATTCTCTTGCCTCAGCCTCCTGAGTAGCTGAGACTATAGCCATGTGCCACTGTGCCCAGCAATATCTACATTTTACACAAGGAAACTGAGGCATGGAAAGGTCAACCTGCCTAAAGCTATGTAGCTACTAATTTGTATTCAGAATTTTAATCCAGAAAAGCCCAACATAGCTACTCTGCCTAATCTGCCTAACAGTCTCTCCAAAAGGGCTGGTTGATATTTCCTAGACTGAAGTAAATAACATTGCCATCTGTATGGGGGACACCATGGGGTTATGTTCACTCAGCCAGGGACATTCTGTCATTCTCAGAATGCATCTCTCCTGACCTGCCCCTTCCTTCTGTGCAGCCCAAGTCTGTGTCCTCCGAACCTACATCAAGACCCAACTTAATAAGGAGCTGGGGCAGCTCCAGCAGCTGGTGGAAGAGCGCCTCAAGGCCAGTGAGGAGAGGCTGAGCACCAAGTTGAGTGCTCTAGAGCGGCCTCACCAGCTACCTCCAAGCAAAAACAAGAATAAGACTAAGTGATCCCCAACATTTTCCCCAATAAAAGCCTGGGCCAGAGTGCCCTGACCTGGGCCACCCTCCTGAGCACCTTCTGGGCTGAAGCCAGACAACAGACATGGGGCACATGATCTTCCCAGCATGGAGCAGATTTTATTTCAGATGCAGCACAAGCAGCACTGACAAGGCCAGGCATGGCATTCAGAATGGCTCCCCTTCCACCCCAGCTCTGATTTCAAGCCCTAAGCCAATGAGAGTAGGTACACAGGGCTGGTCTCTACAACAGTGGCATGATCAGTGGTGCACCTTGCTAGGCCTGAGGTCAGAGCCCAGAGGGGCTGGAATGATAAAAGTCTCCTCCTTGAAAATCCTGCTTTCTGAGGCTGCCCAGGGCTAAGGTCCTAGCCCTGCACCAGTGCCGTCTCATCCTCAGTGATAGCAGTGGTGTTTCCCTCCTCTTCAGTGCCCATGAGGGGAAAAGGCTCAGGGGGCCGGTGCTGGAAGAGAGCTGCCCGGTTCTGCTGCTCACCCTTCTTTACCCAATGCCCGTAGAGCCGGAAGGCACAGTTGTCAATGAGGCGTCGCACTGGCCGCAGTGCATAGGGATCCCTCAACAATGCACTCTTGGTCAATGGCCGTACTCGGTGTGAGCTTAAGGCCACTCGTCCAGCAGCCAGCACTGTCCACACTGCCACCTGGGGAATGAGGGCAGTGTGAATTCTAGTGGAGCATCCCTCACAGGAAAGGTCACAGGTCAGGCACAGGTGCAGACCCTGATAGTCTCAGGCTTACCCGGAACCGCTGGCGGGGTGTAAGATTCCAGGATTGGCTGCCTTCACAGCGCTCAAAGAAGGGGTGCTGCAAGGCCTGCTCAGCTGTCAGGCGCTCCTCAGGATTCACCTTTAGCAGTCTTGAGATCTAGAGGAAACCCCAGAACATGAAGGGCAGATCTTAAGGCTTCCCCATTGTCCTCTCATAGCCCCAGCTCACCAGATCTTTGACGGTGTTTGAACGGTCATCCCACTCAGGTGAACTAAATCGATATTGGCCCTCCATGATCATGCGTAACATCAGGATCTGGCGCCGATGCCAGAATGGTGGTGAGCCAGCCAGGAGTGTGAACAAGATCACCCCACAGGCCCAGCTGAGAAAGAGACCAGAATCAGGTAGGTCTAGGTAAAAGGCAATGTGATGGACAGTACACAGGGGAAGGGAAGACCAGACACTCACAGGTCAACCTCCTTGCCATAGCCAGGATGGGTTTCATCCATGGAACATTTAAGGATCTCTGGTGCCAGATACCCTGGAGTCCCACACAACTCTGTGGAGAGACAGCAGATTGAAGGGATGCCACCAGCTCCCTCCAAGGCCCTTAATACCAGATCTCTGCTGGAGCTAGCAGTGTTCCCATTCTGTTCCTGCCTGCTTCCTACTGAACCTCAGAACTAGACACTGCCTAAACAACTTAAATAGCCCACCAAGACTCCTGGTAACCTTGCTAAGAAAACCTGATTTGGGAACTGACTTCAAGGTCCTACCCACCCATATCATTTTCCTCCTTCAACATTCTAGCCAAGTCAACCTACCTACTCCTCAAACAACATGTTACCACATTTTGACATAGTTTATATATATGGAAAACAATTTTTTTCTGTATCCTTTCTGCCCCCAAATTATAATTTTACTTCTGGCTAGTAGAACTACCATTCAACCCAAGAAGAGCAAGCAGAAGAAATATGGGATTTCTTTTTTTGCGTGTGGTTCTAAGGATTCAACCCAAGGGCACTCTACCACTGAGCTAAATCTTCAGTCCCACCCTGCTTTTTGGCAATACCAAGGAAACATTTTTATTTTTTGAGACAGTATGTTGCCAAGTTACTGAGCTGCCCTCAAAATTATGATTCCCCTGCCTCAGCCTTCTGAATTGCTGATGCATGTAATCTCAGACATGTGTCACTACAGCCAGCAAAATATGGATTTTTTTATTTTATACTGGGGATCAGACCCAGGGGCACTTAACCTCTGAGCCACTTCCCCAACTGGGATTACAGGTGTGTGCCACCGTGCCTGGAAAAATATGGAATTTCTTACTAAGATCATCTATTTCAGAATAATAGAGTAAGACAAGTATCATGAAAGGAGTATATATAAGAAAAATGGAGTACACTGGGTACATGATGTAGCTCAGTGGTAGAGCATTTTCCTAGCATGTGTGAGGCCATGGGTTCAACCCCAAGTACTACTTAAAAAGGAAAAAACAAACACAAAAAAACCAACAGGGGTACCTTATCTGACCTGACAGCTTACAGTGAAATTATAATTACTCAAGCCAAGGGAGAGGGCATAATGTGAAGGGGCAAAAATGATTCCAGAAAGAGGAAAAGTGTATTTGGAAATCCAGAGGAAAATGAAGCACAGCATCTGCAAGAAGTGTAAATCCACAAATTAAGAGAATGAGGACTGCCCAAATTTAAATCCTGGCCAAATGACTTTGGGCAAATCATTTTGTCTCTTACTTCCAAGGGTTCTTGGAAGATTTAGATAAATAAGTCATGTTGAAGGCTTGGTGTGTACCTGCCTCATGGCAAGTGTCCAGGATATGTTATCTATTAATAATAATCCAGTGCAAAGCCATTGAAGGAGACATAGTAGCATATTAAAGGGTCTGAGGATTCTTGCAGATGAACTTTGCTTGAAGTTTCCATTTGCACTAGGACTATTTCTTATTCTTACTTCTATATTAATATGTCACAACAAATATATCAAGAGTGAGTAAGCCTAAGTCCCAGGGCCCTAGATGAGAAGTTGATGTGGCCAGGACATATCAGGCTTCTCACAGTACACTGTGGTGCTATTTTTTGTAGAACCTAAACATGCTGCTGAGCCCTACTAGTCCCTACTCCCTCATTCCTTTTGGGACAAGGATTCACCCCAGAAATCCCTACTCTGTGGATCCCTCGGGATAAATTAAGTGTTTCTTCCTCCTGACTTTCTTGGTGTGCCAGCTGTGTGCCCATCTACTCACTTGTCTGCCTCCATTCTCCCAGGTCAAGAAGCCCACTCTGAATTACACAGTATTTGCATCCTAGAGGATGCTTGGCAGATGCTTACTGACTTCCATTTCCTTGGTACCTGGGACTGACTACTCAGATTTAGCCAGTCAATCAACCTCAGGCCTGGGTCTCCTTCCCTCCCAAGCCACTTAGGGCAAGGTCCCCTCACCTCGAAGCTTCTCGCCAGGTTCCAAGTGGCAGGAGAACCCAAAATCTGAAAGTCGGATCTGCATATTGTCATCTAGGAGAATATTCTCGGGTTTCAGGTCTCGGTGCACAATGTTGTTGGCATGGAGAAAGCTCACTGCTTCCAGCAGAGACCTCATGATGGACCTGAGGGAGGTGCAGTCTCCTCCTCTGCTTCTCCCTGCCCTGCCCACTCCCTGTTCACCCCAGGGGCTGCAGGCTGTGCCATTACCTGGTTTCCTTTTCTGAGAGGGCCACCTTCTCTGTGAGATAGTCAAACAGCTCTCCCTTCCGCATCCTAAGGAACAGGAGGGGCATAGGAGACAGATGCACCCCACAGTAGGAGGCTGAGAAAATGAACCAGAGCTCCCATAAAATACTATGGAAGAGGGCGGGGTTATAACTCAGTGGTAGAGTGCTTGCCTAGCATGTGAGGCACTGGGTTCAATTCTCAGCACCACATATAAATAAATAAAAAAAGGTCCATCAACAACTAAAAAAATAAATAAATACTATGAAGGAAGCCTACAGTAATAAGATTCCTCTGCTGACAAGTCAAAGTGCTAGGGAGAGATCATTCTGAGATTGACCGAGATCCCAGAGGCAGTTTGGCCCAGTGAGCTGGCTGAAATATCTGCACTATGCCAAAATGGGGCAAACTGCATCATTTTAGCAAGAATAGGTAACTTCTTGTAAATTATGAGAGAATAATTAAAACTGAAAAAGTCCTCTTAGCCAGGCTCAATGGTGCATGCCTGTAATCCCAGTGGCTCAGGAGGCTGAGACAGGAGGATCATGAGTTTAAAGCCAGCCTCAGCAACTTAGCAAGGCCCTAAGCAACTTAACCAAGACCCTGTCTCTTTAAATAAAATACAAAAAAGGTCTGGGAATGTGGTCAGTGGTTAGGCTACCCTGGGTTCATGGAAGGAAGGAAGGGAGGGAGGGAGGAAGAAAGAAAGAAAAGGTCCTCTTAAAAATGAATCTATTTAGAACATGGACCAAAATTTCAGCTAAGAGTGGCATGAAGACTGACTAGGACTTTATTTTGCAATTTTGAATTTTTTTATCATGTCTTTAAAATTGAAGTTGTAACTCCAATTCTGCGTCAATCCTCAAAACAATGTCATTGTCCTATAAAGTTGTAGAGTGGTATAATGACTGCTCTACTTCCTTTCAGATTTCTGCAGAGTCCATTCTGTAAATATATTGAAGTGAATTCAGGCAGGCCAAAAAGAGAACAAATGAGCAGAGACTGAGCAAAGCACTGGGTTAAGCAACAAGTGAGTGGTTAAGTGAGGATCTGTTTTATAAATGGTTCATTCACTGTTGGAACACTTTCCTCTTAAATAGCTTTTCTCTGACCGATCAATTTATAACCTTATTTCCCTTTATAAAGGGGAACTGGGATAGGGACCCCTTGGGTCACAAGAATTCTGTTTTTGGTCACTATCATCCTTAAAGAACTTGCCTTAATCATGGCACACAGGGAGAGGACCAGAGCCATGGGCCAGCTGCAGCTTGTGGTAACAGAGCCCTAGCTGGAGTAGAGGAAGATGTAAGCAGGGTAGTCTCCAGCCCACTAAGCTGAAAGAATGGGGACACACATGGCGGTGGGAATGAGGCTTCTCAGATGGGGCAGGGAGATACTCACAGGTCAAACACCAGGAACATGAAGCTAGAAGACTCGTAGGAATCGATGAGAGTGACTGGGAAAAGAGGCAGAAAAGCAGAGAAACAGAGATGGAAAGAAGCAGATACACATTATAGGATCTTTTCCACCCTGAGGTGGCAGTGGGCTATTACTGGGAAGGAAGGAGAACCAAAGGAGGGAGAAGGGACCCAAAGGCTGGCCACTCTCTGAGGCAGAATAGAGCCAGGAAGAAAGGAGGAGAGGCCTGGAGGCAATGTTGGGGAAATGGGCTGTGTGGGCAGGGGTTATTAGCTAACAGGAACAGGGAATGCAGCCTCACTGATGTGGGGGTGGCCGGCGACCTGGCGAAGGATATGCGTCTCTCGCCGAGTGGCTTCCCGCACCTCCTCTAGCTGCTCAGGACTCAACCGCTCAGCTGTAACCTCCATGATCTTCACCGCAAACTCATCACCAGTGGCTCGATGAACACATCGGCGGACCACAGAGCTCACTCCTCTGCCAGACAACAGTGCAAGTTAAGGCCTTCTATCTTCTCATTTTCACCCAGAATGGACTGATGATGCTAATGGAGAATGCTAATAATCCTCCTATCATTTAGGCCAGATTCTGAAGATCCATCTGGACAATGGGGCAACCACCAAAGGAAATCACCCTGGCTCACAGTAGCTTTGCAGTGGCCTCAGCAACCTGGGTTTCCAGCAAGGTGCAACACAAAACTCACGGGAAGGTAGGCAGGGGACCCTGGTTGAATCCAGGCTCTTACCCCCCAAGGGTAAGCCTAGGCAAGTCCTTTCCACATCTGAGCCCCAGAACGTGTCCCTTATAGGAAATGGGAAGAAATAAGTGAAGTCTCCTTCCATATTTCATTCAAACATCTCTCATTTCCCAATCCAAATCCCAAAGATCCCCTACAACACCCTCAAGGGTAGGAGGTACCAAATAAATATGGAATCACAGCCTGGAAGACCAAAGCTGAAAATTAGATCTTAGTTCAGACCCCAAATTTGCCACCAACTAACCTCCAAGTCACTCACTGACATAAGGCTCTGGGCTTTAACTTTTATAACTCTGAAATGTGGCCAACAGTATCCTGAAGGGATATTGAAAGGAATTAATGAAGTAGAGACGGCTTTCCTAAGAAAAAATCCTAGACAAGGATTTCCTGTTAATCCCTATTCCCACCTTCAATCTCAGGTAATCATTAATCTATCTCTACAGAATTACCTTTTTAAAAAATTCATATAAATAAGACCATATGGCAGTGATCTTTTGTATCTGCAAGTGATTTCCTTCATTTAACACTTTTTTGAGGTTCATTCACATTGTAGTATATATTAGTGTTTTGTTCATTTGTTCATTGGTTTATATTTTTAAAAAATAAAAATTAATAAACCTCCCCCAGCCTTATCCCCTCATGTCTTAAGGGACAAGAACTCTCTGGCTGCCATAAAACCCATCATTTCCTCCTGTCTTACTCTTGGCCACTTTGAATTTAATTTCCTAAGCAACCACTAAGGGCATCTGAGTCTGAGGCCCATGATCTAATTATTAATTTGTTGTTGTTGTTGTGGTACTGGAGTTTAAACCCAAAGCCTTATCCATGCTAGGTAAGAACTTTACTACTGAGCTAATTACCCCTATCCCTCAGTCTAATTATCACTCACCTTTTTTTTTTTTTTTGGTACTGGGGATTGAACTCAGGGGTACTCAACCACTAAGCCACATTCCCAGCCCTATTTTGTATTTTATTTAGAGACAGGATCTCAGTGAGTTGCTTAGTGCCTCGCAGTTGCTGAGCTAGCTTTGAATTCACGATTCTCCTGTCTCAGCCTCCCAAACTGCTGGGACTACAGGAGTGTGACACTGTGCCTGGCTTACCTTTTTTATTTATAGTAATAGAAATTAAACCCAGGGCCTCAAGCATGCTAAGAAAGTGCTCTACCACTGAGCTACACCTCTAGCCCCTATTTATTACTTACCATATAATTAACCTCTTTAGAAAATGTGAAAGCCAGAGACCTCTACCACCTACATAAATTTTTACAATTTCAAGGGGTTCGAGGACCCCAAAAGCCATGGAACTAAGGATCCCTGCTTTAAGGCCTAAATTAAATGCTACCTCATGGATTCTGTGTTTAATTTCCAACAAGAAGGGACTACTCCCCTCCTCTGGCATCCCACAGCCTTCTACCTATAAAAGCATTCACTCTTCAGTAATTAAGCCTTCTTACTGTGCATCATGACTATCTAATCGGAACACACATGTCTTCGAACTCCAAATCCAAATTCTTTCTGCTGATACTATCCAGAGCCTTATTCTGTCATTCCTTAAATGCCAGACTTGGGTGGCTTGTAGCTCAGAAGTACAGCACTTACTTAATAGTCAGAAGACCCCAAGTTTGATAAATAAATAAATAAATAAATAAATAAATAAATATCAGGCTTGCCAACCATGGCCCTATTCTCAGCCTAGGTACATTCTCCCTTAGTAATTCTCTGTATCTCCACAACTTTAAACCTCCTTACCCAGATATCTCCATTAAGTGTCAGACCAATATCTCTTTTTAAACATCTCTCCTGTGGAAACTGGAGCTATTTCATAGACATCATGACCACTGAACACTTCATCTTCCCCTGAAACTAGCTCCTCTCTCTCTCTCCCTGATCTCAGTTAATGGTGTTACCATTCAATCAGACTCCCAAACTGGAACTGGTGCTATGCTTGGCTTCTCCTTCTCCATCTAAATCTACAATTAACTACTCTAGTCCATACTCCACAGCTCTCACATATGAATTTGAGATACTTCTAGTTCTAGTAATCCACCCTTATTTTTCTCACCTGGAAAACTACATCAGCCCCCTCACCCATCTCCCTGCTACCAGACTCAGCCCACACAATCCATCTTTCACATTGCTTCTAGAATTAGACTTCTAAAACATAGACCACACTGTTTAAAGCATACCCAGATTAATTTTTCTACCAGATTCTAAGTATTCCTTTATTCCTGAGCTGGACCCTAAAAATAACGGTTTCCCCTCCTTTTTGTGACACCTATATCTTTGAATCTTATGGTTAATTATATAATAAATAGGGGCTAGAGGTGTAGCTCAGTGGTAGAGCACTTTCTTAGCATGCTTGAGGCCCTGGGTTTAATTTCTATTACTTACCAAAAAAAAAAAAAAAAAAAAAAAACATCAAACCCAATTATTTCACTGGTCATTCAAGGGCTTCACTAAAAAATTCCTTTTTTTAGGGGGGGGGTTGTCACTCAGTGGTAGCGCGCTTGCCTAGCATGTGTGAGGCACTGGGTTCGATCCCTAGCACCACATACAAATAACAAATAAAATAAAGGTATTGTGTCCATATACAACTAAAAAGATATTTTTTTAAAAAAGTTCCTTTTCAGCTTCACCACTGGCTATAATCCTGCTATTTAATCTTTGTTTCTGTGACTTGTCATCAATTTCCAGAATGTGTCAAAGCTTCTATCCTTTAACCATGAAGAAACTAGAACTCAGGAAAATAATTTAGTGAGAATGTGCAATTAATTAATTATGCAGGACAAGAGGGAAATGGAGAAAAGAGAGAGGTGAAAAACAAGGGATGATACTACCATAATCTTGGGAGAAGACACAATGTCCCTTCCCTCTGATCTGACTACTACAAAAGTGGTCTTTCTGCTCCCCTTGGCAGGCAAGTTATTTTGGTTCTTACCTATGGGCTCTTCTTCATCTTGGTGCATCCTACCTTACCTAGTCCACAAATGCTGTAGCACCTCAAGAGTTGGAGCTGAGCTCTATTCCCAATACTTTCTCATCCAGTTCTAGGGGCCTAACATCTACTCTGTGTGAATCACTCCCACTACCTTGTCTCAAACCTTGACTTTTCTCCAGAATTCCTGATTCTAACTTCCTTATTCATATACCATATGATAGCTTAATGATACCTAGCCAAATTAATGCCTGCTTTCCTGGCCTCAGGAGCACTTGACACAGTAGACTCTGCCAATCTTCTAGAAGGATATTCTTATGATTTTGATATCATTGTTTTTCTAGTTCAGATGGCATCTCCTCAGTCATCCTTCCTGGCTCTTCCTTCTCTAACTGAGCCCTAAATGGTGACATGCTTTAGGGCCTGAGCCTAGGTTCCTTTCCCTTCTCTATTTTCTGTCCCCTTCACCACTATCTAATTAATACATATACCCACTTGACAGTGCCTTGGCACTTACTGTCCCCTCTGCTGGGTATATAGCCTGCCTCAGCTCATGACCCACTCATTTTCAGCCTTCAGATCTCAGTTCAAAACTCACTTCCTTGGGGCAGGGAATGTAGCTCAGTGGTAGAGCACTTGCTACCACGCACATCACCCTGGACTTGATCCTCAGCATCATAAACAAACAAACCTCCTCACTTCCTCAGAGGTCTCCCAGGCTTCCCAATCTGCAGTGGCATCATTAATTATTCACATATTATTGTCCTATTTATTCTCTCCCTAGCACTTAACCTTTTTTTTTTTTTTAAGATTTTTTTAGTTGTAGATGGACACAATATCTTATATTTATTTTTATGTGGTGCAGAGGATTGAAGCCAGTGCCTCACACGGTGAAAGGCAGGCGCTCTACCACTGAGCTACAGCCCCAGCTCCTAATCTTTATTTTTTTACATTTATTATCTATCTCTACTGTTAAGCTGTAAACTCCAAAAGGCAGAAATCTTATGGATTTCTGTCACCCCTCACTGAGTATCCCCAGTGCCTAATATACTTAGTACATTTAGGAAACCTTTGATGAATATCTACCACTGCCTATACAGGTAAGCTCTTCCTTCTATGCTGGACACCTATGCATACTTCAAGACTCAGCCCAAAGATCACTCCTTCCGGGAAGCTGTGGTTTTCTGGTTTTCCCTACAGCACTTCATGCAGACCTCTACCTATCTAATCAGATACCTTTTGAAGGTCCACGTTTTTTTTCACTTGTAGAACCTCCACGTCATAGACATCTTTTCTACCCTCCGTGTGTTTAGCTTTATGTCTGTCACACAGTACATGCTTCAACTGATTGTTTAATATATGAATGAATTAGAAAATGGGGGTTAACCTAGAATATGAATCTAATCACCAAATGTTCTCCAACGACCACTGACCTCTCCCATCTACCCAGTCCTCAGATGAAAACATATATACTGGCTAGGACCCGACCTCTCTGGGCCTCCATTTTCCCGGTTGCGGCCTCACCTGCCAATGACGTCCTTAGGGTCGTACTTCTGGTAAAACTCCTTGGCCGCAGCCCAGTCGGGCAGTTCATCCTCCGGCCCCACGTCCAGAGTCATTCTGAGGGAGGTGGGGGCCTGTGCAGAGGAAACGGAGGGCAGTGAAGGAAGGGAGGCCCACAGGCTCTGAGACGACGCACATCGCGGCTCGCGGACGCGCAGCCCCTGCGGCTGGGGCGCCAGGGTCCTGGGGGATGGGGGCGGGGGTAGGGTAAGGATCGGGACTGGGGAAAACGTACAGAAGGACCTAGGGGGCGGGAGGGGTGGCAGGGCAGGGAGGGGGACGGGGGAGGGGAAGGGAAAAGGTGGTCAGGAAAAAGGGAAAGCGGCACAAGGGCTGGCGGCTGTTGCCGCGCAGGCGCACTTGGCGGACGCTAGGAGGGGGCGCAGGGTCTCGCGCAGACTCACCCGCTGGGGAGGGCAGTCAGGTGTGGGTCCACGCGAGGCCGCTCTGCGAAAGGGTTTGCTTTTAGTCCCTGGTTTTGTCCCTGGCGTAGCCGGCGACGACCTAGGGCTCCGCCCCTATCCTGCAGCCAATGATTAGCGCCTTCCGAAGACTGAGATTCAGAAACCCTTCTGATTGGAAACTGGTAGTCTAATAGGAAGCCGAGAGTCCCGGGACTGGAGCCGGCGTTGGAGCTCGAAGTTAACCAAGACCGCGACCATAGGGCCGCGGTTTTAGAGACAGCCAATCAGCGCACGGCGTTTGCTGCATAGGGTGGAGCTTGTTGTCAAGCCGTACTGAAGGCCTGGAATGGAACCCGGAAGCTTCTAGGAGGCCGAGCTGTAGGGCTTGGCTGCGTAAGGTTCCTGGGCTTAGGTAGGGCTCCCTCATTCTTTCCCCAGCATCCCTGTCTGAATTCGGGTCATATTTTATCTTAGCAGCCTAGTTTAAAGCGCCTGCTCTGTGGGGCGGGCTCCAGCCTTTGAAACGCTTGAACGCAGGCAGTTTGGATACTTGCTCAGCCATTGATGTGGACTTAGGCGGCCATAAGAGATGTCCTTGTCCTGTGGCTGCTGACTCCTCTTGAGTATCTCCCAAGCCTTAATGTTTACCACCTGGGATTGTACACTTTCCCAATCTTCCACCGCCTTCCAAAAGCTGTGGGGGCGGGGATTTATCAAGCTCTGCTCTAAGCCCATCAGGTTGTGGCGATTTCTGCCAGGAGTGATGAATTCAAAGTCAGTTTAACCTGGCATTCACTTATTCAACAAATATGTGTCAAATGTCTGAGGCCTAGGTTCCACACTAGCAGCAATGAAAAAAGTCAACCACCCTTGTTGAGGTTATGTCCTAGCAAAAGAATAACAGAATGAATGAATCTCATAAATAATGTAGATTGGGAGCCAAAGTTTGTTCTTTGTGAATATGGAATCGGTAATGGGAAAAGGAGAGGAAAAAATGAATGAAATTGGAGCAATGAAGCTAGGGTAGAGCACTTGCCTAGCATGTGCAAGGCACTGGGTTCAATCCTCTATCACATAAAAATAAATAAGGAATTGTGTCTAATTACGACTAAAAATGTTAAAAGAGGAATGATTAAAAATAGGTTTAAAATAAGTAAAATTTAATGTTTCTAGTTCTGGCCTCTGAAAAGACCATAGGCAATAACCCAGAAGAATGAGCACACCAGGTGTCTAGATACTGATTTCTAAATTATAGTCCCATGGGAGAAATGCTCACTACCCAGGTGGCAGCAGTAAAAGTATAATCATCTGAAACAATTTCTGCAAGTAGCTAAAGAATAATTTGGGGGCTGGGGTTATGGCTCAGTGGTAGAGCACTTGCCTAGCATGTGTGAGGCACTGGGTTCAAACCTAAGCACCACATAAAAATAAATAAACAAAATAAAGGCATTGTGTCCATGTGCAACAACAAAAAAAAAATTAAAAAAAAAAATAATATTTGGTCTTGCTGGGTGTGGTGGGGCTATAATCCTAGCAGCTCAGGAGGTTGAGGCAGAAGGATTGCAAGTTCAAAGCCAGCCTCAACAATTTATCGAGGACCTAAGCAATTCAGTGAGACCCTGTCTCAAAATAAAAAATAAGAAGGGCTGAGGATGTGGCTCAGTGGTTAAGCATCCTTGGGTTCAATCTCTAGTGCCAAAAAAAGAAAGATGTGGTCTTATCAAAAGGAACAAGGACCATGTTTAAGAGGTTTCCACTGGTCAAAACCAGGGAAAATACTCTGGAAGCTGAAACAGTAGGATTTCAAGTTAAGAGGCCAACCTCAGCAACTCTATGAGGCTGTTTCAGAATAAAAAGAGATGAGGCTTGGCATTCCCAGGCCTTGGGTTCAATCCCCAACACCACACACACACACACACACACACACACACACACACACACACACACTCCTCCTCCTCATCATCATAAAAAATAAAAAGGGCTGGGGATGTAGCTTAGGGGTAGACTGCATGCTTAACATGTGAGAGAACTTGGGCTCAATCTCCAGGACTGTGCAAAAAAAAAAAAAAAACCCCACAAAACAAACACAATCTGTTAATAAATAAATGTACATGCTAGACAAGCACTCTACCATTAAGCTATATTTGCAGCCCCAGATTTTGTTTATAGTCAAATACCAAGTAACTTAGAAAGAATGATATAAAGTTAGAACAGCAACATTTTGCAAGTTTCATGATAACATGATTTGGGCAAAATTAGTAGGCATTAAAATCATGGTGAAAATTCACTGCAGAAAGGATATTTACATAGGAACAAGGATTTTTTTAACAAAGAAACAAAAGAATCTTTACCTTGCAAAATCTAACACTAACCAAGTTGTTAATGCTAACACCAATAACAGGACAAACCAACAGGATAGGTCTTCTGATGTGATGGGGCCTTGCTTCAAAAACATAATGAAAGACAAAAATAAGGATGAAGAGCTATCCAAGACTGAAGGAAACTAAAAGGGACAACAGTGAATGTTCTCAACTGGATCCTAAAACAGGAAATGCATTGCTACTCAGGACGTTGCTGAGAAAAATTGGCAAGTTTTAGCATGGACTACAGATTTTCTATTGTAATTAGAACTGTATACAAGTTAGCGTCTCTGACTTTTATAATTGTACTGTAGTTATATAACAAATGCAATTTTTCTTAGGAGATCATAAAAGGTCTTCACATTACCCTCAGATGGCACACACCTATAATCCCAGCAATTTGGGAGGCTGAGGCAGGAGGATTGCAAGTTAGAAGCCAGACTTGGCAACTGGGGGACTGGAGGTATAGCTTTAGTAGAAACGTCCCTGTATTTAATTCCCATTACCAAAAACCAACAAAAACTACCCTCAAATTGTTCATCAATAAAGCAAATGTGAAATATTAAAAATTATTAGCCTAGGTAAAGGATATACATGAGTTTATTGTTTTTGTCTTTTATTGTTTTGAAATGTTTTCCAAAAATGTTTTAAAAAACAGCAAGACATCATTTAATTACATTGGGAGAATGGAATAGGCTCTTTTAATAAACTGAAGCTGCTGATTAATCAAACATTAGTTCAAAAAAGATTTCCATAAATATCTTCCTAAAATTTATTACTCTGGACTGTAAGGTGCAGCTCAATGGTAGAGCACTTGCCTACCATGCACAAGGCCCTGAATTCAGTCCCCAGCACCACAGAAAAAGAAACAAAAATATAATGTGTTATTCTTCTTTCTCAATTTAGAAATCAATGAAGTGAGTTCAATAAAATTCAAAGCAGCACCTCATACTAATTAAATCAGCTCAGGCAAGGCATTAAGTACTTTTTAAGACTTCACAGGTGGTTCCATTGTGAAGTCAAGGGTGAGAATCACTGCCACCCATTATTGTCTTTTTGTGTGTGTGTTTGTGTGTGTGTGGGTGGGTGTACCAGGAATTGAACCCAAGGACCCTAAACCACTGAGCTACATCCCCAACCTTTTTTATTTTTTGAGACCGGACCTCAATTGCTGAGGCTGGCTTTGAACTTATGATCCTCCTGCCTCATCCTCCCCAGCTGCTGGGATTACAGGTGTGCATTAGCACACCCAACCCACTGTTATAAACTAACTTCTGGGGCCACCAAGAATTCTCTTCATTTTTCCTTCTCAGAGCACTTCCTTCCTCTCTTCAGTGTGCACATTTCTAATTCCTTTAGGTGCTCTTCTGGTCTCTGAATTATGGTGAGGTAATCCCAAAATTCCATTCTCAAGGCACGAATACTCCAAGAAGCATGTACAAGAACATCCATAGCAGCATGATTTATAACATCCCCAAACTGGAAACATTCCAAAAATCCCATTGAAAATGAACTGATTATGATAGTCATTACAAGGAATACTATACAACAACAAAAAAACTCTATACTGAATATTGATGAATCTCATAATGTTGAGGTTAAGACAAAAAATATATATATATGATTCCATCTATTAAAGTTCAAACATGGCCAAATTAACTACACTGATAGAATGCAGAATGGTAGTTACCTATGAAAAGAAAGGAAGAAGTAGTGATTGGGAGGGATAGAAAAGGCTTTGTGGAGTGCTGACAATGATCAGTTTCTTAACTAAATAGTGGTTATTCAGATATTTGCTTTGTGTTAGTTTGAGCTGTGTATTTTGGTACTTTCCTGTGTGAAATATTTCACAACTTTGAAAAATGTTTATTATCATGAAGTCCAATATAAAGGATATGAAAGCTCATTATAATAATACACAGGGTTGTTGTGACTGTCATCCATCCCTTTCATTCCTCAGCTCTGGATTCAAACTGTCTGAGTTCAATCCCAGCTCTTGCCATTTACTGACTGAGTGACCTTGGGCGAATATATGCCTATATGCTCAACTATAAAATCAAAATGATGGTACCTGCTATTCAGTCATTCTGAGGACTGAAGAAGAAATACAAAGTGCTTAGAACACAGCCCAGCACTAAGTACTCAATAAATAAATAGTAGCTGCTGCTACTAACCCTTCCTCTCTGGCCTCAGGGTATCTGCTTATGTATAGGGAGAAGCGGAGGTTTTTCCACTAAGGGAAACTTCTGAAGAAAAAAATAATTTCCTTCTCTTGGAGCTCCTAGGTAGGCCAGAGGCAATATGCAGCCTTCTGCCATTAGTCAGATGTCCAGTTTGGCTCTCAACAATGGCCCCAGGGAAAGCAGGGAAAGAACAATTAGACAGGAACATTTTACCACCAAAAAAGATTTTTATTACAAAACAAATTCTAATAAAATCAGGCCTGGTCTTCAACCCCTCCTCTGGGTAGAGGCCCTGGGATGGAGCAGGGTAGGGAGATAGAAGGTGGAGGGCACTGAAAGAACAGAGCAGGCTGACCTCCCTTCATCAGTCTCAGCTGCTGCTCTCCTTTTATAAAGGGCTAAAAGAGCTCTTCCAAAGGCCCTTGGGAGAGATACCATCCTTCCTGCCAGGAAGGACCACTGCTGTCACCAAACTGTTGGATCCAGGTCTCAGCTGACTCTTAGCAGAGGCCACCCAGGGTCACTCAGCCTGAGCGATGGCGTAGGAGAGCAGCCATAGCAGCAGGGGGGCCAGAATAAGGACAGCAAGCCAGACAGCAAAGCTGGCCAGGATGAGCCTCCGGGCCCGGGCCCCCCAGTGTACTGCCTCCTCGGACCGGCCTGCCTTATGCCGCTCTTCTGCCTGTGGGGGCAGGTTCTTGGTTAGGTTCTCCCCCTGTTTCTGCCCAAAATGGCCCATTGCCCCATTCCACTCCCCCATCATAATAGCTCAAAGCCTCACACCCAAATATTTCACTTTCCTCTACAAAATAGGGTACCCATCTTTTCAAGGTGGCCATTGTTAGCTCTCTAAATCACACATGGAAAAAGTACTTTTTTTTTTTTTTTTTTTGGTACTGGGGATTGAACCTAGGGGTGCTTTACCACTGAGATACATCACCAGTACTTTTATAAATTTCAAGACAGGGTCTTAAATTGCCAAGGCTAGCCTCAAACTTTCGATCCTCCTGCCTCAGCCTCCAGAGTAGCTGAGATTATAGGTGTGAGCCTCTGCACCTGCCAGGAAAAGCACTTTTTAATCCTTTCATTTCTTATTCTTTTCTATTCATCTCAGATTCATTCAGAATTTGGAATTCTTGACTTTTTACTCATGTCCAGTCAAATTCCATTCTCATAGCCCAGTAGGCATCATCATTTTCACCATTAAGAATCCTTTTCATAAATTTGCTCTAATGAAAGTCAGAAATTCTTATGGTAATAAAAATACTGACCGTTAAAATACATTTAGGGATGAGAATATTCCAGCATGATATTTAGCCTGAGTAGTAGCCTTTCAAAAGGTACATGTATGGTCTGTAAGTGTAGCTCAATGGTAGAGCATTGCCTAGGACACATAAGACCCCAGGTGGTTCAATCCCCAGCACTGCAAAAAAAAAAAAAAAAAAAAAAAAGAAGAAAGAAAAAACAAATGGTACATCTGCAGGTGAGGCCCTCTCAAAGACCCCATTGTTTCTTCCAGACTCCTGTAGATTGCTCTCATTATTGCTCAGCTGACCCTAGTCTTGCCCATTTCAATTTACCCTCTACATAGGCCTTCAGAACTGATTTTTCTGAAACACAAATAATACCAAGCCACTCTCCTCTGCAAAAATCTTTAAATGGCTCCCCAGTACTTTCGAAATTCTTAAACACAGAATCTGAGGCCCTCAGGAATGTGGATCCTCTGGCTTCCTCTCTCACTATTCCTCACTGGATCTGCCATGCCGAACAAACAGTCCAGGCCTTTGTACACACTACTGCCTTTACCTGGAGTGACCTTTCATTCTTATCCACTCATCCTTTAGGGTTACTTTCCTGTCACCTCCCCTAGGCAGCCTTACCTACTCTGACACAGACACAGACACACAAAAACACAGACCCCTTCTGGCTCCCAGAATATCCTGTGCTTCCTCTATTACAGTACTGATGAACTAAAGTCTATTAATAATTATCCATTTTCACTGCCATCTTTTCATTAGACTATGGGTCCTTTGACAACAGGAACTATATCTTATTCTGGCACTAACCCAAACCCAAGTACCAACAGATATTTAGTAACTGTTCAGCCAATACAGACAGGTCAAATTCACAAAACCATTGCCTTATACCCACTCCCCTGCTCCCATAGGAATTGCTTTCCTCACCTTGATGGCAAACACAAGAGCCATGACTCCCAGGCAAGAGCAGCCACAGATAATGCTAGTAGCTGCCAAGTAGCGGAGGCGGAGCCAGCAGCAGCGGATGGGGGATGGAGAATGAGCAGCTCCCGTGTTGCTCACCATGATCTCCACTGCCTTCTCCTCGTCCTCCATCACCTGTGGGCGATACAGTCAAGGTACTTGTAAGCCCAACACATGAGCTCCTGGCCTGGCTTGCTCTGACTCCACCCCTCAGAGAATGCTGTCCTCATGGCCTAGCCCAACTCTCAGGAATGCTGCCCTACTGGGAAATTCCTCTAGTGACTCAGAATAGGAAAGTAAATGTGTGGCTAGAATCCTTTTCCTTCAGCTTAAGATTCTAAGTCTCTGAAGGCAATCAAGTGTGAACATATTACTGTTTTGACAAGTGGGGAGAAGCAAAATGACAAATGCATACCTAGAAGCAGAAGAAACAAAATCTTGAAAGCTTAAGGCTAAGTGATTTAAAACTGTACTTCAAAGGGTTCTAAAGTCACCTGAAATTCCCCAGAGGCTGCCTCTGAGTATTGAGGAACCAGAGAGCAGGACCCTAAACTCTGTACTCCACTTCAAGCAAGCTGCAATTTCACATGAAAAAAAAAAAAAAAATTCTGGCTGGTTCTGGTCATACACACTTGTAATCCTAGTTATTCCAGAGACTGGGACAAGAGGATCACAAATTTGAGGCAGTCTGGGAAAATCAGACTCTGTCTCAAAATAAAAAGACTGAAAAAGGAGGGTGTGGGGGGGTCTGGGGATGTAGCTCAGTGGTGACGTGCTTACTTAGCATGTGCTGCGCCCTAGTCCAATCCCCAGTACCAAAAAACAAAGCAAAACAAAACAAATACCACCTCACATCTGGGAATGGAAAAGGAAAAATTCACATTCCCCCCCCCCACACAGCTGAAGAAACTTAAGATAAGACCTTATTCCCCCAAATTGGGGCCTCCTTTTCTATGCCTCCTTGCCACCTCCTCTCTCCATTTTAACCCAAACCACACAACACAATCAGATTAACAGAGTCCAAATGACCTCATTATCCATACAGAAACCTGCATAATGATGACCTACTTACTCATTTCTCACCTCCCTATTTCTCAGGCCCTCAAAGCTCCAGCATCAACCACTTTTCCACCCTAATGTTCAATCATTCCCCTTTAGATGGGACAAAATGAAACCACCTACAGTTCCACATAGTAACAAGACAAAAGGGTGAAAAAGGCAAGACAAGTAGAGAGCAATAAAATGATATGTCACAAAGCTGCAAGGGAATAGGTACTGAAGAAAAGTCAGATGAGGAAAACACAGATGCCAAGTCAGCAGCGGGAGAAGAACCCAAGGGGCCAAGGTGTCCAGATCAGAAATGTAAACATGAACAGGGGCTCTTACCTGGCTATAAGTCTTGAGGGACTGTGAGTTTCGGCTCCTGCCTCAGGTTTGATTTGGCTTGGGCGGTAGAGCTGACTCAGGGCTCCAAGCCAAGCCCAGGGGTGGGGTAGGGTGGCCAGCCACCATCTGAATAGCCCCAGGAGCTGAGAAGGGGGTGTGGCTGACTCAAACCAGTTTGGCTAGGAGGAGAGGAGGAGAGGGCCAGGGGTGAAGCAAGTGGAAGTAGGATACCTGCTTTTTTGTGAAAGGAAAGGAAGCACCTAAGCAAGAGGGTTAAAAGAAGGGAAAAGGTGAGGCATTGGAGAAAGCTGAGGGAAAGGCCAAGAGCCAAGGGGACAGAAGGGAGAGGAGAGAGGAAGTGTGTCTGAGTGACTTAAACTGAGATATTTTTTGGAAACACACCCTGCCAAATCAGATTTGCTTATCTTTCCTCCTCTTGAGGGTGTTTTCTGCCTTAAAGATATACAATCCTGGTTTAGAGATCAGTTAAATATGAGGGTCTTCCCAAGAGCAAGAGTAGAAAAAATGATGCCCAAGTTCCCACCCAACCCTCCACCAGACCAGAAAATCAGAAGCCTCCTTACGCGGATGCTCGTACAGAAACTAAGTTTATTATTTTTTTTCTTCTTAAAAAAAAAAAAAAAGAAAAAGAAAAAAGAAAAAAAAAAAAACTCATTGTAGAGAAGCCCCATCCCCCTTCCCCTAAGGGTGTGGGGCTGTGAAGATAGCTGGGGAATCAAGTACAAGGGGGTGGGGACAGACTATCTTGCCACCCTTAACACTGCCCAGCCATGTGGGGTGGAAGGGAAGGGGGATTGTGATGAGCCCCATTTCCATGACAACCAGTTGCCTACCCCCTACTTTGGTGGAAAGAAGGGAGAAGGCCCTTACATCTCCCTGGAGGCTTTCCCCCTCAAAAGACTTCAAGTAGTGGTTAACAGAGTCAGGCCTGGTCATGGAGGGAGAGCAGCCATGGTGGAAAGCCTAGGTGGAGGGGCAGCCCGCTCACGTCTTGGCCTTTCGGCCTCTGTGACTAATGGTAGGGCCAGATAGGTGGGGAGGGGCACTGCTGCGCAGGATGCGCTGGTCCCCTTGGTTGGTGGTCCCAACAAGCCTGCGGGGGCCAGGCCGGCGCCGTGGGGTCCCATCCCCTTCTTCCTCCTCACCTGAGGCTTCAGCCTCAGACTCCTCTACTGAACCCTCAGGCCCCAGGGGACTTGGAGGCTGTAGACGGCTCCGCTTTGCCAGCCCAGGACCCCCACCAATTGGGGCCCCCGCCCGTTTGCGAGGCACCTTCTCAGTCTCTAGTGGGGGAACTAGAGACCCTGGACGCAGCCGGGTTGAGCGCAGTTTTGGGGCTAATGAAACCACAGGAGGTGTCAATTCTAATCCGCCTGGCCCACTATCTACTAAATCCAGGTCATCCTGAATTACAGCCACCACCATGGACCCTTCACTTTTCCGTCCCCGCGTTCCCTCAGCTTCCAGCCGCAGGCGGGCCAGGCGGGTAAGGGGGCGGCTTCCATCCTCATCAGAAGAACTACCCTCACTCTCCCCGAGGCCCTGGGCTTGCCGACGCCTCCCTAATCCACAGCTCTCAAGGACAGAAGAGCTGTCACGGTCCAAAACAGGAAGTTGGCTGGGCCGAGGTGATGGTGGATTCTTGGGAGGTCGGCCCCGCTTTCGCTTGGGTGGGGATGTTGAAATGGTGACGGTGGTGACAGTGTTGGCGACAGTAGCAGTGGGACAGGATAAAAGTGGTAGGGGTGGTGGCAACGGTGGTGGGAGTGGCTGTGTCCGGCTCTCTAAATTGCCATCCCCTGGAGAGGACATAGTCCCAGGGATGGGCAAATCCCGTGCCTTAGGGGGCCGCCCACGCCTTCTTTTCTCCACAGGTGACAGGATGATGGGCTCTGGTCTGTGAATTGGTGGGGGTCCAAGAGGCTGGGGCCCAGGAATAAGCTGAGGCTCCAAGACAGGCTCCGCAACAATAAAGGTCTCAGCTCCAGGAACTGGGTCAGCCCCATTGGTTGTTCCCTTAGAGGTGGATGAGGGTGCCTCCTCCACCCCTCTCCCGGCATCTGCTGGAGACCTGTTCTTCTTGGGGGGCCTTCCCCTCCGACGTTTCACAGCAGGTGGAGTGATAGCAAGCAGTGCCCCTTCTCCATTCTCTGGGCTGCCCCCACCAGTCATTCCCAGCTCAATGTGACGACGAGCTATGAAGGGTGGCTGGGTTGGTGTAGGCAGTGAGGATGAGGGAGCAGCTTCACAGGGCCCACTGGTGGGAGGTGAGGATTCTGGCCCCGACAAGCTGCGGGTAGATGGGCTTCCTGGGCTGGCACTAGTCTCAGAGACCCCAGGTATTAGGGTGCTGGCAGTTCCCCGCTGCTGTCGCCTTCGCCTCACAAGTTCCTTTTCTTCCACCACAGTTATTAGCCGTCCTGGAAGCTTGCGAAGCACTTTGGGGCCTGGTGGTTGCCCTGAACGACCAGCCCCCTGACCCCTAATTTCTACATCAGCACTGGTGCGACGACGAGGGGGCCGGGCAGGTGAAGGACCCTCAGGAGAGGAGGTGGCTGAAGATGAGGTTGATGGGGCTGTGACCTCAGGTGCAGCAAGTTCTTGTGGCTTCTCTGGGCTTGAGGTTGGGGTCTGAACTTCTTCTACCAGCTCTTCCAAGTTCCTGTCAGCCTCCAGTGGCTCCTGAAGTGGCTCATCAGATGTTGCTGAAGGTGGGAGCTCCAGCCCATTGCTCTCTCTCAGACCCGAGGGCAACTCCTCACCATCAGGCAGCACTGTAAGGATGGTCCCCTCAGCAGAAGATGGTACCCCCTGCTCTTGACCATTGGGGATGCCGTCAGCCTCCAAGGTTGGGCTAGGTGCAGAAGGGATGAGAGGAAGGTTCTTCTCAGATACGGGCATGATCTCAACAGAAACTGGCAACAGATCCTTAGGGGGTACAAGAGGAAGCGGGGAGGTCTCAGAACTGGTCATGCCAGCCAGCTCCAGGGACTCCGTAGATGCTAATGCTTGTACACGGAGTTCTGCCTCAGGCCCCAAGCCCAAAGAGAGGTTGGTGACCGGGGAAGAGATGGGCACAGAAGGTGAACCAAGCAGGAGAGGAGAGGAAGGAGTTAAGAGAGAGGTTTGGGTGGGTGGTGGGGTATGAGGTGGTGGAGAGGTGCAAGCAGGAGGAGGGGTACAGGCAGGAGAACAAGAGGGAGGAATCTGTGGAGGAGTTGGGGGAGAAGGCATGATATGGACAGGAAGAATGGCTATTGGATTAGGGGCTGAAATGGGTACTGGGGCAAGGACTGGGGCAGGGACTGGGGCAGGGACTGGGGCAGGAAGTGGGGCAGGGACTGGGGCAGGAATTGCAGCAGGAGCTGAAGCTGGAGCAGGTCGAGGCCTAGGTGCTGGCCTGGGAACTCGCTCCCTGGCAGGGCTGCAGCGGGGGGGTGTGGAGGTAATTCGGGTATGATGGGTAGATGTGACAGGAGTGTGGTTTGCCCCTTGAGTTTCAGCCCGAGCTCCTCGAAGACGCTCACTGACACGAGTCCCTGGCCTCTCAGGGGCCTTGACCTTCTTACTGCGCCGGTGGCTGCCTCCACCAGTCCCACAGGAAATCTCATCCCCAGCCCCTGGCCCTTCCTCCTCTTCTTGGGGTAGGCGAAACACCTCTTCCTTGGCTTGGTCCAGGTCTTTGCGGGCAGCTTCCACTTGTTCCTACCAACAACAGAACCCAAGGGGGGTCAGCAGGAGGCAAGTAGAGTAAGGAATATATAGAAATCAGCAGGAAGTCTCAGCCCCCAGAGATACTTACTTCTGCCTGCTTAAGCTCCTCTCGGCTCACTTCCTCAAGTGAGGCCTCCAGAAATTTCATGGCATAACGCTCAATGGGGGTCAGCTGCAGGGAAGAGCAGAAGTGATGAACATAGGACCTGGGCTCTTGCACCCTTGTCTATTATCTTCAGGGAAGACAGATAAAAGGGTCCTGAGTCCCTTTTATGAAGGCAAGAACTAATGGGTCTGTTCAACACTGACCTGTTCTACAAGGGCAGCAATCTCCTGCTCAGCCCTGGACATCTCCTCATCCTCAGCCCCAGGCCGACCAGCCTCCTCTCCCTCACCAGCAAGAAAACCATCATTCTCATTAAATTCTGCAAGTTCAGCCACTTGTTCAGCCTTGGCCTGGGTGGCAGCACGGATATCCTCTTCATCCTCAGCCCGACACAATGCCTTTAAAGAGTGTACAGAGGAAAAATAAAAATAAAAAACATTAAGACTTAAAGAAGCTTACACCCTAGGAATTAACTGTGGCAAAAATCTGAGGCCAGGTTTACATAAAACAAGGTTCACAAAAGAATTCAACCATCTAGGACCACAAGAGTTACCAAAGCAACTAAATGGTTCATTTAAGATGGAATAGATTTTACTAGCTCTTCCACTAGGGAAAACTATTTTTGGGAGACTCTTAACTCTACTTTGTTTCCTTAGGTGTCAGCTTCAAAGTTGCCTAATCAAAGACAAACAAGTAGTCACAGAAAGATCTAAACAGCATTTTTTCCCCCCCTTTGATACTAGGGATTGAACCCAGGGTCACTTAACCATTGAGCCACACATCTCCAGCCTTTTTCTATATTTCATTCAGAGACAGAATCTTACTGGATTGCTTAGGGCCTCACTAAATTGTTGAAGCTGGCTTTGAACTCGTGATCTTCCTGCCTCAGCCTTGTGAGCCACTGGGATTACTGGTGTGCACCACTGTGCCTGGCTTGAACAGCACTTTATGTGTGTGTATGTGGAGGGGTACTGGGATTGAACAGCCAGCCTTTTTTCTTTTTTTGGTACCAGGTATTGAACTCGGGCACTTGACCACTGAGCCACATCCCCAGCCCTATTTTTTTATTTAGAGACAGGGTCTCACTGAGTTGCTTAATGCCTCTCCATTACAAAGGATGGCTTTGAATTCATGATCCTCCTGCTTTAGACTCTGGAGCTATTGGGATTACAGGCATGCACCACTGGGCCTGGCCCTTTTTTTAAAATTTTAAGACAGAGTCTCACTAAATTGCTCAGGCTCAACCCTCTGCTTCAGTCCCCATAGCCATTAAGATTACAGGCATATGCCACCATGCCTGGCCAAACTCATAATTTTTTTTTTTTGCACTGGGATGCCTCAGGACAATATACTAAGCATATCTTTCCTTGCAATGAATATCTAAGGAAACCACTCCAAAAACCTCTGAGAGAATGAGCCCAGAGCATAGCCAGCAATGAAGGGAAGACACTTGGTAGGGAAAAAAACACCTCCATAATGTTTTATATCTGTAATTCTTTAAATACTTATCTACATCTGGAGAGCTTTGAAAAACTAAAATGCTCAGATGCAACATCGTTAAGTTTTCAATTTAGTAAATTTTGAGTTAGGGCCCAGGAATAATTTTTTAATTTTGGCAGTGCTGGGAATTGAACCCACAGCTAGGCCAAGTACTCTACCAATGAGCTACATCCCTAGCCCTCAAAAGCCTTCCCAGCCACATGCAATGGTGCACACTTATTAATTCCAGACACTCAGGAAGCTAAGACAGGAGGATCAGAAGCTTGATACCAGCCTGGCAACTTAGTGTGAACCTGTTTCAAAATTTAAAAAAAGGGTTGGGGATGGGGCTCAGTGGTAGAGCATTTGCCTAGCATGTGTGAGCCACTGGGTTCGATTCTCAGTACCACATAAAAATAAATTTAAAAAAATTAAAGATCCATTGATAACTAAAAATATATTTTTTTAAAAAAGGGGGTAGGGTGGGGGATGTAATCCAATGGTATAGTGCTCTATACTATTTTTTTTTCCTTTTTTGGGTACCAGGGATTGAACTCAGGGGCACTTAACCACCAGCCACATCCCCAGTCCTATTTTGCATTTTACTTAGAGACAGGGTTTCACTGAGTTGTTTAGTGCCTCGCTTTTGCTGAGGCTGCCTTTGAACTCATGATCCTCAGACCTCAGCCTCCAGAGCCACAGGGATTATAGGTGTGCGTTGCCACACCCAGCCAGATAAGAATATTATTTAAAAAACAAAAAAACCTTTCTAAGAGACTCTGTTATGCTTCAATGCTTAGAAAACAGAGTTTTGCATCATTTACAAGGTACTTCTTACATGCACTACATCACTCAATCCTAAAAGTTACTATTTCCTTCCCATTCACAATAGGTAGAAAGTAAGGCTCAAAAGAGTAATTTGTGATTTGGCTTAATAAATGCAATTAAGAAGCACTACCATTGAAGCAGGAAGATAGCTTGAGCCCAAAGTTTAAGAACAGCTTGGGAAACACAGCAAGACTCCTATTTCAAAAATAAAAAAAGTGACAGCATTGCTGGAACACAAACCTAGGACTCAGAACTACAAATCCTGTTTTTCTTTTTTTTTCCTTATCAGATAATGTGAACTTAATTAACTTAAAACTATCAAAGGCTGACTATAGTCTGGAAAGCAACAGAAACAATTCTTTCCCCCAAAGTCAACATACTTATAAAAGACAAGTTATACTTCAAGCCATAGCTCTATTTTAGGATTGCCCACTCTTTTTTCACCTGCTCCAGAATATGGGTTTGCTTGCTGGCCACAGTCTCCTCTTCCTCCTCGGGGGCAGAGGATACAGATGAGCCAGATGGCTCGTCTAGAGGCATATCAAACAGCTCTCGGATGGTCTGCTATTGGACAGAAGGAAAAGTGTCAGCCAAGAGAATGCTAGTCCTAGGTCTACAACTGAGAGGCTGATAGCTCCCCAAAATATCAGAGGTGCCACTAGGTGAAAAGTAGTCTGTGAAGACCAAAGCAGCAACTCTTTAATAAGCAGGAGGAGTTCCTACTGGCAGAGCAATTTCTTCTGCTTATGCCGAAAGATCTTACTCTGTACCTGTTTAAAATAGGCTGTTGTGAAGTTGCCTCCCTCAATGGCCATGTCTCCCAACATTCTCTTCTGATTTGCCTTTTTTAGGATGTTTTCTTCCACTGTCCGTTCACTGATAAGTCTAGGAGATGGAGGCCAGGTATAAACAGCCAAATATATCAAAGTAACCCTCTCTCAGAAAAAAAAGTAAAGTAAGAGAAGACTAGGTAATACCTATAGATGTGGACATCTCGAGTCTGGCCAATCCGATGACAACGATCCTGGGCCTGAGCATCCATGGTGGGATTCCAGTCGCTGTCATAAAAAACAACAGTGTCTGCTCCTGTCAGGTTCACGCCCACACCCCCACTTCGAGTCGAAAGGATGAAGCAGAATATGCGTTTGTCTGCATTGAACCGTTCCATCAAGGCCTAGAGGGAAAGGAGAAAAAGATGGTATTGGGAAACTTATCTCCCCCAAAATCTCTAAGGTTTAGGAGGGCCCCTTCTAGAAGCCCAAGGCTTAGGAAAAAGAGACAGATGCTGAAGAGCCTCTAAAAGACTACAGATGCCTGGGTTACCTGTCTCTGTTCAACTCTAGTAGACCCATCCAGACGCAAGTAGAGGTGGCCATGGTAGGTGAGAAACTGCTCTAAAACATCCAGCATTCGGGTCATCTGGGTGAAGATGAGTACCCGGTGGCCCTCTGCCTTGAGCTGCCGCAACAGTGCTGCCAAGGTTTGCAACTTTCCTGAAGAAATATGAAGGGTTACAAGGAACTAGCTACAAGCTAGAATGGCAGAATACTCAAGGCTGTGGTTAAGAGGTAATCAAGGGTAGCCAGGTATGGTGGCATATGTCACCAGCTCAGGAGGAGGCACTAAGCCACCAACTACTCAGCCATATTCCCAGGCCTTTTTTTATATTTAGAGGCAGGGTCTTGCTGAGTTGCTCAAGGCCTTGCTAAGTTGCTAAAGCTGGCTTTGAACTCCCCATTCCTCCTGCCTCAGCCTCCCGAGCTGCTGGGATTACAAGCATGTGTCATTGCACCTGGCCAGTTTTACCACTTTTAACAAAGGGCTTCAATTCATCTCTCTGGTTTCAAATGTTTAAAATGTGTTTAGGAAAATATTTATTGAGCTGGGCACAGTGGCACATGCCTGTAATATCAGCAGCTCAAGGCTAAGGCAAGAGGATCACAAGGTCAAAGCCAGCCTCAACAACTTAGCAAGGCCCTAGGCAACTTAGTGAGACCCTGACTCAAAAAAAAAAAAAAAGAAAGAAAAAAAAAAATTTAATACCTATTTTTTAATGTGGTGCTGAGGATTGAACCCAGGGCCTCACATGTGCTAGATGAGCACTCTACCACTGAGCTACAACCCAAGCCCAATAACATTTTTTTTCAAAAGTTAAAAAAAAAAAAAAGACTGGGGATGTGGCTCAGTGGTTAAGCACCCAAGTTCAATCCCTGGTACTCCACCACCCCCCAAAAAAACATTTATTGCATATATACGAATAAAAATTCTCGTTTTCTTACATTCTAAGATAAAGGAAATCTCCAAATATGTTCTTATAAAAATATCTCCAGATTTATGGCAGAAACTAATCACTATGGTTCAACAGCCATTTTTTGGAATAGAACCTGATAAACACTGTGGACACCTGGCAGAGATTCTTTGATCCCAGGGGTTGCAAGCCCCAATCCAACCACAGAAAATAAATCATGATTGGTCTAAATAAACCATGGTTGTTCTTTGCTGTTCACCTTTGTCAGTGATTGCCCTGTTTACGTGGCTCAGTATGAACCATGTGTTATGAAGTAAAGTCACCTGACAGGGCCTTCCCCCTACTCCAAAAAAAAACGACTCACTAGAAATAAGTGTTTTTACTTCAAACCCTTAATTTCTGTTTAGAGGACTGCTAAGCTACCTGGAGCAATAAAAGTCATCTCAATAACTTGAAGAAACAAGCAGAATAAAAAGATAAAAACCAAGGATGGTAGGCAAGGTAGAAAGATTAAAAGGTCCTAGGATCAGTGAAGATAGTAAGCTGCTGAACCAAAAACACACCAACATTTCTCATTAAACAGTAAATGCTCCTGTGGTTTAATTCACTCTTAGTTGATTTTTACTTGCAGTCAAATGCATTCTATCCAATACAAAGGTCCTTTCCTCTTCTCAAATCAAAATGAATTGTTATTTTTTATTTTGGTACTAGGAATTAAACCCAGGAGCACTGAGCTATATCCCCAATTCTTATTTTTGAGACAGGGTCTCACTAAGTTGCTAAGGCTGGCCTCAAACTTGTGATTCTCCTGCTTTAGTTTTCCCAAGTTGCTGGATTATAGGTGTATGCCAACCATACCTGGCAAATTATTTACCACCAAATACCTTTTCCCCATAAATTTAAAAACTATGCTATGTAGACTCACTCAATATTGGGTCCCAAATAATGATAAATGTTCACAAAACAATCACTGTGAGCATAAATGAAATAGCAGCACATACTTTCAAGGAAGTTAAATTCATGAATGCCATAAATCCATCAAAGAGCCTACAATTCTCCATTTTGCTTATAAGCATAATCTAAAAAACTGCCTATAATGTGGCAGGTTTTTCTGTATAATGCACAGAAATTCTGAGGGACATGTGTGGTAGTCCTCTGATGTAACAGTACTGCTATAAGAGGTCAACGGTCCTGCACTAGCCAATGAACTCACCGCAATCATACTGGATGAGTCTCAAGTCAGGGAACTGGGTGCGCATGTTACATACAATACGGTGCAAAGGACGAGCCCGGGGCCAGAGCTCACAGGCCAATTGCTCCTGGAAGGCTGCCTGCCGAGGAGCCAGCCAAGGAGGTGGGTGGCAGGCATGCAGGGAAGGGGGAGGTGCCTCCACAGGAGGCATGACAAAGATGAACCTGTGAAAAGGAAGAAGGCAAGCAGTGTAAAAAATGGGACTCTGAAAAATCCCAGAAGTTAGCACCTTCACCAGCCCTAACCTGTATATCCACTCCCCATTAGCACTTAGCCCTGCCAACCTCTCAATGATTTCTGACAGCTGGTCTAGTCGCTGCTGGGGAAACAGTACAGCCCGGTGGGCAGCCTCGGTATAAGTCCAAAAGGTGGGGTGGCTGGGGCCAGGAGAACGAGGGCCGATGGGGCTGGCAACAGGTTGGGGCAGGGTACAGAAATCCAGGACTTCAGTCCCATACACAGGTGCCAGGGCCCCATGAGCCTCACTAAGTTGGAAAATCCGTTCCAGGCGTTCAGACCTCTGCCGCTTCCGCTTTTCCTCCAGAGACTCCTAGGGATGGGAACAAAACCGAGAAAGTAATCAGTATCCTCAAGAGTTCATTAAAAAAAAAAAAATTACAGAAAACCTGATAGTTCTTCCCAAGTGGAAACAGAAACCATGAGATCCAAAAAGTTATACTATACTTTTTGAAGTTATCCAAGCTGTTAATGACAAGTATTCCTTTCTTAATGTTACATAAAATAAATCTCTCTCTACAAAAGATAACTCATCTTCCCTTGTATGCTACCAAAGCAGAATGCCTGAATATTCAAAATTAAGATCTGAATATCCAACAGATTGTAACACGGATGATTTGTGAGAACTTTCCTATGTAACACTGAACTCAATTCATCTTCTTATGGGTCCAAAACATTAGAAGGCTTCCTTGGGCTGGGGGTGTGGCTCAGTAGTGAAACACCTGCTTAGCATGTTCAATCCCAGCACTGAAAAAATAATAATAATAAAAAAAGCCTTGGGCTGGGGATATAGCCCAGGCCTCACATGCACATGGCCCTGGGTTCAATCCCCAGCACCATAAAAAAAAAAAAAGAAGCCTTCTTCAAATCACTGACCCAGAAACAAACAGGTTAATCAAATCCACAGCAGATTTTTGCCAAGAACCGGAATGAAATGGGGTAGGATAGAAACTGCTAACCATATATCCAGGAGAGGAAAAAAGGCATCCCAACATTCACAAGACCTGTATGACTTTGATTCAATTTTTTTTCATCTCTGTGGCTTCCAGTTTCACAGTCTATAAAACCACCTTAATTCTCCTTTGTAAAAGCACTTACCATGCTTGTAGTTTTACATTTGCATAATTAATGTCTTCATTGAAACTATTAAGATCCACATAAAATGAACAGTATCTGTTCTTGAAAAAGCAGTGCAGTGCCCCAAATATTTCTTTCTGACTGTTATCTTAAGCTTTATTCCTTAGCTTGAGGTACTAAGTGAGGAATGAAAAATGTCCTAATAGAGGGAAAAACAGTAGCAAAAGAAAATATTTGCAAACCAGACATTTGAAAGGGGACTTGCAACCAGAATATTAAAAGAATTTTTACAACTCAATATTAAGTCAAATTCTCTATTTAAAAATGCCAAAAGATCTGAATAGGTATTTCTTCAAAGATACACAAATGGCCAAAAACCACATGAAAAGATGCTCAGCATTAGCCAACAGGGAAATGTAAATCAAAAACACAATGAGATTCCACTTCAAACCCACTAGGATGGCTGTAATTTTAAAAAAAAAAGTAAATGTTGGTGAAAATGTGGAGAAATTGAAACTCTCAGACAGCGGGTAAGAATATCAAACAGTGTAGCCACTTTGGCAATTCCTCAAAACAGTTAAACAGTTACCATATAACTAGCAATTCTTTTCCTTAATCTATATCTAAGAAAAACTAAAAACCTATGTTCATACAAAAACTTGCATATGAAATAGTCATAGAAGCATTATTTAAAACAGCAAAACAAATAATCTGAAGTCTCCATCAATTGATGAATGAATGCATAAAATGTAGTATATCCATACAAAGGGATATTATTCAACAATAAAAAGAAACAAAATACTAACATATGCAACAACACAGGTGACTCTCAAAAACATCATGCTAAGAGAAAGAAGTCATTTCAAAAGTGTATATATATGAGTCCAAAGGCAAACATAAAAAGAAATAATAAATCAATGGTCGTCTTGGGATTAGAGCAAGGGAGGGGTTGGGTGGCTAAGGGGTGCAAAATCTCTTTCTGAAGAACCACGGACCAGTGATAGAGTGCTTGTTTTATTTTTGTGGTACTGGAGACTGAACCCAAGGCCTCATGCATGCTAGTCAAGTGTGCTACCACTGAGCTACATCCCCAGCCCTGGCAGAGGGTTTGCCTAACATGCATGAGGCAATCTTGGGTTTAACTCCCAGTACAGGAGGGAGTTTGGGGGGAAGTTACATTCAAAGAGCCAAGTGTGATAAATGTGCACCTGTAGTCCCAGTTACTAGGGAAACTCAGGAAGAGGGATCTCTTGAGACCAGGAGTTCAAGGCTAGCCTGTGCAATGCAGTGAGACCCTCCCACAAAAAAATAAAAATAAATAAAACACATTCAAAGGGTAGGGATATAGCTCAGTGGTACAGCACATGCTTAGCATGCATGAAGCCTTGGATTCAATCCCCAGCACCAAAAAGACAAAGAAAAAAAAATGAGCAAGCAACAACCAAACCTCTACCCCTTGGTCCTTACTCACCACTGAGAATGGTAGGACATGAATTAACATTCCCACTTTACAGATAAGGGTACAAACCCAAGAAAGAGTAGGGACTTGCCCAAATGTCACTCAAGCACTTGCTACATTAACACTAGGCTTTCTAATTTACCAGGTTAAAAGTGACATTATTCTGTTCTATCCAATTTACCAACACATCAAAGAAAACCAATTTTCTATGTGTTTATCTGGGAAAATAAACTTACCAGATAGAAAGGGGAACGAGGTGGTGGGGGGGGCTGACGTCGAGGTCGGGGGCCACTGAACGAGGTAGCAGTGGAGGGAGGACTGGGGGGACCAGAGCGCAATGTCAGTGTGTCAGGCTCATCCTTGGGAACAGGCAGCCGGTTTACCATGGTGACAGGCAAGGAAGCGGCACCAGATGCCGAAACCACAAGGGAAGATGCCTGGGAAGCTGGAGCCTGTGTTGAGGCTGGGGCCAGCGCCAGGGTCTGAGCTGCAGCCGGACCCAGGGTGGGCACAGGAACTGGGGCAGGGCTCAAAGTCAGTGTCTGCACTGAAGCTGGGGCCAGGAGTGGAGCAGATGATGTTGCTGGAGCCAAAGTCAGCGTGTGGGCTGGGGCCAGGCCCATCGGAGAAGCTGGAGCCAGAGACAACGTCTGAGTTGAACCCAGTGGTGTTCCTGGTGCCAAAGGCAGTGTCTGGGCTGGAGTAGGTACCAGGGATGATGCTGGAGTCAATGATAATGTCTGGGCTGGAAAGGGCCCTTGAAGGTTCCCTGTTCCTAAAGAGTGTGTCTGAGATGGAGACGAGCCACCCAGAGTGGATGCTAAAGCTGGGGCTAGAGCCAGTGTCTGTGTAGAAGCCAGGCTTGAGAGAGGTGATGGAACGGGGGCTGGTACCATAGTTTGAGTTGATGATGAAGCCAACACAGAAGGTGGAGCTGGCACCAGTGAGGATGAGACTAATGGGGTTCCTGGCGTTGGTGTTGGAGCCATAACTGGAACTGGAGTCTGCGGTGGAGCCAGGACCGGAGCAGTACCTGGTGATGGAGCCAGGACTGGAAGAGGAGCCAGAGAAGGAGCTGGAGGACCCAGGATTGCTGTCTGTGGAGCCACCATAGGAGCCAGAGTGGTGGCTAAAGCCTGAGATGCAGAAGGTGCTGGAGCCAGAAGGGAAGCCTGAGCAGGAGCTGGATTTGGCGCAGCCGAAAAGGGATTGGCCAGAGCTGAAGCTGGCACCAGGACAGGGGAACATGCTGGGGCCACGGATGAGTTTAACCCTGGAACATGTGAAGAGGTGGGAGCCAACAACAAAGGGTGACCAGGTGTCTGAGGTGGGGACAGGGCTGGAGTTGTAGCCAAACCTAGAGTCAAGGCTGATGCTGTTGGGGAAGCCCCAGCTGGTGCCAAAGAGGGAGGTCCAGGAGACACTGAAACAACGGGTGCCAGTGCTGGAGTCACATTGGTCAGGAGAGCTGGGCCTGAAGCCGAAACAGGCAAGGGGGCTGAAATGGGGATGGTTAGTGGAGTTGAGGCTGAGGTGGGAAGTGTGGTAGGAACAGAGATGGGGAGTGAAGATGACAGTGGAACTGAAACTGTAGAGGGCACAGGACTAGCTAGGGGAGAGGAATTGGGAATTGGCATTGGAGAAGAGGCTGGCCCAGGAAGTGAGGATGGCACATGGAGAGAAGAAGAGATGGTCATGGGAGCAGCTCCGGGTGCTGAAGCTGTGGAGACAGAGGACAAGTTAGCTCTAAAATTACTTTCCTGATTTCTTACCCCAAAACTTAAACCTATTTCCCAGAAGGCCACCACTCCCACAACATAACACCAAAAGAACAGGACAACTTTATTTCCTCTCCTTCAAAAGGCAATAAATTTATCTTGGAATTAAGTTAGGGCTTGGGCAGCCCACTCTGGAGCCCAGTGCAAATTAAGATAGCATGCTGATAACAAGGAGCTCTGTTGTGACCAAGAAACCTTCAATCTCTATTCCTAGCATCAGTAATCTGGACTCACCACTGACATCAGGCGAAGGACTGTGGACCAGCTTGAGAAGGGGCCTCACCAGAGTGGGCGCAGGTATGGGGGCCCGGGCAGTACCCAGGGTTGGTGTGGATAGCCGACCAGGGCTTAATGTGGGGCGTGGAGTCAATGCAGCTTGAAGCCCAGAACTCGAAGGCCTGGGTGCTGGTGCCAGTGGTGGAACAGGAGTCAGTCCATCCCTAGGGGCTTGTCTCACTACGATCTTCACCACGCCTGTGTTATTCACCATGGATGGTGGCACTGCAAGAGGAAGCTACATTGAGAGGAAGGTAGAAAAAAAACAAGAGACCCAAAGGATGGAAGAAGTCCCCAATAGGGGCAGGAGAGGGTGGCAGACAGATACTGAAGATGCTGGCAAGGGAAAACAACAAGGGAAGGCTGGACAGACAATAGCCCAGGACACGTCTGGAAGGACCAAGGCCAGCAAGGGCTAAGTAAGAAGGCCAGGAGCCTCACCCTGGTTAGCAGCAAGCGGAAGGCTGAGGCCAGTGGGGGCAGGGGTGGTGCTGGGGGTCGAAGAAGGCAGCACAGAGACAGGGGTGGGGCCAGGGGTCGGGGCCACGGCCTGGATGAGGGCCACATGGGCAGGCTGGCTGATGAGGTGGTGCTGCCCCCCTGCTGACACCAAGTGCACCACATTCCCTGGGTTAAGGGAAAAGAGAAAGAGAGAGAAGCAGCTATCAGGAGGGCCGAGGCAAGAGCAAGAAAGGGAAAAAACAGGGAATTATGTCTTTAGAAGGACCTTTTTCCTATTTTTAATCAAAAGACCCCTTTTCCAACCATTCCCCTTGGCCCCACCAACTAAAAGCTAGAAAAAGAAACATAAAGGCTGACATCTAAAAAGAGCCACAAAAACAAGGGACAGAGAAGAGAAGGAAAAGGGCAGGACAGGGGGTGGGTTTTACCTACTTTGCAGCGGGCGGGGCTGCCCCACAGCAAGCTGGCGCACCTGGGCACCAGTCAAAGTGAGCTTGTTGCCCTGGATTTGGAAGGTGAGAGGTTTGCTTCCCCCAGCACTTGCCACTGGACGTTGTGCCAGTGAAGCCAACTGCCCAATGCTGACAACTTCACCTGCTACAAATAGAGAAGGTCATATTGTTCACAGGGTTCACATTGTTCAACATCATTTCTCAGAACCCCCTGAAGCACATACACAAATAAGTCTCTAATTTCTCCCCAATTTACCATGTCCAAACAACCGAAGGCCCCACTTACAGCCTTTTGGTTTTTGAGGTACTGATTCTTCCAATCCGACTTATTTGGTTAACAATTTTCTTTATATTCTCTAATGGCACACTATCAAGACTGAATTGATCATGTCCTTTTACCCTCAGTTTTTGTTGTTTTTTGTATTTTGTTTTGCAGTACTGTGGATAAAAGGGCCTTGTGCCTTAGGCACACTAATCAAGACTATCAATGAACTATATTGCTAGCCCCACAAAACTTTATTGGTAGGCTTATCACTATTTACCTACCCATGGTCACCTCCCCGACCAGACTGTAAACTCCTTAAGGAGTCTTACTCATGATTTACCAGTGTCTGACAAAACACCTAACATATCTTTTATTCTCTCATTCCCTCAAATATAAATCTTCCTCCCATCTCAAGTCCCTCACCACCAGAGTCCTAGGAACTTACAGGGCAGACGGGCCTGCATATCAGGAGACAGGATCAGGCGCTGTGGTGCAGGATTTGGAGCTGGCACTGATGTGGTGGTAGCAGTCACCGTAGTGGTAGAGGTGGTTGTTGCAGCAGCAGGAGAGAAGGTATAGCCTGGCGGCACTGTAAGGGGCTTCAACAGGCTGGAGGAGCCTGGGGGTGGGACGGGGCTCAGACGAACTGGGGCAGGTGGGGCCGGCTTCAGGGACAGGGTTGGCGTGGGAGGCCGTGAGGTCCCACTCAGGACTCCCAAGGGGGATGGCAAAACTGTAGATACAAACCAAATACCTGTCAGAAATATCCTGGCTAAAGCCTTAGCCTGGTCCCAGAAGCCTCCATACTTCCCCTTTTAGCCTATGAAATACCACACCCACTTCTTCCCAACCAGGTCCTCAAACTCATTGCATTACTTCTTCCCTAGTCAGAACAATCTTCCTGAAGTACCATTCCACTCATAACCCTTGGCTCCCTTTCAACTCACCCTGGGGGAGAGGACCAGTGTTTGGCTGCAGGGGAGGCAAAAGAACAGGTCCAGGGGGTCGGGATGCAGGAACAAGCGGGGGTCCAGCAGGCGAGGCTGACATCATCAGTGGTGCTGGCAGTACTGGGGGGGTTGGGCCAGGGGGAGGCTGGGCTGAGAACTCAGGGCCTGGAGGGGGTCGGACTGGTACAGGGCCAAGGGGCGTCCGTGGGCTGTTCACCACCACCACCGTGCGGCCTTCTTGCTTGGGCACTGGCTGCAGCATCCTATGAGGAAAAATCAAGGGGGTGGGTAGAAGGGGGAAAAAGAAATAGCAAAAGAAAGGAAGAAAGATGAGGCAGAAAGATTATAAGAGCAAAGAGGGGAAAGAAAAAGAGACCCAAAGAAGAACAAGGGAAAGAAATCCAAAATGATCAGAAAGCAGCAAGCAAAGACAGAGGGCAAACAAAAATATCAGTGACAAACATAGGAACCACTCCCAGAACCCTCTTCTAGTTACTTTCTTCCCCAATCCCTCCATAATACTTTATTCTTTTCCCATATAAACATTCTAGCCTAGTCTCCAACACTTCTTTTCTATTCCAAACCCCTCCAGCCAGCTGTAGTCACTTTTTCTAAGAACCCATCCCCTTATTCCTTAGTCCTGGTACCTGTTGACCTTCATCTTGACTGGCTTGGGCCGGGGAGGAGGGTCAGGAGCAGTGGCCACCTCTAGCAGTATTCGGCGAGAGAGGCGGTGCCGGGGCAGAAATGTATCAGCTTCATATCGAGAAACACGACCCTCCAGGCCAATAAGGTCAAACCGACCCATATCTATCCGCTGCCACAAAAAGGAACACAAAACATGGTGTCAAAGGGACCAATTTGGCCATGATTTCTTGGAAAAGACATCAAAAGCACATGCAACAAAAGAATAAACTGATAGGCTATATCAAAATGTAAAACTTTTGTGCGTTGGTAGATGGCATCAACAGAATGAAATAGCAACCCATGGACTGGAATGATATCTGCAAATCATAGACCCCAATTGAGTCATTTTCCAAAGAACACAAAGAATAATAACTTAACAACAACAACAAAACAAATAACCTGGTTTGAAAACAATCAGTAACGGTCCTGAACAGACATTTCTCCAAAGACGACATATAAATGGCCAATAAACACAAGAAGATACTGAACACCAATAATCATTAAGGAAATGTTAATAAAAACCACAATGAAATACTATTTCACGCACACTAACATAGTCATTATCAAAAAATATCCTTTGGGGCTGGGACTGTAGCTCAATTGAAGAGTGCTTGCCCAGCATGTGTGAGACACTGGATTCGATCCTCAGCACCACATTAAAAATAAGTGAAATGGGGCTGGTATTGTGGCTCAACGGTAGAGTGCTTGCCTCATATGTGTGAGGCACTGGGTTCAATCCTCAGCACCACATAAAAAAAGTAAAATCAACAAAATAAAGGTATTTGTTAAAAAAAAAAAATAAGTGAAATGAGGTATTGTGTCCATAAATTAGAACTCTTTTTTTTTAATTGCAGGAATTGAACCCAGAGATACTTAACCACTGAGCCACATCTCCATCAGTTTGTTTTTTGTTGTTGTTGTTGCTGTTTGAAACAGGGTCTTGCTGAGTTGCTAAGAGCCTCACTAAATTGCTGAGGCCAGCTTTGAACTTGTGGTCCTCTTGCCTCAGCCTCCCAAGCCACTGGGATTACAGGCATGCGCCATAGAACTCTTGTACACCACTGGTGGGAATGTAAAATGTCCAGTTGCTATAAAAAAACAGTAAGGGAATTCCTCAATAAATAAATAAATAAATAAAATTTTTTAAAAATCAGAAATAGAATCACCATATGATATAGTAATTCTACTTTTGGTCATATGTTCTCAAAAAATTGAAAGCAGGGACGTGTGCACCTATAATCATAACAGCATTATTCACAAGTCAAAAGGTTCAAACAATCCAAGTGTTCATTAAGAAATAAACAGATAAACATGTAGTATAGTCACACAACGGAATATTATGTATTCTTTAAAGAAAAATTTTACACGTTACAACATGGATGAACCTTGAAGATGTCATGCCAAGTAAACAAGCTGCCAAGAATGAGTACTTTATAATTCCCAAACACCCTGACTAGTCAAATTCATAGAAACAGAGAATAGAATGTTGGATGCCAGAGGCTGGGAAGAGGAAAGGGACTGTAATTGTTTAACAAGTATGGAGTATTTTAATTTGGGAAAATCAAAGAAATGGATGGTGGTGATAACTGCACAACAATGTAAATGTACTGAATGCCACTGAAACATATTACTTAAAATGGAAAAGACAGTAAATTCTATTAAATGTATTTCATCACAGCAACAAAAAAAATTGGGAGGAGGGAATGTGTTAAAAAGTGGAAAGGAGTACGAAAAATAAAACATCTACAAAACATCTATAAGTATGCCAGTACTACAGGTCCTGGCACTTCCAAAAATATTAATTCAATTCTCAAACACACTGCAACATAGTAGGCCTTACAATCTCTGTTTTGAAAGGTAAAAAAAAACCCCAGACACAGAGATTAATAAATTTGCCAAAAGTCACATGGCTAGAAAACAATGAAGTGAAGGTAATGAAGGAATAAGTAAGGATACAAAGGTCAGACTCCAAAGAAAAGGGGTCTGAGACTGAGGTAAGGGCCAACCACCTTGGGGGCAACTACTTACCTGGAGCGGGTGGACATCAGTGGCCCTTAGCACCAGAGAGGCGGTGCTGAAGCAGATACCTGGGGTGATGAAGGGAGAGGTAACAGGTCGAGGGTCAAATAGATTTGGATGATTGCAGACTTTTCGCAGCTGCATCAAAATGTTGATGACGCTCATGAAATGGCCTGTGGCTAGTGTCTCCTTAGTTCTGGAGAGAAGAAAAATAAATGGGACATTCTGACAGCCATCTGCACTCCAATCCAGGGTCCCAGGGCTCACCCTCAGTCCTCCCTTACGTGGTCTGTGCCATGAAGTCATCATAAAGACATCGCTGACGCTTGGAGAGTCGGCAGCGGATAACATGCTCATACTTTTTGGGCATCTGCTTCTCGACATCCACCTTAACTCGGCGCAGCAAGAAAGGTCGTAAAACCTAAAGCAAATAAGCAGGAGGCTGACAGGAGACAGTGGGTACTAAACTCCAGCCTAGCCCCTCTAGCTGGGTCTTGGCCCCATGCCAGGTGAGTGCTGACTTAACCAGCTAACTATCATGGAGTCATGCAATATGCCAGATACCAATCAGATAAGAATAAATTAGAAGCAAGCCCTCTTCTCAAGAAACTCATTATCCACTGAAGGAGACAAAGATAACCATACCAAAACAAAGATACATGAGGAAGCAGTGAGAACAAACCAACCCTACACAAGAGATGACTCAAACTACATTTCAAGGAGTGAAACTGAGAATAAATATTGTGGCTTTGGGGCTGGGAGTGTAGCTCATTGGCAGAGTCTGTACTTAGCATGCATGAGGCACCAAGTTCAAACCTCAGCACCAAAACTAAAGCAGAAGAGAAAAAACAAATCTTTAATCTCAGTATATAAAAAAGTTCATAGAGAACACAATCTTCCATATCTCTAGTGACATGGAGAAGTAAAGGAAGAAAGGGAAATGAAGTGTAGTAGTTAAGGAAGATTTTCTGATTTCTATCTTGGTTTTATAAAACAATGTAACTGACCAAGAAATTATTTGGGGCTGGGGATGTAGCTCAAGTGGTAGCGTGCTCGCCTGGCATGCATGAGACACTGGATTCGATCCTCAGCCCCACAAAAAAATAAAATAAAGATATTGTGTCCACCTAAAACTAAAAAGTATTTATTTATTTATTTTTTTAGATATTTATGTTTTAGAAGTAGTTGGACACAATACCTTTATTTGTTTATTTATTTTTATGTGATGCTGAGGACCGAACCCAGGGCCTCACACATGCTAGACGAGCACTCTACCGCTGAGCCACAATCCCAGCCCTAAAACATAAATATTTAAAAAAAAAAAGAAAAAGAAATTATTAGCAATATTTGGCTAAGAAATAACAGGATGTAAAGGCCACAGATATTTGGCTGAGAAAAGAGTGAATTCAAGAGAAACTTTCTGGTTGTAGATGTACCTCAGTGACAGAGTATCTGCCTCTTTCACAAGACCCTCAGTTTATCTCCCAGCACCAAAACACTCTCCCCCACAAAGAGGAACTTTTAATTAAAGATAGAAATTAAAATTTAGGTCAAGAGATCTAGAAACTCAAGGTGTTGTAATTGAAGAATTATTATCACATAGCCTGGGGAATGGTAATACATATGAGATACACAGACTGAAAAGAAAATTAAGGACCAGAATGTTGAAAGACATTGTTCAAAAGGTGGGAAAAAGAGGAGGAACCACAGACAACAGACCAAGAAAGAAAACATGAATGAATAAATAATGAGAATGAAAGAACACACACCAAAAACACAAAGTTGAGGAAACCCAGTGAAGAGAAATCCAATCAGGGGCCTGATTAATAGTATCATTTCTTTCTTTTTTTTTTTTTTTTTAATGTATTTTTTTAGTTGTTGATGGACCTTTTTTAAATTTATTTGTATGTGGTGCTGAGAATGAACCCAGTGGCTCACCCATGCTAGGCAAGCGCATTACCACTGAGCCACAACCCCAGCCCCAACAGTATCATTTCATTCAAACAAAGTAAGGACAAAAACATCTCCACTCCAAACAAGTAGAATGATGACTCAAGTGAAGTCACTCTATTTAACAATGGGTGAGTCACTAGCATATTACTGCTTGACAAGTAAGTTCAGCCTAGTGCAGATTTCCCTCTCCCCACCAGGGTTTTCTGGTTATTGTCCTTAGCTCTTCACCAATACCCTTGGCAAACTACTACAGGCTCTACCTTGTGGAGGCGTTTGACTAATCCTTCATTATACTCTTGGCTGCCCTCAATCATGCCAGTTAGGGGGTTAGAGAACCATTCCTTGAATTCACGATGAGACTGGAAGACATGGGGCATCAAAAAGTGCATCAAGGACCACAGCTCCATGAGACTATTCTGCAAGGGAGTTCCTGTAAGGAGCAAGCGCCTCTGGCTGCAAAGAGACAAAGGGAATCAGAAGAATGGTCAGCAAGGTTCCAACCTTCTAAGTATCCTTAATATACTCCTCAACCCAGTAGTTCATCCTTCAGGTAAAGCCAATCCTCTCACAACTGCCCATCTCAATCGGTACCTATTAAAGTTCAGCAATGACTGCCAGCGTTGGGACTTGAAGTTCTTGATATTTTGAGCTTCATCCAGAATGAGATAGCGCCAGTTCTTGCGGCGGAAGGCCTGGTGGTCCTGCAGCACCAGCTTGTAAGATGTGATACACACATGGAAGGCATTGGGCTTGGTCCAGCCCTGAGGGACCAAAGAGAGAAAGTAATAGTGTGTGAAATGAAAATAAAACAAGGGAAGACAAGTTAAGGTCCTCAAGGGATAGAAGTCAGGTTGGAAGAGGATGGAATAATAGGAAGAGGAGAGAGGGACTTTATCTGAGGAAAAGGCCAAAACTGAAGAAAGCATCAATATAAGAAAGTAACCACTTGGATGATCGAACCTGCCGCTTAAGCTTCCTCTCTTTCTGGGCTCCATAGTAAGTAAGGATTTTAAAGCTGGGGCACCAACGTTTCAACTCCATCTCCCAGTTCAACATCACGCTGGTAGGAACAATGATTAAGTGGGGACCCCAGTTACCTGTTTAGAAAAAGAATTAAGACATAGTAAGGATAAGTAAGCTTTGCAGTTCTGGTTCCTAAGATATAACCCTGACCACCCTTTCCTAATAGCCCTTCCTAAGAATTCTAGAACCCACACTGTTCTCCCTACAGGGTTATTAACCAGAGTCAAATTAAGTACTTCACTCTCCTGCAGGTCAAGTCACCACCAAATAAACTCACACTGAGTTGGCCAAGAGGGCCCAGAAAGGGACCTCCCTGCTACTTACCTTTTTCACAGGCCAAGTGGGCAAGCAAGGAGATGGTCTGGATTGTCTTCCCCAGTCCCATCTCATCTGCAAGAATGCCATTAAGCTTCTTCTCATACATAGTAACCAACCAGTCAAGCCCAATGTGTTGGTACTCCCGGAGTTGGCCCCGTAGGAGCAGGGGGATAGGTGTCTTTACCTTACAGGGAGAGGAAATAAAAAAGAATCACCATAGTTGAAGTGAGGAATCTGTCACTGGAAAACCATAGTCAAGATATGAGAAAGCAGAACATGGGCCTGGGGATACCTGGGTAGTGGCCAAGGTGTAACCCTTGGGCTGTAGACTTTCAGCTGCTGCAGCAATGTCAGTAATTTCTTTCTTAGGGCCCAGAGTGGTAGTGGGCCCCGGGGTAGGAGGCCCACTGCCTCCATCTGCCTCACTCTGCTCTTCATCACGGGCAAGCAAGTACTCAACCCCAAAATCATCATCTTCCTCCTCTTCTTGATCTGCTTGGCTTTGTGATCCAGCATCTTCAGACTCATCAGATTCAGATTCCTCCGATTCTGAACTCCCACCTGTCTCTTCTTCCTCTGAATGCTCATCTTCCTCATCCTCACTCCGCTCCTCAGCAGAGTCTAAATCAAAAGACCAAGGTTTAGTGTTCCTCCAACACCTGCCCTCCCCAGTTCCTGCCTTATGACCACACCTTTACCTGACTGACTGCTACTATCCTCTTGAGGAGCTTCTTCAGCTTCTGTGGGACCCTCTAGTTCACAATCAGAGCTGTTAGCCTCAACATCCTCATCTTCATCTTCTTCTTCACTACTCCCAGAGCCTGCAGCAGAGGCATCAGAGGCATAGGCTCCTGCATACTGCTGCAACAGTTCCTCCATAGATAGCTCACCTGGTGATAAAATAAAGGGTATGTTCCTGGTTGCTTTGAAGGGAGGGAGAAAGGGTTTAAGTGTTATCAGTTCATTTTATCTAGATCTCTATAAACATTACTAGGCCCAAGTCTAAAGGAAGACAAGAGTGTACTTTCAGTACCGGCTACCAAAGCCAAGTCCAACCTGGGATACAACCATGGTGGTGCTGCCTTCTTCTGAGAAGTATGTTATCAATCTGGTAAACTTCCTTTCAAGATTCAGGTCAAATATTGCCAATATCCTTTATTATACGGTGCTGAGGATCAAACCCAGTGCCTCACACATGCCAGACAAGTGCACTACCACTGAGCTACAACCCACCCCCACCAATATCCTCTTAAAGCAGCTCTTCCCTGCACTAAACTCCAATATCAACCTTCAAATTTCCACTATGAGTATTCAGCACTTTCTACTTCGTTTTTCCTTTATAATTCTACCTTTACCATTAGACCCAGAGTTACACCAGAGAAATAAAAAATATTTTAGGGGGGCTAGAGTGGTGACTCAGTGGTAGAGCGCCTGTCTAGCATGTGCAAGGCACTGGGTTCAATTCTCAGCACCATATATAAGTAAATAATATAAAGGTTCAATGACAACTAAAAATTTTTTTAAAAAAGTATCTTATTCATTGCTCTGTTCTAGACCCTGTGCATCAAGTGGATGCTCAGTAAAATATCAGGGGACTATCACCTTCTCGAGCCAACTCGCTCAGCTCCATGGCATGATCCACATCCCCTTCCAACTGCTCCTCAGCTGCTATAGTATCCTCTTCATCCTCCGCTAGGAGACAGAATGAAGCAGGATCAGGAAAGAGTCACAAGACAGTTCAAGAGAAAAAAATGAAAAAGCCTGAAAGGTTAGGTCCAAACATTATTCAAGGGGTAAGGGGCAAGAGGATTAAGAGAATAGGGCTGACCTTCATCTTCATTGGCAGTAAACTCTTCATCATCTTCATCTGGATGCCAAGGTTGTTTGTTGTGCTGTGTGACAGAGGAAGGTGGGGGCTTCACCTAAATGGATGAAAAGGAGGGCCAGAGGTTAGAAGAGCAAGAGGAAGGTACAATGTTGAGTAAGACATCACAAAATGATCTCTGTTCCAATGAGTAACACCTGCCACTGCTACAGTACCAGGGGCAAGGATGCAATCAAGGGTTTTCTCTCAGCACCAGCTACCAAATCCTGTCCCCACTGCTGGGGCAGGATCTGTGAAAGTGCTAGGAAATAACAGTCCCCAACAAATGGACGTATGGATATACACAGCACACAGGTCCAGAGAAGACTTCAAGGTGACCATCCCAACACTCAACTTACAAACTAATACAAGGAGTATTATGGTCATTTCACAGAAGTGACAAGGAATAGCCAAAATAAGACCACACTGCAATTTAGAGTACAGTAAGTAAACTCTTTTCACTATAACAGAAACTGCTAACTGCAGGCTAAAACCCAGATTCTTTCCTAGCCACTCCTAAATTAGAACTCAACTGTCCTTAACCAGGGAGAACTCTCAAAAATACATCCAACATCATAGCCCAGAACTCAAACCTGAAATTCTCCCAGTGCTTCTACTCTGAACCCTCCCCTCCAACTCCCGTTCCCATACCTCCAACACCTGAGAAGGTTCTTCTTCAACACTTTCTTCAGGCCCATCTCGTGTGTCACTATCATGAGAGGAAGGGGTTTGAAAGGGGCTAGAAGGCCCTCCCAACAGTTGAGGGGGGAGAGAACGGAGCAGCTCTTCCAGGGGCAGTTCTCCCTCACGTCGAAGCAGCTCAATCTCACGCCTCTGGGTCTCTGCATCATTGCCTTCTTGTTGTTCTTCAACCTCAATGGTTTCCTCATCATCTTCCTCCTCCTCTTGGGGCTGGAAGTCCCCATCTATAGCAGGAGAACAAGGTCACAAAGTCCACGGGCCCTGCAAGCCACAGGGTGGGTTTTTCAGCTCTGGAAAGGGTGTGAGGGGAAGAGTAACAGGGCCAAAGAGAATACACACCTTCATCATCCAGCCGGGAAGCAGTGGGTGGAGGACTGGAAGCAGCTGAGGAAGAGCCAAGGCAAGGGGAAGAGCCAGCTTTGCTGGAGGCTAGTGGTTGGTTGAGGCTCTGAGACAGAAGGTCTGAGTACTTTTCAGTTTGCCCCACAATGAAGTCCAGATGGAGGTCCAAGGCTTTTTTGCGCTTTTCCTCAAGCCGGGACTGCTGCTTGAATTGCACCACCTGCCACCATCATAAAAGGGACTGCTCACCAAAATAACCATGTATATACTCTTTTGTCTAACTTTAGGAAGGCCTCCTCTATCCTAGACCTTGGGCTGACCACTCAAGAAGAGCTAAATAGTTTTTAGGAGGTTTGAGATGTATAACTCAATAGTAGAGTACTTGCCTACAATGCACAAAGCCCTGTGTTTGACCCTCAAAGCCACAAAAAAAACCAAAAAGAAGAAAAACCCTTAAATAATCTGAAGGATCTCATGATTTAATAGCATACTTCTGAGGAAAGCATAAAAGGAATAGAAGGAATAGAAGAATTTAGACTTCACCAGCTCGGGATGATTTACAGATGAATCTGGAGCTATATCTTAAAACACGTGGCACTGTGGTAGCTCAGTGCACAAAGCCCTGTGTTCAATCCCCAGAATAGAATAGGAAAAAAAAAAAAAAGGTGGGTGTTTCCTAAATACAAATGTGAAAAGTCTTCCCAGCAGCAAAAATATCTTGTGTAAAATGGTCAGAAAGATGTATCAACCTAAGATGAAAAAAGATTAAAAAAAAAAAAAAAGCACTGCAAGTATAATTCGGTGGCAGAGGCAGAGCAAGAACTTAGCATGCACAAGACCAAGACCTTAACTTCAATTCCCCAGCTTAAAAAAAAAAAAGGCAAAAAGCAAGTCAGGCATGGTGTTGCATGATTGTAATCCTATCTACTTGGAAGGATTACAACGTCCAGGCTAACTTCAGCAACTTAGAGAAACCTGTCTCAAAATAAAAAAATAAAGGACTGGGGATGTAGCTCAGTGGTAGAGTGCACTGCAGTCAGACATGATGGCACATGCCTATAATCCCAGCTCCTGGGTGGCTGAGATAAAAGAATCATATGAACCCATTAAGTTCAAGACCACCCTGTGCAACATAGTGAGATGTCATCTCTACAAAACTGGGCATGTACTAAACTCTGAATTTGTATGTATTTCTTCATAGTTACTCTCTAAACAAAACATTGTAACCATGACTTATGTAGCATTTATGAATACATTATAAAGACTATTTTATTTATAAAGCATTTATTAATATTTTAATAAATATTTACCTAGCATTTGTGTCATACTAGTAATCTAAAGATATATTTTTAAATATTTATTTTTTAATTGTAGTTGAACACAACACTATACTTTATTTATCTTTATGTGGTGCTGAGGATCAAACCCAGGACCTTGCATGTGCTAGGCAAGCGCTCTACCCGTGAGCTACAACTTCAGCCCTAAAAATATTTTTTAAAGGACATGGGAAGATGTGGGTAGGTTATATGCAAATACTGTGGCCTTTTACATATTGGACTTGAGCATTCCCAGGTTTTGGAACCTGCAGAGATTCCTTGAACTAATTCCCTACAGATACTGAGGGAGGACAGAACTTGAGAAACCATTTACAACTTAACACATAGGCAATGGGAATTTTGATGGCATTCAAGAAAAATAAACACGTATATGACATAAATGTGTTTTAGAAAAAGCATGTTAGTCATGTGTGGTGGTGCATGCCTGTAATTCCAATGCACTCAGGAGATTGAGGCTGGAGGATCCAAAGTTCAAGGCTAAGGCCAGCCTCAGCAACTTAGCTAGAACTCACATTAAAAAAAAAAAAAGGAAGAGGAAAGTAAAAGCATACTACAAGACTTTCAAAGAACAAATGAGCCAAGGAGTCCTGTTAATAATCCCCAAAGGCATGGCCCTTATCTTGCCACCATATTTCCTTCTTTCTCACAGCACTAAATGCTAAAAAGGCCCAATGCACAAGAGAAATGTCATTAGAGTTCCTTGAAATTATAATATTCATTCTGTCAAGGAAAGTTTTCATCATTCCTACTATCTTACCATCCTCCAACATGATCTAGGACCATTTCCTTTTTCCAATTCCCATCACTTACCTTTTCCACATTACTCCAGAACTGTCTGACATCCTTGGCCATAGTGGAAGCAATTCGGCGCAACTTTGCCTGTTCTTCCCTCCGAGCCCGTTCCTCTTTCTGCCGCTGCTCCTCGTGGTGTCGGATCACCATGCGTACCACCTAAGAATAAAGACCCAGAGTGAAAACACTCAAAGCCAGACCTCCATATCCATCCAACCAAAAGCAAAGGCCAAGAAATACAGGATGTTAGGTTTGCCTCTTAATTCTATAAGCATCAAAAAAATGTCTACACCATTCTGTTTGGCTCTCTTCCAACTAAGCTACGCATTAAGGGAAAGCATACCTGAATGGAAGGTACACCCAACTGAGAACATACCTTACGGGCCACACCCCGTTTCCATCGGCGCTCCTGAGCAAAGTCGGCAGAGAGCCACTGCATCTCCTCACACAGGTAGTCCCAGTGGCCCTTGGGCCGAGGGGGCTCTGGCACCTTAGGCAACCTCTTCAGTGACCAGAAACCCTCTTTCCGCAGCTCAGCAATCCGAGTCTCAATTTCAGCTTCCTAATGAGGGAGAGTTAGGTCAACAACTCCTAGAGATATACAGGCCATCTCATTACAATAACTGAATTCCTGAGCACTGATTGGGCCGAGTATGCTATGCTTATATTGTGTCCTATGCCAATCTTCAGATGAGGAGAAACAAAGATCAGAGAGATTAAATGATTTGAATGAAATCATAAAACCAGATAGTAAAAGTTGGGAACCAAAAAAACAGTTCTAAGGATTACAGACAACATTTCATGTGATTTCCATTCTTTCGCACAATTTCCATATCCTGTGGATACAGGTGAAATTTGAAAAAACATATGTTTTTTCAAGCAGGGAGTATATTTCCTTCTCTCTTTCATTTTTTTTCTTTTTTTGTACTGTAAATTTAACCCAGGGACGACTGAGTTATACCCACACCCCAGCCTTTACTTTTCTGAGTTGAAGTTGCCAAAGCCAGCCTCAAATTTGAAATCCTCCCACTTCTGCCTCTTGAGTAGCTGGGATTACAGGCTATAAAACCATGCCTGGCTGCTTACTTCTTAACTCTAGATAAAAGGGCTCTTTATTACTGTAGAATTCTATTTCCTCAGGATATGTTCAAGCTGTATTAAGATTATAAATATGGTACATAACCCAATTTACACAATCATCTTTCTGTATTTAAAATCATTCTGGGGGCTGGAGATGTAGCTCAGTGGTAACACTTGACTAGCACATACAAGGCCCTGGGTTTAATCCATACCACCACCCAAAGAAAAAAAAAAAGGTAAAAGCACAGTTTTATGTGAAAATACTTTTAAAAGCTACACATAAAAAGATTAACAGTGATTAGGTATAACAGAAATACAATGAGATAGTCATCATTACTAAAATTTCTACATTGATTAAATTTGTAGTAAGATAAACATTAAAACCCTCTGAAATGTTTTAATAGCGGTGGCTTAAAAAATCCAAGACAGGGCTGGGGGTTGTGGCTCAGTGGTAGAGCGCTTGCCTAGCATGTGCGAGGCCCTGGGTTCGATCTTCAGCACTGCCTATAAATAAAGGAATTCTGCGCAACTACAACTAAAAAATAAATAAATATTAAAAAACAAAAGGAAAAAAACCTATTTCTCTAACAAGTTCCCAGGGACCACAGAAATAATAAGTACAAACCAGTGAGCATCACCATTTACAAAGCACTTTCATGTCTAATTCCTTCTTTAATTTAAACCTCGTAACAGAGCCAGGATGTAGTTGTGTGGAGGAGTACCTGTCTAGTACTCGTGAAACCCTGGGCTCAATCCCAGCTCTGCTCAAAAAAAACAAAACAAAACAAAAGAAAGAAAAAAGAAAAGAAAGAAATCCCAGCAACTTGGGAGGCTGAGACAGGAGGATCGCAAGTTCAAAGCCAGCCTCAGCAAAAGTGAGGCACTAAGCAACTCAGTGAGACCCTGTCTCTTAATAAAATACAAAATAGGGCTGGGGATGTGGCTCAAGTGGTAGCGCGCTCGCCTGGCATGCGTGCGGCCCAGGTTCGATCCTCAGCACCACATACAAACAAAGATGTGGTATCTGCCAAAAACTAAAAAAAAAAAAAAAAAAAAAAATATTAAAAATTCTCTTTCTGGAACTGGGATTGTGGCTCAGTGGTAGAATGCTCGCCTAGCATGCATGAGGCACTGGGTTTGATCCTCAGCACCACATAAAAGTAAAAGATATTGTGTCCACCTAAAAATTAAAAAAAAAATAAATAAATAAATATTAAAAAAAAAATTCTCTTTCTCTCTCCCTCTCTTAAAAAAAAATATATTGTTTAAAAATAAATAAATAAATAAAATAAAATACAAAATAGGGCTGGGGATGTGGCTCAGAGGCTCAATGCCCCTGAGTTCAATCCCTGGTACCAAAGAGAAAGAAAGAAAAAAAGGAAGGAAGGAAAGACAAAGAAGCTAGACACAGTGGTGCATTCCTGTAATCTCAGCAACTCAGGAGGCTGAGGCAGTGAGACCCTGTCTCTAAATAAAATATAAAAAAGGTCTGGGGATGTGGTTCAGTGTTTAAGCACCCCTAGGTTCAATCCTCAGTACAAAAAAAATTTTTAAAAATTCTACAGTAAATCTCACACCATCCCTATCCCTATTTTAATAAAGAAGAATGATGATGTATGCCTGCAATCGCAGCTATTCAGAAGGCTGAGGCAGGAGGAACACAAGTTCAAGGCTAGCCTGAGCAACACAGTGAGGACCCACCTCCAAAAACAAAAAAAGAAAAACATGGCTTAGAATTCAAGTTCCAGAGCTGGGGTTATGGCTCAGTGGTAGTAGAGTGCTTGTCTAGTATGTGTGAGGCACTGGGTTCAATTCTCAGCACCACATAAAAATAAAAAAAAAAAAAAATTCAAGCTCAAGCAATTTGCTCAAAATGATATAAATTAATAAAGAGCCCATACTAAATCCATAAGAAACAGATATACAATATACATATACCCATGGACATGGAAATTAAGAGAAGACTCCTAAAAATTCTCATGAGTTTTCTCAGTACATACATGCTTGGCCTGCTCTGCGATTTCAGCATGGCTCTTCTCCCACTTTGGGCCCCTGTTAGCCAGGTCAGCAGCCTGTGGTAAACTGAGCCCCTCCAAGGGCACTGTGGCACCATCTGGGGGGCCTGGAGGTCCATCCAGAGAGGAATCTTGAGCTATGTGCTGGGGGGAGATGCCGCCTGCCCCACTAGAGGCTGGGGAACTAGATGAGGCAGGGGACACAGGATTGCTGCCTGTCATGCCGTCCGACACCATCTAGAAAATGGAAAAATGATGAAGAAAATGAATGTACCGTGTTAAATGTTTTAAGTATATTATTCTATCCCATTTTCATACAAAATTCTGGAATAAGATTATCAATCTCGTTTAAAAAAAAATTAAGATGAAATTTTAACAAGTTGCTCAAGATGGTAGTGGCAATTTTATAGTCCTATGCAATAAATCTGAGTTACCACTAAAATCAAGAGACACCAGAAAAAAACTCTTCACACTGGGGATGTGGGGTTGGAGATGGATAGTGTTCTCAAACTTCTACATATTACTTTACAAAGTAACGCATAAGACATACAAAATAAAGTTCTACTAAAATATGAATCCTCAGGGAACTCATGAATTTCACTCCAACACACAAACCTTACAGTACAACAAATTCCTACCTCAGCTAAGTGACACATTTTACCAATTGCTAAAGATACCAAATATAGGGGCTGGAGTTCAGCTCAGTGGTAGAGTGCTTGCCTAGTGCTTGCCTATGTGAGGCACTGGGTTCAATCCTCAGCACTACATAAAAAAATAAAAGTTATTTTAAAAAGAAAAGAAAAAAATGGAATACCAAATCCATACACTTCAAAAATCTACTGTTAAGGGAAAAAAAAAAAAAAAGAAGAAAAGGCCGAGTGTGGTAGCAAATGCCTGTAATCCCAGTGGCTCAGGGGGATTGTGATTTCAAAGCCAGCCTCACCAACTTAGCAAGGCCATAAGCAACTCAGCAAGACCATCCCTAAATAAAATATAAAAAAGGTCTGGGGATGTGGCTTGTGTTAAGTGCCCCTGGGTTCAATCTCCAGTACAAAAAAAAAAACCCTACTGTTCACAAACCTGGATCTATTGAGTCTGAAAAGTAATGCACTTGGGGGCTGGGGCTTGGTGGTGGTGAATCTGCCTACCATGTGTGAGGCGCTGGGTTCGATCCTCAGCACCACAAAGAAATAAATGGATAAAATGGAGGTGTTGTGTCCATCTACAACTACAAATTAAAAAAAAAAAAAAGTAATGCTTTTTTCCTACCCTACACGCTTCTTTGGTATCAGAAAAGAGTAAATGCCACACATGAGACTTTACTCTTTTCTAGTTCCCAAAGAGGTCAAACCACTGGTAAAGCATACAGTCTTGGAAGCATGAAGCCCAACCTCCATTTCCCACCTGGCCTAACTCAACCATTTTCAGGTAGTATAGAGCTCTGCCCTCTTGGAGGTCAATACTGCATTAATGTCAAATAAAATGTGATTATCCAACAGGATTAACATACTACAGCCCAGTCCACCTGAATGAGCACCAAAGATTCTCCAGACTCAGCTACTTGGGCAGCTAGGATCTGCCACATTTCTTCTGCCTCAAAGCCAGCAGTCCACAAAGCAGAAGCAGAAAAGGAACCCTCTCCACTTTCAAACCTGTGTCTGTAGGACTGGGAGCTGAGGATGAGCAGAGGAGGGGCTGCTCTGCATGGTCCCACTCCCAGGCTCCTTGTTGGATGCCTGAAGAATGACTGGGTCGTTATCACCACTGCTGCACGCCGAGGGGATGGCGTCCGGCTGCAGGGCATGCTGGGAGCTGGCCTCATTCTGGGCCACCGGCCACCGGGACCCACCTTCCAGGGCCCGGGGCCCACCAGGGCGTCCCAGTCTCCGCTCAGGTCCACCAGCCTCTGGAGCACCTAAAGTTGAGTAAAAGAGAGGTAAGAAAGTTTTTAAAATCTTTTTTTAAAAGCCAGGAAAACACAGTCCTTACAGCTTATGTTTCTTAAGCATTTACTATTTCCGTGTCAGATATTTTATAAAGCATCTGCTTGATGTGTTCTAAAATCTTCATATCTCCTTTTGAATCAGGTGCCTTTCATAACATAAATATTTATTTCCTTCTATACACTGAAAACTGAGAATAAAGCCACAGAGAAAAGATCCCTGACCTAAATGGAAGTTATGCTCCAATGTTATATCTATTTCAAAAATTAGGAAACGAGGATACAGATCAAATGACTTAAATAAAGTCATACATTAAGGAAGCAGCAGAATTAAATCCAGGTAGTCTCATGCCAAACCCACAGAGAACTTGCTACTCTAACTGGTGAAGCCAAGGTGACCAGATCTTCCTCTATCCACAGCCCCAGCTCTGTTGTTGGACCACTATCATTAAAAACGCTAAAGAAAATTCACATGTAAATATCCCCATAGTTCTGCAGAGCAAAAATTTACAGGTATTAGCCTGCAATTTCTTGCACCATCTCACACATTTCTTCCCGTTAGCATGTGTACACAAAATGGTATCTGAACCCTCACCTGTGTGAGCTGAGACCACACCCCCTGTTAAAGTCTGCACTTCCACGGTGCTGCCGTACTGAGGGGAATTACACCTAAAATAGAAGGGGAGAACAGCAGCAGTAAGGAAACAATTCACATTTGCCAACATCCTCCAAAAGCTTATTTTTACTCCAGCTTTTTAAGGCTTTTAAATATACCCAAATCAGTTCTTGAAGTAGTAGAAAATTCAGAAAAGTAAAAGCAAATTATGTTTCATACAAAACAGAATTCCTTAGGGAATAAAATACGGGATGGGAAGTAGGAACAGGGAAGAAGCAAAGCAAAAAATAAAAAGTTAAAAGCTTAAAAGTAAAAGCTCCAATCATGGAATGAAAGCAAATAAAACTAGCTGTCACATCCAGAAGCTCAAAATGATGCTGCTTTTTCAGTGAACTGAACAAGCCAGGAAAATGAATGGAATTCTCAGTGAATAAGCAAACATACTGGTAACAAGATCTACTCAGGATTTAAGACCCATCCTGAATCTTATACACTTCCCCAGACCCTAGAACTATAGCAAGATACTTAGGAAGCAATAGGATGTGAGAAAGGCCCACAATGAAGAACCATGCTCCGGAAACAAGCAGAGTTAACCCCCAAAAGTCCCGGAAGTGTCACCGCCCCCCCACCCCCCGTGTTTAAGGAAATTCCTTAACCACGGTGCCTCTTTTGATTCAGTCCCTCCTCCACAACAGATTCCCAGGACCCAAGTTAACCAGACTCCAAGAAGCCTGAACTCTTGACCCCAGTGTTCATTACCATCTCCTAACCCCTCCCAGCAGACTGACCCAGCGTGACCCCTGACCTCTGCCCAAGTTGCCACTAGCCCTGATAGCCCCGCCCCCTCCTCGACTCCCACCCCACCCAACGTGCGCGCCAGACTGGGGGAGGGGCCCGCGCGTGCGCGCCTGGAGGCGGAGCGAGCCGGCAGCGCGCACGGCCCGGGGGCTCCCGCCAGAACCCAAACCCACGCACACAAGGGTCGCAGGACTGGAAAGTCCCTCGTCCACGCCCGTCAGGGAGCACCCCCCCATCAATAGACTGCGAAAAGCTGAGAGGTGGGAGGGTTCGTGCCACCAGGCCCTGGTCCAATGACTGGATATGGTGGGCGCGCGCCCCGACCACTCGTCCCACGCCCCCCTTCCTCTTCCCGCGCGCCCCTGAGGGGGCACTGGGTTGGTGGGCGGGCAGGAGCGCACCTGGGTCCGTCCTCTCAGGGCTTGCTCGCTCAGGCACGCGTGCGCAGAAGGGCGGGAGAGGAGAAGAGAGGCGCTGGGGCCCAGTGCTGGCCGGACTGGCCCCCTCAGTCTGTCTCTATGGGCGCGCGCCGACAGCCTCGCGCACCGGCCCCGGGGCCCCGGCTGAAGGTGCGCGCGCAGCACCCCGGGAAGGTGGGAGGGAGGCGGTGGCGGAAAGATGCGCGCGCAATCACCCGTCAGGGGAGGGGGAACTGCGGAGCGTCCGCCATCTTGTCTCCCTCTCCTTACCTGCGTCCTCGGGGGCGTGTGCACCACCCCCCCTCCCGCCAAGGAGGGGGGAGGGCCCCCTCTTGGCCGCTGCCTTCACAGCCTTTAAATTCCCTTGGGGACCGCGGCTATTGCCACCGCTTGTTTCCACTGCCTCTTCTCACAGCACAGAGATGCGGGCAGTGGGTTGGAAAAAAGGGAGACGCTACTCCCAGCGAACCGCCGCCGCCGCTCCCGAGGCCTCACCAAAATGGCCGCCACCGTCTCGGCCGCCACCACCACCACAACCACCACTGCTCGCTATCGCTACCGCCGGCGAGGCCCGTCGTCTCGCGAGAGACAGTAACTGGAGGTTGGGGAAACGAGAAGCCCCGCGTTCTATAGCGTAGGGCGCAGCCCGATGCGCAAAGCAAGCTGGGAGATGTAGTCTCCTCGAGGCTCCGGGTTGGCTAGCATTCATCGGAGCTTCTTAAGACTCGCTGCTGAAGCTTTTTGGGGCTGCATTGCGGCTTCCAACTCCGACCACCGTCATCTCCACTCACTTTTTTAAAAAAACATATCCCCCAGTGAGATACAGCAAGTTAGCGAAACTAAGGCCTCCTAACTTTTATGGAAGCCTTCTTTTAACAGCTGTTCCTTAAATGTCAGAATAGTTTACCCATAGCTCCCCATAGCACCTATGTCATTTGTTCGCAAACTTTCTAGGTTAAGAACCCTTTGAGAATCTGATAACCTCACCCCGGAATAGTACAATAATAGCTACCTTCAAGTGAGGCTATTTTGTCTCTTTTAAAAGCAACATTTCTTCAAACAGATCTCCATTTTACAAATGAATTGAGACTCAGAGGTTAACCACAGCGATAGAGCCCAAAGCCAACACTTGTAGCCAAACACGATCTCACAAAATTTTACTACCAGAAGCCCACCTTGGGAGACCAGGTTTGGGAGACCAGGTTAGGAAACCCTAAAAAAACTTAATTCGACTCTTCCTTTTCATACAGTTTAGCCTTTCCCTGCGAAAAAGATATTGTTGGTTCCTTTTACAGATGTTTTAGTTGAGTAAAAAGTGAATGATACCCGTCTTTTTTTGGGGGGAGGGGGTGCTAGGGCTTGAACCCAGGGCCTCTGGCACACTCTACCTTTAAGCTACATTGCCAGCAAAGCCCATCTTTATAGACCTACTCCCATTACACTTACAAGAGAGGAAGTCAGGTAGAGTCTGAGTGAGTTGGACTTAGCTTTGTGCTACTAATTCCTTGTTAGTAACCTTGAGCATTTCACTTCACTTCTCTGAACCTCAGTTTCCTAATCTATAACATGGGGGTAGAGTCTCTGATGTAAAATTACTTGAAAGCCCCAAAGAACCTTCTGAATGCAGAATGTTTTTAGGACCTCTATTTCAAAGTCTTAAACTTACAGTATATGCTTTAAATAGTTTGTGTGTGTGTTCTGCAGTACTGGGGATTGAACCCAGGGCTTTGCACATAATAGGCATGTACTCTACCACTGAGCTACATCCGAAGCCCTACACAGTGTTGTTTTTTGTTTCTCTGTTTGTTTTTTGGTACTGAGGATTGAACACAGGGGAACTTAACCACTGAACCTCATCCCCAGCCCACTACACAGTGTTTAAATGTTCTCAGTATTAGCAGAAGTTCCAGGAGGAGAATAAGGTCTCCAACTTACTTGCACCTCACCATTCCCAATTCCTTTGCACTGGGCAACTTAACACATTTGTCATATCTGTCAAATTTGGCTCTTTTTTTTAATTGCTTTTATTTTTTTAAATACATGACAGCGGAATGCATCACAATTCTTATTTCATATATAGAACACAATTTTTCATATCTCTGTTTATAAAGTATATTCACACCAATTTATGTCTTCATACATGTACTTTGGATAATGATGTCCATCACATTCCACCATCATTGCTAACCCCCTGCCCATCCCTTCCCCTCCCACCCCTCTCTGTGTGGCTCTTGAAAGCAGTGGAATTTGCATCATCTCTTGCATATGAATGTTGGTGAGCACACTCTCCTGAATAGTATTTCCTCTATGCCATTTCATGTCAGACTCTCTGCTGGGTGCACTGACAAAGACAGGAAGGAAGATGGCACAGTCCTTGCTCTCAAGAATTTAATCTTGCAAGGTGTGTTGGTGCACACCTATAGTCCCAGCTACCCAGGAAGCTGAGACAGGAAGATTGCTTGAGCTGGGAGTTAGAGACCAGCAACATAGCAAGACTCCAGCTCAAAAAAAAAGATTACTTGTTCTCATTTGGGGATGAGCTGTGAGCTTGATAAAAATCATGGCAGAATGTTCTGCTACATCAGGAGAAGAGTTATTAAAGAACTCACCAAAGGTTGGGTTGGATACTCAGACATTAAGAGGGCTGGGGTTGTGGCTTGATGGTAAGGCACTTGCCTAGCATGTGTGAGGAACTGGGTTCAATTCTCAGCACTGCATATAAATAAATGAATAAAGGTTCATCAACATCTAAAAAAAAAATTTTTAAGGGTTGGGGTTCTGACTCAGTGGAAAAGTGCTTGGCTAGCACATGTGAGTCACGGGTTCAATCCTCAGCGCCACATAAAAACAAATAAAGGTATTGTGTCCATCTACAACTAAAAGAATTGAAAAAAAAAAAAAAAAAAAGATGTTAGGGAAGTCACTTGGACCCAAATTGGTAAAGACCCAGCATATAGGTTAGGTATGGGCCTTTTAGAATGAGAAGGAACTACCGAAAGTTGTTGAGCATGGGATTGGCCAGGTTAGAGATCACTTTACAAAGACTAATCTAACAGGATGGCTGTAAGAATACCTGAATACCTGAAGGCTGGAGATGGGGAGGTTGTGAACATAACCCAGTGTAATGGAAGCCTTTTGCCAGGAGGTGGCAGTGGAGATGGGGAAAAGAGAAAGGAGGAAGAATTAGAACTTGGCAATGACGGGCCTGTGAAGAGCATACCCCTTGCCTTCTCTGAAGCTGGCCTTTCCCAAGCTTCTCCTACCTTCCTGGCTTGGACCCCCTCCGTCAATTGTTGGGGTGCCTAAGGATTCTTTCCTCAATTGCCTTCTCTCATCCAGTGTGTTCTCAAGGACAGAGGTAAATAGCCTGAAACTAATGAAGTTTCTGGGACTCTCACATGGACCCTTCATTCACGAGCTAGAAATGGCGGGAGGTTATTAAAAAACATATAGGTGAGGTAGGGAAGCCACATTGTAACCAGAAAGCACTTGCATTGTAAGCATTTCTGCTAATTTGTCTAAAAACATCTCAAAAGAAAAGAACACTAATCTCTAAGGCTCCCATAATTTATCATATTCTTGTGCATTCTTATTACCATCTGATAAGCAAAAGACTCCCAAGAATTATCCCCAGCTTAGAACTTGGGTTCCCTGATATAATCATACTTCACTGGGCATACTGAAAATTGAGGTTTGTAATGGTAACCTGGAGTCAGTCAAAAACTCTGCAGTGTACTGAATCATCACATAAAGATTAAAATTGTTCAGTGTTCAAAAAATCAAACTTGGATTCTCCTTTGTCTCCTGTATTCCTCCTACAGGTGGCCACCTAAGAGCCTCTGATTCACATATCCAAATGTGAACTTATGATCTGAAACACAAAACCTGTTCTGCTTCACCTCTTCATCATTTATCTGATTGCTCATACTAGAAAAGCTAGAAATGGCCAGGCATGGTGGCCCACACATGTAATCTCAGTGACTTGAGAGGCTAAGGGAGGAGGATTGCAAATTAGAGATCAGCTTCATCAATTTAGCAAGGCCCTAAGCAACTTAGTGAGACCCTGTCTCAAAAAGTAAAGGGCTAGGAGGAATACAGCTCGGTGTTTAAATGCTCCTGGGTTCAATTCCTGGTACCCCCCCAAAAAACAAAACAAAACAAAAACTAGAAGTGTAGATCTTCCCTTTTACTCTACCCCACATTATCCAGTCACCTAACTTTGTCAATGACATCTCCCTTTTTTGTTTTGTTTTCTCTCTATATATATATTTTTTTTTTCTGTACCTAGGATTGAACTGAGGGGTGTTTAACCACTGAGCCACATCCCCAACCCTTCTTTGTATTTTATTTAGAGACAGGGTCTCACTGAGTTGCTTAGAGCCTCACTGGCTTTGAAATTGCAATCCTCTTGCCTCAGCTTCCCTAGCTACTGGGATTACAGGCCTGTGCCACCACACCCACCCTGTTTTGTTTTTTGCTGTGCTGGGAATTGAACCCAGGTTTTCATTTTTGCTGAGCAAGCACTTTTGTTGGGTACTGGGGATTGAACCCAGGGACACTGTGTAACTGAACTATGTCGCCAGCATTTTATTTTTTATTTTGAGACAGTGTCTTACTAAGTTACTTAGGGCCCCACTAAGTTGCTGAGGCTGGCCTCAAACTTGAAATCCTCTTTCCTCAGTCTCCCAAGTCTCTGGGATTACAGGTTTGCACCACCATGCCCAGCATCTTAAATAAAATTTTTAATCTTAAAAGAAATCTTTAAATCTTAAGTAAATCTTAAGTTTCTCCATACTATCCATTTATTGGAAGCCCCCCTAAATCCTAACACTTCAATGATTTATAATCAAGAACTAGCTGGTGAGAACCTTAGCCCTGGCCTCTGCCTCCCCACCTATACTTTGATATGGACAATTGATATTTCCTCTCTCTTATGTAAAGTATTATGCAAATAAAGCTTTTTGGTGAATTAAGCTTTCTAGCTTCTTGCTCTTCCATTCAACAGCTGCTTCCAACCTCCTGGCAAGTAAGTGTTCTTGGTCTTTGGCAGTCTCTGCCAGTCTCCTAATTGATCTCCCTGTAGCCAGTCTCTCCATCCACCAAATTCCCAGTTCCTGTGGGGTTTCCATGCCAAAAGGTGAAACAGAATAATCATGTGAGAGTGTAACATAATGTTGGGGCCAATGAGGATGCATAACATCATAAAGTGGTGGAGAGGGGGCTGGGGATGTGGCTCAAGCGGTAGCGCGCTCGCCTGGCATGCGTGCAGCCCGGGTTTGAGCCTCAGCACCACATACAAACAAAGATGAGTCCGCCGAGAATTAAAAAAATAAATATTTAAAAAAATAAAAATAAAGTGGTGGAGAGGGTTAGGGGAGATGCTATTGAAGACAAAACGGTCTCTTGGGAGGTGGAAGTCAACAGAGACCTGAAGTTTTCTCTGTACAACAACCAAGGAAAATGTGACAGAGCCACTCTACTTCAAGTCTTTTCCTACCTCCCATGAAATTTCTTTCTGAGACCCACAACACACAGCATGGTGAGCCCCTGCCAAATTCTCCAGCCATTGCCCCCAGCCCTCTTTACTTCATCCACTTTCTTTACTGGCTCTTTCTCCACTCTGGGCTTTCTCACACTGCTTCTTTATTTCCCTCCACCTAGTTAAAACCCACAAATTTTAGCCCCAAGGTAATGTCACTACCTCCAGAAGCCTTCTCTTCCCTTCAGCTACATTAAGTCTCCTATAACATTGTGTTTGTTTGCTTCTCAGCACTTGAATAACATTAGAAATACTCCCTTGAGTTCTCATCTGTCTTGTTCACATCAGTACAGGGCCTATACCCATTGTCTAACTGAGTCCCAGACACATTGAAAACCAACCAGAGGGCTTGGTTGTTGCCTGTTTTATGTACATGATAGCAATAATTTGTATGTGTTAAATTTACTCACAAGGGCTGGGTTTGTGGCTCAGTGGTAGAGCACTTGCCCAGCATGGGTGAAACACTTGAGTTCAATTCTCAGCACCACATATAAATGAAACAAATGTCCGCTGACAGCTAAAAAAAAATTTTTTAAATTCATTTACAAATAAAATAATGACAAACACTAAATACCAACCTTTTTTTTGGGGGGTGTACTGGGGATTAAACCCAGGCATGTTTAACCACTGGGCCACATCCCCAGCCCTAGTTTTTATTTTGAGATGGGGTCCCACTAAATTGCTCAAGGCTTCGCTAAATTGCTGAGGCTGGCTTTGAACTTGCGATCCTCCTGCCTCAGCCTCCCCAGTGGCTGGGATTACAGGTGTGGGCTACTCATGGGGAACATCAGCCTTTTTATACAAAGGAAGCCAATTCTCACAATAACCCTAGGAAGTAGGTTACCATCTGCCTTTTACAGATGGTAAAAGGGATGCTAAAGTAACTTGCCCCAAATTCCACAGGTGGAAAATAGGATAGGGACTTGAACCCAGAAAGACTGACATCTGTGCTCTCAACTGCCATACCTGTCAAGTTCAGGTGTATTATGTTCCACACATTAGCCAAGGCACTGGGGAGATAATATTGAGAAAAAAATATCAAAGTTCAAGTTTTTATCAAGCTTATGTTCCTGGTGGGGGAAAATAAAGAGCAAACATATAAACAACAGTATAAAATAGTAATGGGTAATATGTTTTATGAAGAAATTAAAGCCAGAGTGTTATTGGAGAGTTGGGCACAGAGGCCCCCATCTCAGCAACTTGGGAGTTTGAAACAGGAGGACTGCAAATTTGAGGTCAGTTTCTGCAAGTTAGTGAGACTCTGTCTCAAAATAACAAATAAGACAGGCACAGTGGCATATGCCTGTAATCCCAGCAGTTTAGGAAGCTGAGGCAGGAGGATTGCAAGTTTGAGGCCAGCCTCAGCAATTTAGTGAGACCATATCTCAAAATAAAAAAATAAAAAGACCTGGGGTTGTGGTTCAGTGGTAGAGCATTCCTGGGTTCAATTCCTAGTACCACAAAAAGAAAAATCATGATAGAGGGGTAAGAGGCAGGGGACAGGTTGTCTGGAAAGTCCTCCCTAGTATAACATGTGAACAGAAATGCTTTGGGGGGAAAATATTCTCAGCAGAAGTAAGTATTGCATCCAGCCTCTCCTGACAAGATTTAATCAGAACACTGTATGTCATAGGAGAGCAGCAGGAGATGAGATCTAAAAGGAGATTCAGGGCTAGGAGAGGGCTTTGAAGACCAAGGAGTTTGGGATCAAATTCTAAGTGTAGCAACAGAGCTTGAAGCAAAGGCCAGATATACTGTGTTGAGAATGGACTATTGGGGTGAGATTCAAAAGTGATTGCTATAGTCTAGGGGAGAGGTTATGAAGATTGAAATCTTTAAGGAGAAAGGGAATCTGGAGGTAGGTTTGCCAGATTTAGTAAATAACTCTTCCTGGGGAAGAACCTCTGGAAGGAGCCTCCAGTAGGCAACTTTAGAGTGTCTGAGGTCCCAGGGGGGCTAGGAGAGGATGGTAACTGCTAACACCTGTCTCCCCTCTGGGAGGGCAAGGAACTGTTGAAAGAGAACACAGCCAATTCCAGAACCTTCATAGATTGAATTCAGAACACCTTAAGCAAACACAACAGTCAAAAACATACCAACCCTATAAGAAATTTTCAAGACACCTGTTCTAGGAAGGGTGTGGGAAGTTAGGCGCATTCATGCTGCCATAGGAACTATAATGCGTATAATCTTTTTGACTGGCTTTTTTTTGGGGGGGGGGCGGTTACTGGAGATTGAACTCAGGGGCATTCAACCGCTGAGCTACATCCCCAGCCTGTTTTTGTATTTTATTTAGAGACAGGGTCTCACTGAGTTGCTTAGTGCCTCACTTTTGCTGAGGCTGGCTTTGAACTCTAGATCCTCCTGTCTCAGCCTCCCTAGCCATTGGGATTACAGGCATGCACCACTGTGCCCAGCTTTGATTGGCTTTTTGGAAAATTGTTCTTTTTTTTTTTCAGGGGCTGGGGATGTGGCTCAAGTGGTAGTGCGCTCACCTGGCATGCGTGCGGCCCGGGTTCGATCCTCAGCACCACATACAAACAAAGATGTTGTGTCCGCCTAAAACTAAAAATAAAAATAAATAAATAAATATTTAAAAAAAAAAAAAGAAAAGAAAATTGTTCTTTTTTAAACTTTTTTTAGTTGTAGATGGACACAATATCTTTCATTTTATTTCTTTATTTTTAAAGAGTTTTTTAGTTGTAGTTGGACACAATGCCTTTATTTTATTTATTTTTATGTGGTGCTGAGCTACAACCCCAGCCCAAAAAATTGTCCTTAAAAAGTATTGCTGGGGGCTAGGGCTGGAGCTCAGTGGTAGAGCGCTTGCCTGGCAGGAGTGAGGCATTGGGTTCAATCCTCAGTACCACATAAAAATAAATAAAATAAAGTTATTGTGTCCACCTACAATAAAAAAATACATATTTAAAAAAAAAAGTACTGCTGGGCATGGTAGCACAATCCTGTAATCCAAGCAACTCAGGAGGCTGAAGCAGGAGGATTGCAAGTTAGAGGACAGCCTCAGCAATTTTGTGAGACCCTGTCTCAAAATAAAAAACAAAAAGAGCAGTCTGGGATTGTAGCTCAGTGGTGGAGCGCTTGCCTCAAACATATGAGGCACTGGGTTCAATCCTCAGCATGATATAAAAATTAAAAAAATAAAGGTATTGTGTCCATCTACAACAAAAAAAAATTTAAATAAAACATAAAATAAAAAGAACTGGGGAAATAGCTCAGTGGTAAGCACCACTCGGTTAACTGGTACTAAATAAATAATAAACATTAAATTTTTAATTTTTAAAATATCTTTGCCTCAGAAATTCTACTTTTAGAAATTTACTTAAGGAATTCATCAAACAAACCAAGTATGCATGTGCAAAGACGATTGTCACAACATTGTCTATAAAAGCAAAAAATGTTCAACAATAACAAATAGAGAAAGAATAGGAAAAAGTAGGGGCTGGGATTGTAGCTCAGCGGTAGAGCGCTTGCCTAGCATGTGTGGGACCCAGGTTCAATCCTCAGCACCACATAAAAATAAAGGCGTTGTGTTGTGACCATCTACACCTAAAAAAATAAATATTAAAAAAAAAAAAGAATAGGAAAAAGTAGTTGGGAGATAAGGAAATTCCAAAGTCCAGTAAATATATTGAAAAAATGGTCAGAAATCAAGGGTTATAGATTTCCTCTTATATGTGAAAACTAGAAAGAAAAAAAAGGGGGACTCTCATGAGAATAGAAGGGAGACCAGTAAAGGAAGGGGACTAGAAATTAGGAAGGAGAAGGGAGAGGTACTGGGGAATTAAACCAACCAAATTCTGTTATGTGCACGTACAAATATGTCGCAATGAATCCCACTATTATGTATAATTGTAATACACCAATAAAAATTAATTTTAAAAAAAAGGTCACGCTTGGGCTAGGGGGATAGCTCAGTAGTAGAGCACCTGCCTATCATGATTGAGGCCCAGTACTGTGTAAATAAATAAATGTCACCCTCATGAATAATCAATGAAATCTAAAAATGATGACAACCATTTCACAGAACAAAGAGGACTACATTACTATCTATAAAACTAAATTTTGTTTAACAATGCACTTTAGCACCCAGATTATGGTCTCTAAAAGGAACTTCTGGTTGAGGAAAGCTGAATCCATTTCTACGGTGAGAAGGTACAGGGTGAGCCCACAAGATCTCTTTGAACAAGGAAACAAGGAAGCGTTCAAAGATTAACCAAGTCCTAATACAAAGACACATGAACCATCCCACTGGCCAATGTTAAGACCATTTTAGCCTCAAAAGAATATGGGTTGAAGGCTGGGATGTGGCAACGTGGTAGAGAGCTTGCCTAGCATGTGAGTGAGGCACTGGGTTCGATTCTCAGAACCACATATACACAAATAAATAAATAAAGGTCAGGTCCATCATTAACTAATAAAATATTTAAAAAAAAAAATATGAGTTGTAGCTCAATGGTAGAGTGCTTGCCTAGCATGTGTGAGGCACTGGGTTCGATTTTCAGCACCACATATAAATAAATAAATAAATAAATAAAGGTGTATCAACAACTAAAAAATATTTTTTAAAAAAAAGGAACATGGGTTGAGGTGAAGTGACACACAATCATTAAGAAAAACTGGTCTGCTGGGCACAGTAGTGCACGCCTGTAATCCCAGTGGCTCAGGAGGCTGAGACAGGAGGATTACGAGTTCAAAGCCATACTTAGCAAAAAGAGAGGCTCTAAGCAACTCAGTGAGACCCTGTCTCTAAATAAAATAGAAAATAGGGCTGGGGATGTGGCTCAGTGGTTGAGTGCTCCTAAATTCAATTCCTGATGCACTCCCCCAAAAAAGAAAAACCATGATTCACTAAATGATTCATAAAATACTGCATCTTTTAATTTTTTTAAATTTAATTAATTAATTCTTGCAGTACTGGGACTGAACTCAGGGGCACTCTACCACTGAACTACATTCTCAACCCTTTTCTTTACATTGGGGATTGAACCTATGGGTGCTTAATTACAGAGCCACATTACCAGCCCTTTTAATTTTTTCTTTTCTTTCTTTTTGTTTTTGAGACAGGATTTCACTAAGTTGCTTAGGGACTTGCTAAATTGCTGAGACTGACCTTAAATTTGCCATCTTCCCCCCTCAGCCTCCTGAGCCTCTGGGATTATGTGGACTATAGGTGTGCATGCCCTCCACGCTCAGCAGCCTTTTCTTGAATTTTTTTTTTTTTTCTGTTCCAGGGTTTGAACCCAGGGGCAATTAACCTGTGAGCCACACCCCCAGCCCTTTTTTAAAATATTTTATTTAGAGACAGGGTCTTGCTGAGTTGCTTAGGGTTTAGCTAAATTGCTGAGGCTGATTTTTTAATTCTTTTTCTTTTCTTTCTTTCTTTTTTTTTTTTTTTTTTTTTTTTGGTACCAGGGATTGAACTCAGGGTCACTCAACCACTGAACCACATCCCCAGTCTTATTTTGTACTTTATTTAGAGACAGGGTCTCACTGAGTTGCTTTGTACCGTTTTTGATGAGGCTGCCTTTGAACTCAAAATCCTCCCATCTCAGCCTCCAGAGACGCTGAGATTACAGGTGTATGCCACCCTGCCTTCGTGTTTTATTTTGAGACAGGGTCAGACTAAATTGCAAAGATCAGCCTCAAACTTTGGCTTCTCCTGCCTCAGCCTCCAGAGTAGTTGGGATTACAGGAGTGCATCACCACACCCAGCTATACGCTTACATTTTTGTTTTGTTTTGGTACTGGGGGATTGAACATGTGCTTTACCACTGAGCTACATCCCCAGCTCTTTTAAATTTTTTTTAAGAGAGAGAGAGAGAATATTTTAATATTCATTTTTTAGTTTTCAGTGGACACAACATCTTTATTTTTTAATTTTATGTGGTGCTGAGGATAGAACTCAGCACCCCAGGCATGCCAGGGGACCACGCTACCGCTTGAGCCACATCCCCAGCCCCCCCTTTTTTTAAATTTTGAGATAGAGTGTGGCTAAATTGTTTAGGGACTCCCTAAATTGTAGAGGCTGGCCTCAAACTTTGGATCCTCCTGCCTCAGGCTCCCAAGTCACTGGAATTAAAGGCATGTGCCACTACCCCTGGTTTATACTTACTATTTTTAGATTTAAAAACAACAAAAATATTTTTAGAGTAGAGGTAACACACGTGTGTCCTTTATGCATTTCTTTTTGTGTGTGTGTGTGTATTGGGGAGTAAACCCAGCATGCTTAACCACTAAGCCACATCCCCAGCCCTTTTTCATATCTTCATTGAGAGGGTCTTGCTGAGTTCTTTAAGCAAGTTCTTTCGATAAATTGCTGAGAATGGCTTTGAATTTGGCGATCCTCCTGCCTCAGGCACCAGCTGCTAGGATTACAGGCATTCCTTTATGCATTTTAAAATGTGTATCTGTTATACATTCTTGTATATGTTATATTTCTCAATTTTATTTATTTATTAGTTTTCGGTGGACACACATCTTTATTTTATTTTTATGTGGTGCTGAGGATCGAACCCAGCGCCCCGCTCATGCCAGGCGAGCGTGCTACTGCTTGAGCCACATCCCCAGCCCTATATTTCTCAATTTAAAACTTAAAACCGCAGCAGTTAGAGATTACTTGGTTCAGTTATGGTCTTATGGGATAATGTGCAACCATTAGAAAGAATGATGTAATGACTTAGAACATGAACACAGCAGAGTACAGAGCAATATATTTCATATTATTCCAGTTTATAACTTCAAAACTTAATGAGACCCTGTCTTAAAATAAAAAATAAAAGTTCTGGGGATGTAACTCAGTTGTAGAGCAACCCTAGGTTCAATCCCCTATACCACAAAAATAACTAAATAAATAAATATTATAGAGGTAATAGATGCTTGTTCCTTGTGAAAACAAAATTTTAGAGTTCAAAGCCAGTCTCAGCAATGGTGATCTGCTAAGCAATTCAGTGAGACCCTGTCTCTAATAAAATACAAAATAGGACTGGGGAGGTGGCTCAGTGGTCGAGTGTCCCTAAATTCAATCCCTGGTATCAAGAAGAAAAAAAAAAAAGTTTAGTGTTAGAAAGTACAAGCCAAAAATAATTCTCTTTCTCTCAACTCCTTAGTGCCTCTGCCCAGAAGTAGTCAATGTTTGTTAAGTTACTTGTATTTCTTTCAAGAAATTGTTCATGAGTATGTCTTTTATCCCTACAAATGATATACTGTTCTACACTTTGCCTTTTTATCTTACAGATACATATGATATCTTAATGGGTCAATACATGTAGATTTATCTCATACTTCTAAATAGCTGCCTAATAGTCAATTGTGTGGGTGTACCATGATGTGTAGCAAACTTTGTACAATACTGTGATGGACAACCATGTACATTTCTAGCTTGAGTATTTTGAACCCAGGGGAACTTTACCACTGAGCTATATCCCCAGCTCTTTTTATTTTATATTTTTTATTTTGAGACAAAGTTTTGCTGAATTACTCAGGGCCTTGCTAAATTGCTGAGGCTGGCTTTGAACTTGCCATCCTCCCAAGCCACTGGGATTACAGGTATGTAACACTCCATCCAGCTAAATATAGAATTTTATGTGTATGGCCAATGGATGTTTGTAAGGATTTTTACACAAATGATAGCATTCAGTACACTTTTTTTTTTTTTTCTTAAAGAAAGGATTTTAGGGGCTGGGGTTGTAGCTCAGTGGTAGAGCACTTGCCTGGCATGCGCGGGGCTCTGGGTTCGATCCTCAGCCACAAAAAAAATAAAATAAAGATGTTGTGTCCACCGAAAACTGAAAAATAAATATTAAAAAATTCACTCTCTTCTCTCTCTTTAAAAATAAATAAATAAATAAATAAATAAAATTAAAGATATTGTGTTCATCTACAACTAATTTTTTTTTCCTAAAAAAAAGGACTTTATTGGGGTGTGTGTGTTTTAGTGCTGGGAATTGAACCCAAGACCCCTTGTGTGCAAAGAACTTTAGGCTAGGGATGGTAACACACACTTGTAATCTCACCTATTGAGCTGGTTAAGGTGGGAGGATCGCAAGTTCAAGGCAAATCTCAGCAGTTTAGCAAGACCTTGTTTTAAAATAAAACTTGTTTAGGCCAGGCGCAGTGGCGCATGCCTGTAATCCCAGCACCTCGGGAGGCTGAGACAGGAGGATCTTGAGTTCAGACTTTTTTTTTTTTTTTTTTTTTTTAGTTCAAAGCCAGCCTCAGCAATGGTGAGGTTGCTGAGGTACCTCAGCAATGGTGAGGTGCTAAGCAAGTCAGTAAGATCCTGTCTCTAAATAAAATACAAAATAGGACTGGGGATGTGGCTCAGAGGTTGAGTGCCCCTGAGTTCAATCCCGGGTACCAAAAAAAAAAAAAAAAAAAACTTGTTTAAAAGGGGTCTCAGTGGTAAAGTGCCACTGGGTTCAGTGGTAAAGTGCCACTGGGTTCAATTTCCAGTACCAAAAGGTCTGAAATGTTCAATTTTACAAGAGAATTATAAAGTTTATTTTCTTCCTCAAAATATCTTTATGAATGTGTACTCTCACCAGTAATATACAGGAGAGATCATCTCCAGTACTTGGTACTATTTACCTTTTTAATTTCCCCCATAGACTGGATATGAAATGGTATTTCCTTCTTTACTAATGATGTTGAACATCTTTTCATAAGCTTTTTTTTTTTTTTTTTTGTACCGAAGATTCAACTCAGGGGCACTCAATCACTCAGCCACATCCCCAGCCCTATTTTGTATTTAGAGACAGGGTCTCACTGAGTTTTTAGCATCTCACCATTGCTGAGGTTGGTATTGAACTTGCGATTCTCCTGTCTCAGCTTCTTTTCATAAGCTTTTAAGCCATGTTTACACTTTTTTGAAATCATGTTCAGGACTTTAGCTGAGCTGGCACAGTGGCACAAGCCTGTAATCCCAGCAGCTGGGGAGTCTGAGGAAAGAGGATTGCAAGTTCAAAGTCAGCCTCAGTGGTTTATCAAAGCCCTGAGCAACTTAGTGAGATCTATTTCAAAATAAAAAATAAGAAAGGGTTGGAGATATGGCTCAGTGGTTAAGCACCCCTCGATTCAATCCTTGGTACAAAAAAAAAAAAAAAAAGACTTTTCTATTTTTTCCTACTGGCTTTTGTCCTTCATTGATTTTTACAAGGCATTTAACTTTATTTTATTTGTTTATTTTTTTATATGGTGCTGAGGATAAACCCAGTGCTTCACATGTGCTAGGCAAGTGCTGTACCACTGAGTCACAACCCCAGCCCCTTCGGAGACATTTAGATTATCTCAATATATATTCTTAAAAGCTTATACATGGGCTGGGGTTGTGGCTCAGTGGTAGAATGCTTGCCTAGCACATGTGAGGTCCTGGGTTCGATCCTCAGCACCACATAAAAATGAAGTAAAGATATTGTGTTCACCTACAATTGAAAATAAATAAATAAATAAAATATTTTTAAAAGCTTATACATATTTTCAATGTATGTCCTTCATATTTACAGATTATCATTTCATTTTCTTTAATAGAATTTCATAAATTACTATTTTCTTTTTCTAAGCAGTGTGAGGGGATGGAATCCAGGGCTTTGTACATGCCAGGCAAGTCCTCTACCACTGAGCTATACTCCTCCCTAATTTTCTTTCACAGTGAACTTTTTGTATTTGTTTGTTTTTACCTTTTGTGTTCTGATAGATTCTTTATCATTCTAAAGTCAAAAATTGACTCATCCTTTCTTTCTTTGCTTCCTCTTCTTCTTCCCCCTACCCCCTCACACCCTTCTGCCCTATTCTGGAGATTGAACTCAGGGCCTGGCATAATGCTGGGTGAGTGCTCTACCATATCCCCAGCCCCAAAATTTCTCTTCGAAAAATTTTAGTTTTGCTTTGTTAATTAAGTCTTCATATCTGGAGTTGACTTGTGTAGTATGAAGCACTGATCTAATTTTATTTTTTCCCATAAGGATGGCATTTTTTTTTTCCAGTTCCACTTATGGAGTAGTCCCTACTTCTGTCATTTATCAAAATTCATGAGTTAATATTGGTAAATTCCTTTCCCTAGCAGCAATACATAGTCTTTGTCACTACCACTTTATGACAATTCTAATAGAGCAAGTCTTTTTATTTTTCTTTAAAATTATCTTTCTGTTCTTTACCTCTTCTTTTATTTTTTTTTTTAATATTTATTCTTTAGTTTTAGGTGGACACAGTATCTTTATTTTACATTTATGTGGTGCTGAGGATCGAACCCAGTGCCTTATGCATGCTAGGCGAGCTCTCTACCACTGAGCCCCAGCCCCAGCCCCGCTTTATGTTTTCTTAATCAGCTTGGCAAATTTCACAAAAAAACTTGGTGTGATTTTTTTTTTTTTTTTTTTAGCATTGCATTTTCTCTTACAGACCAGTTTGGAGAGAATCTATATTTTTTTACAATAGTGAGTCTCCCTATGCAGGAACATAAGACATCACATTTACCTTTTTTTTTTTTTTAATATTTATTCTTAAGCTTTAGGTGGATACAATATCTTTATTTTACATTTATGTGGTGCTGAGGATCGAAACCAGTGCCTTGTGCGTTCTAGGCGAGCACTCTACCACTGAACCACAACCCCAGCCCACATTTACTTATTAATAATAATTCTTTTTTTTAATATTTATTATTTTTTGTTTGTTTTAGGTGGACACAATATCTTTATTTTATTCTTATGTAGTGCTGAGAATCGAACTCAGTGCCTCATACATGCTAGGCGAGCGCACTACCACTTGAGCCACATCCCCAGCCCTATTAATAATAATTCTTTAAGATAATTCGAGATCTACACACTGGGATCTACCTCATTTGTTTTGTTTTGTTGTTTGTTTACTTGCTTGCTTTTGGTGCTAGGGATTTAGTCCAGGAGTGATTTACTACTGAGCTCTTTTCATTTTTGTTTTTATTTATTTGGTGCCAGAAACTGAACTCTGGGGCACTTACCCACTGGGCCATATTCCCAACCCTTTTTTTGTATTTTTTATTTTCAGACAGGGTCTCACTAAATTATTTAGGGCCTCATTAAATTGCTGAGTCTGGCCTTGAATTTGAAATCTTCCTTTCTTAGCCTTCCAAGTTGCTAGGATTGCAGGTATACGCCATGATGCCCAGTTGTACTCTGAATTCGAATTTTTAGAGGTCATACTAGTCCACTGTGTGAATTTATCAAGACTTTTTTTTTTTTTTTGTAGTTCTGGATATTGAACCCAGGACCTTGTGCATGTTAGGCAGGCATTCTAAAACTGAGCTACATACAGCCCCCCACCCCCCCACCCCGCTTTTTTTTTTTTTTAATTGACATCTGGCATGCTGGTGAACACCTATAATTCCAATGACTCAGGAGGCTGAGGCAGGAGGACTGCAAGTTAGAGGTCCTAAGCAATTTACTGAGACCCTAAGCAACTTAGTGAGATCCTGCCTCAAAATAAAAGGGTTGGGATGTAGTTCAGTGGTTAAATACTCCTGGGTTAAAACCACAGTACCAAAAAAAAAAATCTAGCAAGGGTCTCCCTAAGTTGCCCAGACTGGCCTGGACCTTTCAATTCTCCTGCCTCAGTTTCCCCAATAGCTGGGATTATGGGCTTATGCTATTGCATCTGGCCTTTAAAGATAAATATTTAACTGATGCCTTATTTTGAACACTTGAGTCATTTCCATTCTCTAGATTTTCAAACAAGATTTCAGTGGAGACCCTTGTAGTGAATATCTTCACACACATGGAAAAACTCTGTGTGTGTTTTAACTATTCTTTATTTAATTGGCCTGTTCCACACCTAGCAGGGTGGCTCTAGTCATTCTCAGGTCTTATTCCACACCTCATTCCTTCCTCCTGTCTTCCCCAGGAAACTGGCAGTAGCTCTGTGATCACCAGTGAGTGGGCTCAGAATCTAAGGGGATCCACAACTGCCTGTCCTCAGGTACTGGTGGGGTGAGGAGATTTGGGAAAAAAATTAACTGATTTTCTTTTCTTTCTTTTTTTTTAAAGAGAGGATGAGAGAGAGTGAGAGAGAGAGAGAATTTTATTTTTTATTTTTTTAGTATTCGGCGGACACAACATCCCTGTTTGTATGTGGTGCTGAGGATCGAACCCGGGCCGCACGCATGCCAGGCGAGCGCGCCACCGCTTGAGCCCACATCCCCGGCCCTAAACTGATTTTCTTAAGGAAGACAATTTGGTTCTAGCAAATGCCAAGCTGTTTATACATTCACAAAAGCCTCTAGAGGTTAGCATCCTACCTCCCCATTTTTCCTGCATTAACCTGAAAAGTGGTGAGTTTGAGTAACGGAATCCAGTTCATTTAAAGATGGTTGGACAATCTGTGCTCTCCCAGCAGGTTTCCGGAAGTGTTTTTTCTTTTCTTCTTTTTGGTGCTGGGGATTGAATTCCAAGGGCCTGGCACCTGTTTTACAAGCCCTGAGCCATGGAGCTAGGGAGCTACGTCCACAACCTCTGGGAAGTGTTTAAGGACTAGTGAAGGTGGATATATTGATAAAAATTTGTTAACTTATTTCTCTCCTTTCAGAGTTTTAAACATTTCCATTGTATACTTCAACAGGGCCATTGTTTTGTTAATGGAGGTCCGCATTCATCTGCATCACTGAGAGCTTCTGAAGCTCACTTACAGTGGGGTTGAGAAGAGAGAAGCTGGTATTAGGGAGAGACAGACCAGAGTTCAGTCTCATCTGGGGACCTAACAGAAGGCTTGACACCTTGTTCCAGAATGTTAGCAGTTGTTGTTATTTAAAATATTTACATAATAATAACTCTAATAGCTGCTATTTCTTGGTTATTTACTATGATCTAAGCGCTTTAGTAGTCTATTTTTTTACTTTTATTTTTTGCTACTGAGGTTGAACCCAGGGGCATGTACCACTGAGTTAGTTGCATTCCCACAGTCCCAGTCTTTTTTTTTTTTTTTTAGATAGAATCTCACTAAATTGCCAACTTTGGCCTCAAGTATGTGATCCTCCTGCCTCAGACTCCTGAGTAGCTGGGATTAGTTGTGCATCACCATATCTGGTTGACAGCAGCTTTTAATCCTCAAAGTCCTGTGAAGTTGAAGGCCTTGGCCTTGTTTCTTTTTGATATAAGTGGTTAACTCTCAGTCTGGGAGAGGTGATTAGTTTAATATCAAAAGACAACAAAAGCCAGGATTCAAACTAGTACTTTGTCTGACCCTAAACAACTGCCCATCTTGAACTTTTCACTAAATCTGCAAGAGCCCTTTTCACTTTTGAGCCTCAGTGTACTTATGTATAAAATGGGAATAGTTGTATCAGTCCTGCCTGCTTTGCTGTATCATTATGAGAACATTTTATTCTTTTTTGTTGTTGGAGTTCTGGAGCATGCTGAGCACATTCTGTACCACTGAGTGTCCCAAGCCAAGTGTTACATTCTTTTTCTTTTTTAAGTTTTGCAGTACTGGGGATTTAACCCACAGGCATTCTGCCACTGAGCTGAAACCCCACCTATTATTATTATTATTATTATTGTTTTGAGACAGGGTGTCACAAAGTTCCCCAGGCTGGCCTGGAACTTGCAATCCTCCTGCCTCTGACTCTCGAATCTCTGAGATATTACAGGCATGTGCAATTGAGCCCTGCTCCTGCATCGCACATTAGCTGTCTAATGTAATTGGTAACAAACCATACTCTACACATAATTTTTTTCTTCTTTCTTTCTTTGCAGTACTGGAGATGGAATCCAGGGCCTCTCCTGTGCTACACAAGGTCTCTCCTACTGACCTCAGACTATATGCAATTCTTTACCTTAATTTTTTTAACTAAACATAATCACCTATCTTCCACATCTGCAAATGCAGACACATCTCCTTTTTACCAACCCCCTGATGTTTAACCACTGACACTTGTACCAGTTTATTTAGCAGATCCCTGTGGAGATACAATTAGGTTGTTTCCAGTCTTTGCGCTATGACCAGCAAGGTTCTGGGAGTATTCTTTTATTATCATTAGTGACAAAAATTTACATATCATAAAATGTACTTTTTGAGGGGTACAAGGGATTGAACTCAGGGCACTTAACCACTGAAGCACATCCCTAGCCCTTTTTTGTATTTTATTTAGAGACAGGGTCTCACTGAATTGCTTATGGCCTTGCTAAATTGCTCAGGCTGGTTTTGAACTTGAAATCCTCTTGCCTCAGTCTCCCGAGCCTCTGGGATTACAGGTGTGCACTACCGCACCTGGCAAAATGTACCCTTTAAAGTATATAATCCTGGGCTGGGAATGTTGTACAGTAACAGAGCTCTTGTCTAGCACATCAGAGGGCCTGGGTTCAATCACCAGCACTGCAAAATATAAAAAATAAGGTGTATAATTCAGTGATTTATTTTTAGTGTATTCCAAAGCTGTACAACCATTACCACCATCTAATTCTAAGAACATTTGGGAACAAACATTTGAGTGGCCTTATGTGAACATGTCAGCAGAAAACTCTTGTAGCAGAAAACCTTTTTAAAGTTTTTCAATTTTTTCATTTTGTTTGTCTTGCAGTGCTGAGGATTGAATCAAGGGCCTCAGGCATGCTAATTGTATACTCTGCCACTGAGCTACACCTCCTACCCCCTTGTCATCTTTGTTCACTGCCAGGTTACTAAAACAGACTCCCGAAGAATCTGGTGGCACATGGGGAGGCTGAGCCAGGAGGATCACAAGTTTGAGGCCAGCCTCGGCAACCTAGTGAGACTCTGTCTCAAAAAATAAAAAGGGCTGAGCATGTAGCTCTGTGGTAGAGTGTCCCTGAGCTCAATCCCCAGTACCAAAAAAAAAATACTAAAACAGACTCTAATACACAGGAGATAACCAATAAATACTTGGGTTTTGTTAATGACTTAAATAAACAAGTAGCTTTCATTTAGGCACAAAACAGATTGTAAAAATTCTAAAGGCCAAGATGGTGGAGGAGATGAGTAAGGAATAGGCAAAGGACCTAAAGAAAATTCACAGAAAACAAAAGCACAATTGATCCTTTTTTACATTTTTAAAGTGTAGATGGACACAATATCTTTATTTTGTTCATTTATCTTTATGTGGTGCTGAGGATCAAACCCAGTGCCTCACATGTGCGAGGCAAGCGCTCTGCCACTGAGCCACAATCCCTGCCCACACAATTGATTTTTAAATATATGAAAGATGTTAAACTTCACTCATAATTTTTAGAAATGCAAATTAAAACTTCTGCAAGTCACCACTTTTCACCCATTAAATTAGCAAAGACCAAAAAGCTTGTTTTTTCCTCCCTGTTAGCAAGAGCATGGGGAAACAGGACCTCTTGGGATTGCTGTTGAGAGTAAAGATGAGTAAAGGTTTGTGGAGGACAAATTGGCAACATCTTCCTAAATTAGTAAAAGTTGTGGAGGACAAATTGGCAATATCTACCTAAATTCTGAAAGCATATACTATTTGGCTTTGCAATTTCTTCTAGAAATCTATCCTGAAGATGTATTTGCTCAAGTGTGCAATGTAGGTATTCACTGCAGCACTCCTTGTTCTAGAAAAAAACAGAAAGAATGTAGATGCTATTGACGGACACTGGTTACATATATTATTGTATAGTCTTGCAGTGGCACACTATACAGAGGTTAAAAAGGAAGAAGATTTCTGTGTGCTGAAATGGAACATGGAACAATCCCCAAGAAATAGCTACTTGAAAAATGCAGAATGCAGGAACTGTGTGTACTACATGTAAACTTTTGTTTAAAAGAGCAAAGAATTCCTGGAGAAACAAACGAATCAATAAGGTGTCTGTAGGAAGGGGAAACTAACAAAGGAGGGGTGTGATCAGGGAAAGGAAGGAAACTTTACCTTTTTATAGGCTATGAATGTTGTTTTTTTCTTGTTACTGGGGATTCAACCCAGGGTGCTTTTCCACTGAGCTACATTCCCACCTCTTTTTATTTTTTAGAGAGAGAGAGAGAGAGAGAATTTTGTAATATTTATTTTTTAGTTTTCGGCGGACACAACATCTTTGTTTGTATGTGGTGCTGAGGATCGAACCTGAGCCGCACGCATGCCAGGCGAGCGCGCTACCGCTTGAGCCACATCCCCAGCCCCAGCTGTTATTTTTAAGTTAAAAAAATATATATATAAGTATATGCATAAGACAAATTTCCAAAGATACAAAAGTACAAACAATAAAACTATTGGTGCTACAGGCTGGGGCTCAGTGGTACAGCACTTGCCTAGCATGTGTGAGGAGGCACTGGGTTCGATTCTCAGCACCACATAAAAAAATAAATTAAATAAAGGTATTGTGTTCGACTATAACTATTATATACATATATATATATATATATATATACACACACATACATATATATATATATATATATATATATATATATATATATATATTCGAGAGACAGCTGTACCACACAAAGGGACATAGGCACAGGAGCTCCCCTCCCCTTTTTTTTGTACTGGAGATTGAACCCAGGTGCCTCTACCATTGAGCTCCATCTCCAGTCCTTTTATTTTTTATTTGAGACATGGTCTTCCTAAATTGCTTAGGGACCTTGCTTAATTGGTGAAGCTGGCCTCTAACTTGCAATTCTCCTGCCTCGGCCTCCTGGGATTACAGGCATGTGCCACTATGTCTGGCCACAGGAGCCAATTTAAAACTGTAAAAGCTGGGTTTGGTGGCATAGGCCTACAATCTCACTGTCTAGGGTGGCTGAGGCAAGAGGATCACAAGTTTGAGGCCAGCCTCAATAAATAAGCAAGGTTCTCAGCAACTTAGCAAGGCACTGACTCAAAATAAAAAATAAATTTAGTGGGGATGTAGCTCAGTGGTAAACTGTCACCTGTCGCTGGGTTCAATTCCCAGTATGCACATACATATATATACATATATAAATAAGTGAAATAATTTAGAACTTGAGAATAATAAAATAGCACCATATTTTAGTCTCAATTGCAAAATAAATGTCCATGAGTCCATAGTAATATAAATAAATGATTGAGAGCTGGGTGTGTTGATGCATGCCTCTAATCCCAGTGACTCAGGAGGCTGAGGCAGGAAGATTGCAAGTTTGAGGCCAACCTCAGCAACTTAGTGAGATCCTGTCTCAAAATAAAAACTAAAAAGGGAGCTGGCATTGCGGCTCAGTGGTAGAGCGCTTGCATCACACATGTGAGGCACTGGGTTTGAGCCTCAGCACCACATAAAAATAAATAAACCAAATAAAGGTTTGTGTCTATTTACAACTAAAAATATTTAAAGAAAGAGCTGGGATGTGGTTCAATGGTTAAGAACCCCTGAGTTCAATCTCCAGTACCAAAATAAACACTTAAATAACTGAATAAATAAATAAATGGGGGAGAAGAGACAAATCTTCCATGAAGTATTCTAAATGATCCATACTCTGCCCTCAATGAAGTAGAACGAGTGACTTTATTCCAAAGAATACAGCAAGAAAAGAGGGGGACTCTGACAAGAACTACCTGGGCCAGTTGATCAAGGTCAACATCAATAGCGATAAATCATCTTGATATGTGTTGTGATTAAAATGGCATTTTATTGTGTGATCAAGGATAACAATAACGTATTTAGAATGATTTTGAAGTTTTCACCATAAAGAAATGGTAAATGTTTGTGGAGCTAAATATGCTTACCTGATTTAAATACTACCTAATGTATACATGTATAGAAACACCATGTTACTGCATTAATAAGTACAGTTGGGGTCTGTGGGTAGAGCTCAGTGGTAGAATATTTGCTGGGCAGTGAGAGGCCTTGGGATAAAATCTGTCAAGATTATCAAAAACAGGGCTGGGGTTGTGGCTCAGTGGCAGAGCACTTGCCTCGCACATGTGAGGCACTGGGTTCGATCTTCAGCACCATATAAAAATAAATAAACACAATAAAGATATTGCATCCATGTATAATTAAAAAAAATAATGTTAAAAAAAGATTATCGGCCTGGGGATGTAGCTCAGTTGGTAGAGTGCTTGCTTCACATGCATAAGGCCCTGGGTTCAATCCTTAGCACCACACACACACACACACACAAAAAAAAAAAAAAAAAAAGAATATTAAAAACAAGGAGAGGGGCTGAGGTTGTGGCTCAGTGGTAATGCGCATGCCTAGCATGCGTGAGGCACGGGGTTCGATTCTCAGCACCACATACAAATAAATAAAATAAAGGTCCATCAACTACTAAATATATATATATATATATGTATATATATATTTAGTATACATTTAGTATACACACACACACACACAAACAAGGAGAATCTGGGAGTCACAGTCAAGAGACGCCTAAGGAGACACACTGAATTTAATGTGGGATCTTGTAACAAAGGACATCAAGTGAAAACTAAGGAAACCTAAATAAAAAAAGGTCTTTAATAATAACACTGCACTGATTCATCAATTGTAACAATTATACCATAATAATGTGAGACTTTACTAACAGAGGAACCTAGAGTGTATGCGGGGAACTCTCTGTACCATCTTGATAATTTTTCTGTAGTTCTAAAAGTGGTGTAAAAATAATAAGTCTCTTGGGCTGGGGATGTGGCTCAAGCAGTAGCGCGCTCGCCTAGCATGCGTGCGGCCCGGGTTCGATCCTCAGCACCACATACAAACAAAGATGTTATGTCCGCCGAAAACTAAGAAATAAATATTAAAAATTCTCTCTCTCTCTTAAAAAAATTAAAAAAAAATAATAAGTCTCTGGGGAATGATATTGGCCAAATTACATTATACTGTTTGCATGTACAAGTATTTAACAACAAATCCCATCATTATGTACAACTATAATGCACTAATAAAAATGTGGAAAGAGAAAAAAATAAATCTCTCTTCTCTGGACTCTCTAATTCATTTGAAATTGGGAAATTATTTCTAATGTTTTTTTCCTCAGTGCTAGGGATTGAACCTAGGGTCTCCTGCATGCTAAGCAAGTGTTCTGCCACTGAGCTATACCCCAGCCTAGCTCTAATCTCTCAAACTACATACTCTCATGTATCAAATATTCACTGTGAACTAAATTCTGTGCTAAGCACCCTTTATATGTATTATCCCATGTAACAATTACTGGGCCCTGGGCAGGGATCATCATTTCCCTTGTTTTCCTACCATGGCAACAGGCTGCATCTAGGCCATAGAGGTAGTAAGTGCTGGAAGCCAAACTTAAGCCCTGGCTCATCTGATGTCAAAGCCTCTTAGCTTGAGTTCTTCACTCACTCAAGCTCCTGGTTCTCATTATGTGCTCTGAGATGGATTCTGCCCACCTCAAGGCCAATTTTGAAAGATGTGCTTCCCACACAAACTGCATGTAGATCAGTGTTCTCCATTAAGACTCTCAAAACCTGCCTCTGAAAGTCTCTGATAGGAAAGGCATCACCCAGAATGACAGCAGTTCTTTGAGCACCTACTCTGCGACCTGCACTGGAAGTTTATTAACTTAAAAGAATCCATACACTGCTGGGAGAAACGATTAAAACTCTATCTTAAACTCACATACACTGATGATGGGAATGTTAAATCGTGTAGCCATTTCCAAAACCAGTTTGACAGTCCCTCCAAGTATTTTCTTTGTTGTTTCAGTGCTAGGGACTGAACCCCAGTCCTTACGCATGCTAGGCAAGTATTCTACCAATGAGCTACACCCGCAGTCCTCAAAATATTAAAAGACTGAGTTAGCATATGACCTAGCAGTTCCACTCCTAGGTGCATACTAGAAAATTGAACATTTGTTCTTATTAAGAAATTTTAAACAAATATTTATAACAACATTGTTCATAATATTCATAAGATAGAAACAATAGTCAGCCGCAGTGGCACAAGCAGCATTCCAGGAACTTGGGAGGGTGAGGCAGGAGGATTGAAAGCTGGAGGCCAGCCTCTGCAATTTAACTTAAGCCTTAGCAACTTAGCGAGACCCTGTCTAAAAATAATAATATATAAAAAAAGTAGTTCAGTAGTAAAGCACCCCTGAGTTCAATCCTCAGTACAAAAAAAAAGCAAAAACAAACACAAAACCTCCAAATCCCCACAAATGTCCATAAATTGAAAAATACACAAAATATGGTGTATCTATACAATAGAATAATATTTGGCAATAAAAGGGACAACCTAAAATGAAGATGAACTTTGAAATCATGATGCCAAGTTAAAGAAGCCAGTTAGAAGACACTGGGTGAATTACATGGTGTGGTATGTGAATTATATCTCCATTAAGTTGGTTTGAAAACTGTATTTTATGAATTAAAAGACAAAGCATAGATTTGGTAGTTACACTGTTTAACATTACATAGTTAGTGGCACACGCCTGCAATCTCAGCGACTCAGGAGGCTGAGGCAGGAAGATGGCAAGTAGGAGGCCAACCTGGGAAATTTAGCAATACCCTGCCTCAAAACTTAAAAAGGGTTGGGGATGTAGCTCTGTGGTAAACTGCCTTTGGCTTCCATCTCTAGTACCAGGAGGCGGGGGGTGCGGAAGATTACAGTTACTACATAGAGCTTGATCAACACAAAGTAGTGCATTTACTAACTGCAGCCTATAGCAACTTTTTATTTTTCATTACTAGGAATTGAATCTAGGACTTCCCACAGGCTAGGCAAGCATTTTACCTCTGAGCTACTTTTCTAGTCCTTAATTCTTTGCCTTTTAGCAGTGTCTGTTGCTCTTTTCACATAGCAGAATGTAAGCACCAGGAAGGCTGGGATTTGATGTGTTTGCCTCTGTATCTTTAGCCCCTAGTTCAGTGCCTGGCACAATGGACTGAGTCAGTAATGGTACAAAGAATAAAAGACAGTTTAGATGCTTATATGAGGGAAGACGAAGATTTCTCACTTGGGTGCTGGTGACAAGAGACAGAAACAGAATGGGTAGGGAGACATCAAATGTAGGATATGACCCAGTTTGAGATATCCAAGGCATGTGGGGGCGATACCTAGGTGAGGTTTGACATACAGGAGAAGAAAAGATTTCATTTAGAGTTCCACACTCAAATGGCTATGGGGTCAGGAGATAGCCTGGATAGTGATGGTGGTCTGCTCCAAGACAAGAGTGGACAGTGGCAATCTGGAGAGATCACACTCCATCTCAAAGAACCACCAAGAAAAAGCAGATCCATTCCCCTGTCAATAGATTTTCAGATTTTTCAGAAGCTGAAAACAAAGACTTCCATGTAAAAACCTGCTTACAAGCCATACCCCACCTTCTGGTCACCTGTTTCTGAATTCCGTAGGGGAAATCTTGGGTCATTTTGGTGGTGGTGGTAGAGAATAATGGATACATCTTCACTAAGGAAATGGTATACTTGGAACAAGCCTACCCATTTAATTCTAGGGGCTTGAAGAGCCAGTCTAGATAACAAGTATCTACTAAACTGGGCTAAGAACTACTTAATAGACTAATGCCAAATGCAAAATAGAAGTTGCCCAATAGTATGTTTCATAGATCAGTCCCATCTTCTAAAATACTGTAAGCATATAATTAAAAAAAATACCTAGAATGTTAACCTTGATAATTAACAGTGGTCATCTCTGACAGGTGGGGGTGATAGGAAACTTTCTCTATGTGTGTTTGAACTGCTTTACAGTGACCGTGTACTGCTTACCAAAAACCAACAGTTTTGTAAAAATTATAGATCTTAAGTCACTAACATTACTGTACACATAATACATATGCAGGTACACAGGAACCTGAGTAACAGACAAGAAATGATTAACTGTGGCTACCATGGGGAAGGAGTGGATTTGAGAAAGGCTGGCATCAGGTGAAGAGGAAATTTGATCCTTTGTTCAATGTCTCTGTATAATTTCAATCTTAAGTGAATTCCTAAGTTGTAGAAAAGTAATGCAAAAACTTCATTGTCCAACTCACCCACCCATTCAGAACCTGAACAGCTCCCCCAGATGGGGGGATATCTGTCAGGAGATGGCCAGTATTGATCTCATCCCTCCCTTACAGCAAGAACAAGTCCAACCCCCACCAAGCAACCCATACAGACTGAAGGAGGAGCCAGGGGGCCTCATTGTAACACTCATTTTTATATAAATATCCGCAAGTCATGTTACAGAATAAGCCCCACCTGGGGAAAAAGTCAACGTTATGGTTTTGTTAAAGTGAGCCCTGCCTTAGGTCGGGCCCCAGCCTGGAGGTGCCTCTGCTTTGGGAAGGCTGGGGCTGCTGCCATGAGGCTGCTGAAGAAGCTGCCTGTGTCGCCCACCCCTGGGCCAACCCCCTTCTTTGGTGTGTGGTACATGGTGACCTTCTCTGCCCCCCCTCCAGCCTGGGGCAGGGTTCTGGAGAACAGGGTTCTGTGGAGCAGGGCCCAGGAGTCCTGGGGGCACTTGGAAACTGGGAAAGAGAGGGACTGAGCCATTAAGAGGTGGAGTCTGGGCTTAGAGGTTGAGCCTTTTGGAGCTGGGGGCACAGAGTTAACAGGAACAAGTTGGGGGGAACCTGGGCTGTCAGCCAAGCAGGAAGGATTTTATCCTTCCCTCCAGCCTAGGTCCCTAGGTCCCTAGGTCCATTCCCCTGTTGGTCCACCTCCTGCTAGACCCCACATTCCCAGGGACAAGCCCTGGGTTCCTGCCTGTCCCCTCCCGGCTCTCCCCTACAAATCCCCCTTCCCCCACAGAGAGGCCAGAGGCTAGGAACACAGCACCAGTCTGAGGATTTAATTAACCAGGAAGGGGACTGTTGGGAGGGGCACCCCTGTAAAAATGTACAAAAGGTCTGGGGGCTATGCGGGAAGGGGTAATATGTACATGGAACCCCCTTTCCTTTGGCCCCTCCTCTCCCAGCCCTAGAAGGGCATGAGGACTTGGGTGGTAGGTGAACGGGAGGGGGGGCACTTTGGCCTCTGGCTTATGAGCCCTTGGGGAGGCAGGTCAAGGGCCTAGAGGCCCTTAAAGGGGGCAATGGTGCACCTCAGGAGGTCTGAGCCATGACCTCTGAAATGACCCCCAAACTCATGTACACACATACCTCGCTCTAGAGGCTTGTGACCTCTACCCTCCCAGTGACCCCACACTCCATGATACTTAACCTCATGGGGGTTGGGGATTCTGCTCCCAGGTCCATGACCTCAGAAATGGCCATGAGGTCACGACCTTTGCCCTCCAGCCCTGGCTTAAAACCTCAGCCCTAGGACCTTTTCAAAAGGAAAGGGTGGGGGGATAGAGCTTTGCCCCTGCCCCTCCCCTCCCCTCACCTGTCAGCCCGGGCTGGGCCAGGGGCTCTAGGTGGGGAACTGGGCCGGGGGGCGGGCACGAGCGGAGGTGGTGCCCCCAAAAGGGCTCCTGGTGGAGTTTTGCTGAGAAGGTGAGGGGTTCCCGGAGCCGCAGCAGGTGGTGGTGGTGGTGCCAAGCGGCTATATAGCAGGGGATGAGCAGGCTCTAGACCATAGAGGCGGGCAGCAGCCACCGCCCCTGGTCCAGTCAGCTCCTCACCCGCCTCATAGAAGCGGGGTGGCCTAGCAAGGCGTGGGGGCCCTGCCAACCAGGTTGACTCCAGGAAGCTCGCACAGCGCTCTGGTGGACTGGGGCCCAGAAAAGGGGGTGGCCGGGGCCTCTCGAACAGCAGGTGAAGGCCCTGTGGCCCAGTGGCTGCAGCGGCAGCAGCAGCAGCGGCAGCGGCGGCGGCAGCGGCTGCAGCGGCAGCAGCCTCTTCCTTCCGCTCTTCCTTTACCCGCACAGATTCCTTGGCTGGCCGGGCCCCTTCCTCACCAGCCCGGGCCTTGGGAGTAGCAGGAGAAACGCGGAGCTGGGGCCGAGAGAAGGGGAGGTCCCTGGTGGGGGGCAGGCACAGAGGAAGAGAATGAAGGTATCCACAGAGGCCAAGAGACTGGGGGGGGGGGGGCGCGGAGAGTGGCAGTGGGGCTGGGGAGGCAGACCTGTCCTTCTCCTCCTTGGTGATAGAGGGCTCCCTCCGCTCCACAGGCCGCTCCTTGTCTGAGCCTGGTGTCCGGGCGGCCTCAGGGGGCCGGACCCAGGCAGGAAAGGCCAGAGGACTGCGGTGTAGGCGGCCCCATGGGTCTGGGGGGGAAGCGAAGGCTGGTGGGGCCCCTGGGCTTTCTTTCTGGGCAAAGACGGCGCCGGAGTCTGGGCAGAAGGTGAAGTAGATAGAAAGTGACATGGGCCAGCAGGGGGAGGCCCCATGCAGGCATCCCCTCAGGCCCTGCCAGAGCATGCAACCCCAGTGATGCAGCCCCACCCACCCCACCCACCCTACCCAGCACTCACTGAATGTGGGGCTGCCCAGGCCTCCAAAGGCCCCGTTGGAGAGGGCAGCCAAGGAGGCGAAGCTTGTGGGACGCCCAAAAGGATCTGTGGGAGAAAAGGGGGATGGTCAGAGCATGGGGTAGCCAACTCTGAGCAGGTGTTTAAACTGGCAGGGAAGAGGCAGGTCAGCAAACTGGCCAGAGCCCTTAAGTTGCTTGTTTTAGCCACCATGTGCTGAGCATTTCCATGGTCCAGGCAAGGCACTGAACTCTGACATGCATCATGTCACTTAGCCTTACAACAAGCCCCATGAGGCAGTTTGGATCATTCTCACTTTTAAGATGAAACAGGCTCAGAGAGGTGAAATGACTTGCCAACGGTCATCTAGTTGTGAGTGAAACCATCAACCTGGGGTCTCTCTGACACCAGAGGTCAAACTCTTCTCCCTTTCCCTTACACCACCTTAGCAGATCTCACCTCTGCAGCAAGCTATTCCCCTGCAGACTTCTCCCCACCTGACATGCAGAGCCGTTCCCAGCCTGACCCTAATTTTCATGCGTATCACACAGCCATCAGAACAACTACCCTATCCTCCCATGGGAACTTCACAGTTTCCCCAGCCAGGAATGCCTCTATGCCAACAGGCTCAAAGCCTTCTTGTTCCCCCACACCCAGGTAATCTCTCCCCCAAAGCCTCCAAGTTCCTTAGGAGTCAGGGTCATGCTCTCCTCTGGGCCTACACAGCCTCCCTCCTCCACCCTCCTCTCCCAGGTGGCACGCTACCACCTACCACTGGCTACTTTAGAGATAGGGGTCTGAGCTGATAGAAACTGAGAATCACCCTGGCCTTTCCTACCCCTTCCACAGATAAGGAAATCACAGTTTAGAGCGGGTAGTAGAGAAACTTGCCCAAGATCACAAAGCAAATGGAACCAGGTCTACCCCATTCTAGCTGCCTTGAGTCTAATTTCCATCCCCAGCTCAAGAACATTTGGAAGTCGGAGACAAGGCCTGGGTTGCCCAACATGCCCTTGGCTCTTACCAATGTGGGTGCTGGGGCTCAGGAAGGGTCCGTGGGCCCCGGGAGCTGCCGTGAAAGGGTTGGCTGCAGCGTGGACGGCACCTGGGCAGAGAGGTGGGAGACTCTGATGAGGCTAAGTGGGTGCAAAGTGGGCCTCAGCTATAGATGGGAAACTTCAGGCCCTGAGAGGGCTGGCCAGACTCACCAGTCGCAGTGAAGAGAGAGGCCGGGTGGGAGAGCTCCTGCCCAGGGGGCAGGGCCCCATAGGGACCCGGAAGGCAGGGCAGGAGGTCGTTCCGAAAGTCAAGCTTGTGGGATTCACCCTGCATGGGACACCGGGAGAGGGGCAGTGAGTGAGGAGCCACTTTGTGCTTTTTTTCTGTGTCTCTTAAGTCCCTGCTTCTTGCTCTCCCACCCTTATCTCCCCTCCAAGGGCTGGCTGGCACTAAGAGGGGACTTGGGTGTTAGCCCCTGCCTCTCTCAGAACCTTCTCTGACCATCCTTGTATTTAGCCAGAGAACACAGGTGCTAACTGCTCAGTAGTGACAGGATAGGAGAGAATGTTTCTGGTCAAGATTCTGCTGTACTTTGTTGAAGGTAGATGCCCATAGCTCAGGCCACCCCTGACTCTCAAATCCACTCCCCAGCCCTCCAGCCCCAGTACCTTCATCTTTTCCTGGTGTCTCAGGATCATGTAAGCCACGCGTACGTGCATGGCACACCACTTCCCTGGTTTCTGCCGCCCCAGGATGACCAAAGGCAAAGGGAAGGAAAGAATGTTCACTCATCACCCACTCCAAGCCTGGTCCTGGGCCCAGCCTTGCCACACAACATCCCCACTCATCATCCCTAAAATTGAGGGATGACTAGGTTCATTTTAAAGCCTAGGAAACTGAGGCTCAGAGAGAGAAACTGTCTTGCCCAAGGTCCCATGGCCAGTTACATCTGAGCTCAGGTCTGCAACTTCGAAGACCTTCACTTTCTACTATTTCATATCTGGCTGCCTCCACGTTTTAAGCTTCTCACTCTTTCCCGAATAGGACCCACCCACTCAGCCAAACACGCTGACACACCAGCCCCCAGCCTCATGCAGCCTGAGGTCTTCACCAAACTCACCCTCAAAGGTGGCCGGAAATGGTCGGGGATCTGGGGATGGCAAAGGAGAGATTGGAGGCGATTCAGACCTGTTTACTGACCTGGGTGTCTCATCTCCATTGTACCCACTCACCCCCAGATACTTCCCTGAGACTCTATGCCTCTAACCTTTCCAGCCTTTGTCAAAACTCCTTTCCCATCTCTCCCACTCCAGGCATCTCTTCTCCAGCACCAAGTTCTGAACCTGGCCCCAGGGAAGTGCCCTTTTAGGCCACGTAGGGGGTGGCCCGAGCAGGAGGACAGATTTCTCAACCAGATAAGCTATCCTATTAACAGCTTTATGTAATGGGGGTCTGTTTAAGATTTATTTAGATTAAGACACCCTTTAAGAAGTTGATAAACATCTGGACTAGTCTATCCTCTAAGAAACACATTCTATGCTTTTCACAATGTTCCCAGAGCCATGGGTCTAAGCCTGCTACAAATGCCAAGGGGAAGAGACGGCTCTGGCTCCCCCAGCCACTTCACAAAGAGGAAGCTTATCTTAACTGTTTTATGGACAGGGCTTCCTGGTATGATGTCATTTGGGAAAAAATTAAAAAGTTCTATGACTTAAATTTGAAAACCCCTACAAAAACCACTGTCCTTGGGCTGGGGTGTAGTTCAACAGTACAATATATGGGTGAAGCCCTGGGCTTGATCCCCAAGCACCACAAAAAACAAAACCAAAGAACAAAATAGTGTCCTGGTAATTATCTTATTCCTAGGACAATCTCAAGAAATTCCTATTCCTCATGTCTGGGAATTCCTGATGTTTATATAAATCCTCTTTCCTTAGATACCCAAGAACACCCCGATCATGTATTAAGGAGAAAAAGCCAGTGGTTCACTCTTAAGACAACCTTGCTCTCCCGTCAACACACGTTCTAGCTCCCCCAGGACCTGCCCTGGCCCCCCTCACCTGTGTCCCCTTCTGGGGGAGCCCGCTCGGCACTGGCCCCAGTCGTGGTGGCAGCTCAGGGTTCGTGCTCTGGGAAAGGGGAGTGGAGGGATCAGACTGGAGAGCTGGCACCAAGCATACAAGAAGTCTAGAACCAAGCTGGGGTATGGGACAGCAAAGGAGCATGGCTGTGCAAAAACCTGGGTCCAGAAGGGAGGGCAGGAGTCTAGGCATGGTTTTGGGAAGTGGGAAAAAGGTATGTGGATCCAGGGAGTCTAGGTTTGTAAAGGACAGAAGGTGGCAACAGCGTCTAGATTGGGAGCTCACCTTGGGCTGGAAGGCCCCCTGCAGGGAGCCAAAGGAGACAGCCGGCGGGAGGCCCGGAGGTAGCCCGGGCACTGCGGGAGGGAAGGCCGTGTACGGCTGTGGAGAGAAGGGGACTAGTCCAAGCAGGGAGTGGAGGTGCAGCCCAGGTCTGGTCTGCCCATCAGTCCTCTGGCCTCCACCCTAAACCCTCCAGGAAGCTTTCCCAGGTTCAAGACTCTTGCTTTTGGGGCTGGAGACTGGACCTGAACAGTCAGGGCCACACGTAGTGATGCTTTCATGCCCACACCACACACACACACACACACACATACACACACACACACACACTCACATTATGTCGGAAAAGGCCTTCCATCTTTCCTGGGTATTTCTCAAACTAGGGAAGAGAAGGGAAGAGTAAGCTGCCAGCCAGGGACCCAGGGCCTTCCCCTGGAAGCCGCACCCTCCCGCCAGGTCTCTGAGCTTCATCGACTGGCCCAATGAGGAGCTCACCATGTGGGGGCCGTGGGGTGGCAGCAGGCCCGGGGGATAAGGGGTGAAGTGCTGGTGGGTGTGCTGGTGGGTGTGCTGGTGCTGGTGGTTGTGCTGGTGGAACTGGAAGGCCAGGGGCCGGGCCGAGCCCCCTGCCCCCACCACCTCAGGGCCACCCTGGGCATTCAGGTAGCGAGAGTTCAGGTCCTGGCCGATCAGGTCCTGCTCTGTGGGAGGGGAGGGGTAGAAGGCTTTAACTTCTGTGGCCACCAAGTCAGCCTCCTTGGGCCCAAGTGACTGGCCTTCCCTCTGGCCTTGAGCCAGTCCCTCCTCAAGCCCTGCTGTCTGCTGAGGCCCAGATGCCCCAAAGCCAATTGGGCCCGAGCTTGGGGCCATGGCCCCCCACCCCCCGGCCAGGACCCCAAACTCACCAGAAAGGGCGTTAGCGGCTGAGGCCCCAGGGTGCCCTGGCACCTGCAGCAGGGGTGGGGGAGGGGGCAGGGTGGGGCCAGGGGAGAACAAGGAGGGGTGGTGGGGTGGTGGGGGGGCCCGCAGCCCATGGGGGGGGAAGCCGTGGGTGGACAAAGGCAGGGGCAGTGAGGGCGTCGGGGGCCGGTGGGTGAGCTGCGCGGACGAGGAGGAGGCAGATGAGGAGGAAGAGGACGAAGAGGATGATGAGGGGGGAGGCTGAGCCACGGGAGGGGCCGGGGCCTTGGGGGGCGGCCGTGAAGAGCTGGGGAGAGAAGTGGGGAGATGAGTGAGGGGGTTGGGAGGTGCCAGCTCTGACGGGAGGGGGTCAGAAGCCTGGGTGATACCGTGACCCTGGTTCTCCAACACGGAAGATGGTAGAACCTGGCCCCCAGGAACTCCCCCAGGGAACCCATCCTCAGACTGAGGTGCCTCCCACTCCCGACAACCCCATCTTCTCCTTCTCTACATCTCTTCTTCCACAGAGCTGCCACTGCCATATCCAGCCATATGACTTTCCCTTTTCTGACTCAACTACACCACAAAACAGATCACTCATTTTGACGCTTAATTACAACAGGCCACCTGGGTTCCCACCCTAAGATAGTGGAAGCAGCACCATGTTGGCCTGTCCTGGGATTCAGGAGACCTGAATTCTAGGCCCATCTTGCCATGAACACCCTGGGTGACCTTGAGCAAGTCACTGCCCCTCTCTGAGCCTTAGTTTTCTCAATAATAACAACAATGATAATGATGATGACAACAACAGTTACAGCATCAATAACAAGAACGTCAATAATTCTTACCCTTTGGTGAGCACTTACTGCAGGCCAAGTGCTGGCACCTGCTTCGTAAGCTAATGCAAGTCTCCAAACATTTCACACCACCTTCCCGAAGTGTTGCCACAGCCACGCAACCATCTGTACTACACCACTTACTTCTTTCTATAGCTTAACTTTCTTTTTTAACCTCACCCTAAGCAATACCATGTGAAATCAAGGATTTGAGGTATTTTGCTAAAGCACATAACAGCTAAAATGACTATTTCGTAGTTTACTCAGGTTAAGATCTGTCATCATTCCACATCCCCACTTATGAGTGTACACACTTTGGGAAACACTGCATTCACTCAGAATCAATCCTCACAACAGCTTTAGGATGAAGGTACCATTATTATTTCATTTCCCAGAAAAAAAGGAAATTGAGGCTCAGAGGGGTTAAATGACTTGTCAAAAATCACACAGCCAATAAGCGGCAGAGCAATAATTTCAATTCAGGTCTGACTGACACCAAAGCCAGCACTCTTTATCATCATGTCAGCATTTCCCAAAGTATGTTCCAAAGAACACACTATTCCTAGCAGATATGCCTTATGAAAAATTCTCACCAGTAAAAAAAAAAAAAAAAAAAAAATTGGGTAACAGATCAAACAGGATTACCCTGCACATAAATATATATATAAAGGGCTCATATAAGTCCTGCAGTAATCTCTTTAAAATTTACTTCACCGAATGTCTCTCAAACTTTTCAGCCTCAGAATCCTTTTTCAAGTCACACCCACAGGTATCATCCCATGTCCCAGTTACAGAGTGCCAAGGGTTGGCGCCAAAATATCCACGCCCATCCAAGATCACAGCAAACCCTTGGACCACTCACCTGCCAGTGCTGAGGTCCAGGCTGCTGCCATAGGGAGAAGTGCGGAGGCCGAAGGGCGAGAC